>NW_028261395.1:27773311-28113811 GCF_051295495.1 Thamnophis sirtalis
AATGACTGAAAATCAGGATTGAAGATAGGATCCTAGATCCTAACAAAGATAATCATGGAGTCAGAGGTGGGTGTCACATAACATAACAACCAGTTCGCTCAGCCCCAAAAATGTGAGCATGCATACGGCCTTCCGCGCATGGGCGCAGCTACCCAGCACCATAGGGTGGGTTGGTGGGCCCACCCACTAGTCAAAATACCAGTTTTCCCAAACTGGTATGAAACTGGCAGCAGCTCACCTCTGCATGGAGTTGGGAATAAAGAAAGTCAGGATGTCAATCATGACTTCAAATGAAATTCCCTAAGCCTGTGATGGCGAACCTACGGCACGCATGCCAGAGGTGGCATGCAGAGCCCTCTCTGCGGGCACATGCGCCAACACCAGCTGCCCTTCTGGTTCCCGGCGCGGACGTGCATGCTGGCCAGCTGGTCTTTGCAGGCACTGGAGCGCCGGAAAATGACCTGAAAGCGGCCTGGAAAATGACTAAAAAAACATGCTGGTTTTGAGCTGTTTTCAGGCCATTTTGGGCTATTTTTAGGCCATTTCAGACCCCCAAAATGGCCCAAAACCAGCCTGAAAGACAGCCTCAAAACAGCCCAGAAAACAGCCTGGAAATGGCCTGGAAAACGGCCTGAAAACAGCCCTCCAAATGGTCAAAAACGCCCCAAAATAGGCATGCAAGGGCCGGCCAGCTGGTATTTTGGTTTCCAGTGCTGTGGCACAGGCACATGCATGCAAACGCATTCTGGTTTAGGCACTGCCGAAAAGGTTCGCCAACACTGCCCTAAGCTGTGGCTTCAATTTGCATGTCCCCTTGAAGATGCCCCTGGACTCTAGGTCAAATCCTTTGAAAGAAGCAATTTAGAATGTTCATCCAGCTGATTTAGAAGATGCTCCTGGCTGCTTCAGCATGCATAAGCACATAAATACCTCAGTTCACACGGAAAAACCCTTGTGATCCTGGAGAAAGATGCATTTGCTTTTACCAGTCACAGAGTTTTTTACATGCTTGTGTGTCTCCAAAGAATCTCTTGAAGAGGAGTAGCAAAGCCTTCCTGGTTTCTTTCTGTTTCCTAAAACCGGATGCAGTATTTACTCTGTGCAGTAATACACTAGTCTTAAATTTGTTGTCAACCACAAATACATTGTTCTTGGATTTTTTTCATAAATAAAAAAGCATGAGAGGACAATTTGATAATTGAAATCGTATATACTGCAGGAGTCAAAAAGAGGGCTGTGAAAATATCTACAGACTCCCTCACATCCTGGACATAAATTGTTTCAACTCTTAGCCTCAAAACGACACTATATAAGGCACTGCACAGCAGAACAACCAGATACAAGGACAGTTTTTTTAGCCATCACTCTGCTAAACAACTAATTCCCACTACACTGTCAATAATTTACTAAAACTCTATTGCTATTATACTTCTCTTCCTCCCTAGTGTCTATCTCTCCCCTCTTATGACTATAACCATGTTGCTTGTATCTTTCCATTTATATTGTTTTTATTTGTTTCTTAGTACGATTTGATAGCTTATTAGTAACCTTGATTATCACTAAGTGTTGTATCTTTTTATTCTTGATGAATGTATTTTATTTTTCTTATGTACACTGAGAGCATATGCACCAAAGGGAAATTCCTTTTGTGTCAATCACACTTGGCCAATAAAGAATTCTATTCTATTCTATTCTGAAAGTAAAATTCAGTTTTTAGCAGGTACATTAAAATATGAGAGAACAATATTGCAAAATATGTTGAAAAGAGCCTGTGAGGTTTCCTAAAAATCTTAAAATTGGGAGCAATTGTTTTCATGAATCGTGATATTGGCAATGTGAAACACCATGAATAATCATCTGCATAAATTTATTGTAGTTCCAATTCTCTTCCATAGATTAAATCTGCCTCTTAATATTGGATGGAGGACACACAGAATGCATTTACAGAAGCTATTATGAATATAGAAACTAAAATTGTAATAAGGGAAAAGTACTATAAATCTGCAAAAAGAAAAAAAATCAAACAATAACTTTAAAGCTTTGTAGTTAAACAGTGAAGGCAAGGATTGTCTGGACAATGACAATTGATCAGCTTAAAAAGCAAAATTCATATCACCTAAAGATAGTCCTTTCTAAATTTACAGTATAAGGCAAGAAAAATTACTTCTGCAATCAATGTGACTGAATCAAAGCACTCATAAGAAATTCCTCAATTTATACCCAAGAGAAAGTCAATTGTCTTTTAGAAGATAAGTGCCATCTGTATTTAGAAGTGCTAGAAGCTATAAAAGTGAAAATCTCTATGCTTCATGGCAGAGAGTTCTGCCAATCAATGTGTTGCTGTAATTTCCCACACATATTAAAACTTCAAAGTAACATTACTAACAATCAAAGTCATGGTAGTGCTTTTTACAAGTTAAAGTTTAAAAGTCATTTGTTTGATCCAAATTACGGGCAGGCTCATCTAAGAAGAATTTCTATTTTCCAACATCGAATACAGATAGTCCTTGACATATGATTGTAATGGAACCTGCCAATTACAGTTGTAGGTCACAACGGTCATTAAGTGAAGTGTTCTGACCCAGGCTTCCTTAGAAAGCAGGAGCAAAGTCTTAGTCGCAACAAAAATTCTTTTATTTGCACGACTGTGAATTCCTTTCATTCACAGTCAGCAAGTCTTATCAAACAGTCTTTCAGAGGAATGTTTACCCACACGCACCTTATCTCATTAGTAGCGCTGTCGGATAACTAGTGTCCAAACACAGAGCAAAGCAAAACTGGGCACAGAGTCTCTTATCATCACAAACAGAACTTTCCAAACTGAATGAAAGAATTGTTTTCTGCAAAAGCCCACTCCCCAGTCATTCCTCTTTTGTTTCCTATGGGAGGGGCCAATCACCTCCAAGATGTGGCTTTACTCTTGAGTCGACTCTGCTTTCTTAGTTGTTCTTCTGGCAGCTCTGCACATGTGTACACTGGGAACAGGCTCCAGCTGTTCCTCTGCCTTGCTGCTATCTAGCTCCCTCTCTGCCTCTGACACAGAGCCCTAGTCTGAGCTTTCCTCAGCCCCCAGGACTGGCCCACGTTCCTCCCCCAACCTCCTCACTGTCCAACTCTGTTGTTAGCTCTGCAGGCCACAGGCCGTTGGCAGACCACAACATGAAGTATCAAACCAAAGATTGCCCTATCCCTGCTCTCCTCAATGCATTGTTAAGGGAACACACAAGTCATTGTCATGGTCACATGATTTACATTCAGGTGCTTGAAAACTGGTTTAAATTTATGATGGTTGCAGCAACCTGTGGTCATGTGATCGCAGCTTTTGGAGCCTTATAACAAGCAAAGTCAATGGAGAAGTCAGATTCACTTAACAATCGTGTCACTAACTTTATCAACAGCAGTGATTCACTTAATAAGCATGGCAATAAAGGACATAAAATAGGGCAAAACTCACTTAAAAATTTCTCACTTAGTAAGATAAAACTTGCACTCAACTGTGGTCATAAGTCGAAGACTACCTGCATTTATCTTGGCTACATTGTGACATTTATTTTTTATTTATCTACTAGCCAATAACCCAACATTGCCCGGGTATTTATTTATGGGGGGGAAAGGTCCAAACCAAATGTAATTTCTAATGTTGGATTTTCCCCCGTACCAGAGGGCGCCCACTTGTGGAGTACTGTGAAACCATTACCATGGCAACTCCACTGCATTGTACAGTAGAAGCCAGTATAGCAGTACAGCGTAACAGGCTGTATCTTAACAGAATACACACACCCCAATGGGTGTTAGGGGGTGTCTTACCCCCACATTATTTTTCTCCAGAGAGTAAGTCAACTGTGTACCAAGTTTGGTTGAAATTGCTTGAGGTGTTGCAAAGTTATACTGGAACACACACAAACACACACACAGAGTCAGATAGATAGATAGATAGATAGATAGATAGATAGATAGATAGATAGATAGATAGATAGATAGATAGATAGATAGATAGATAGATAGAGACAGACAGGCAGACAGGCAGACAGGCAGACAGGCAGACAGGCAGACAGGCAGACAGGCAGACAGGTTCAGAGTAACAAAACAATAGAAATTTTTATTTTTTTGTGATCACCAGGTGACTCAGGGTAGGGGAGGCTTTTGGAGGCTTAGTGTAGTCCCAGGTACACTTGCTCCATGTTTCTCCCACTCCCGAAGCACCTGGGGCTCCACTCCCTGTCTCTTGAGATTCCCCAGGCCAAGGCTTACTCCCAATCTGACCATTGAGCAATGCAAGGGAGTCTTAAGAAGCTACCGGCTTAGGTAGGGAAGGCAGCTACACCTTGTAAGCCTCTACCAATTATCCACCCAGTCACTCAAGGGACTTGCAGGACTTGATCTGTTCCTCACCCATCTCCAGGGCCAGGCAGCAGCCAACTTACTTTTGTTTTTTGCAGAGGAGTCCAGCTCATGCCATGCCAGGTGAGGTGAGGTGAGACAAGGCTCAGCTTACCTTTCTTGCAGAGGCTGACAGCCTTATGGCAACCTTCTAGCCCCTTGATGGTGAACCTATGGCACGTGTGCCAGATATCATGGCACGCAGAGCCCTCTCTGTGGGCACATGCGCAGTCGCCCCAGTCCAGCTCCAATCGCTTTTCTCCATCACGTTTCACTCAATCAATTCCAACTTCTCATGAAAGAAAAAGATCTCGCGAAGTTGGAACTGGGGTTTCTATTTTGGAATGTAAGTTTGAATAATAGCTGCTTTGGAGTTTAATTCAAAGCCAATTTTCCTCTTTCTTCTCTTTTCTGAAGAACACAAATGTTGACTTAAAGAATCCATGTATGCATTATTTCACTTTCTCTGCTTCACACCATACATGGGTTTCCTCCCCCCCCTTCCAATTTCAGCTGCAGCTTAGTGTAAGAACTGTTTACCTTCTTTCATTTTATTTGGACATCAAATAGCATTGCAAGCAGATTGTAAATTAGACAGTAGACATTAAAAAGACAGGTTGAAAGATAGATCGGCAATAAAAATAAAATATACCATCAAATTACAGTAATAATAGAGGTAATAGGGCTGCCTGACAGAATGTAATTGATGCCAGTTCTGGCTTATACAATTTTATGGGTTTGATGTTAACACCAAACAAACAGCAAACATCATCTCAAGAAGTTAAGTGATGCATAACATCTGCAATACATAAGGTTAAATTTTGCATTATATGGAATCTATCAGCTATCTAGTAATGCAATGCCCTGTATTGTGGCCATTACTTGTTGCTGAATTTGCAATATTATTTCAACATAGATTTGATAGAATCTCCATGCTAAAAGCCTCTTATTAGCTCTTAGCAGGCACCAGTGCCAGTTTATGCTTCCTTTAGTATCCTTGCTTCTAATATATCTTTAAAATCTACAAAGTAGCTGGAAGTGTTATATTTACTTGTCAAGTATGTAATACATACATGGTTGAATAATATCAGGGCTCCACAGTCATGCTTTGGGTTATATCAGAAGTATCCCTGAACCCAGATGTGGTATTCAGCCAGTTCTGACAGGTTCTGGAGAACCAGTACTGGAAACTTTGAGTAGTTTGGAGAACTGACAAATAGGCTGGCCCCGCCCCCACTGTCTCCCAGCCTCCCAGCTGATCTTCTTTTGTTGCCCTGAACAGGAGGATGAAGCTGGAAGATAGATTAGTGGAGCGGGGAGGGAAAGGGGATTTTGCAGTATCCTTCCCCTGCCACGCCCACCAAGCCATGACCACAAAACCGGTAGTAAAAAAAAAAAATTGAATCCCACCACTGCCTTAACCATCAGGCACAGACACAGTTGAGAGAATAAACCTTCACAAAATGCAAGTTAGAAGCAGGCAAGGGAGGAAGTGAAGGTTTCCATTTTCAAAATCTAGTCACATAATGTTTCACTAACTCCACCAAACCTATTTCACTATATAACTATATAACTACAAACATAGCAACCATAATACTGTATATGTATATAAGTATGTTCCATGATTGGAATATACTTTAGGTAAAGGTAAAGGTAAAGATACCCCTCGTATATTTATGCTAGTCATTCCCGACTCTAGGGAGCAGTGCTCATCTCCATTTCAAAGCCGAAGAGCCAGCGCTGTCCAAAGATGTCTCCATGGTCATGTGGCTGGCATGACTAAACGCCGAAGGCACACGGAATGCTATTATCTTCCCACCAAAAATGGTTCCTATTTTTCTACTTGCATTTTTAGATGCTTTCTCACTGCTAGTTTGGCAGAAGCTGAGACAAATAACAGGAACTCACTCGGTTATGTGGCACTGGGGATTAGAACCGCCAAACTGCCAAACTTTCTGATTGATAAGTTCAGCGTCTTAGCCACTGAGCCACCGCATCCCTTGGAACATACTTTAGAAGGATTTTAAAAAAAAAATAGAACCACAGGGCCAACAAAAAAGGAGGGGGAGTTGCACTGTATGAAAGAAATCACTATACCTCTAAAAGAAATGCACAGCTCCAAGGATGAAAACTTCCTCAAATGCTGTAGGTGTATACTACATAGTGCATGTCACATTTTTTTTCAAATTTCAATTTCCAAACATTAGGGGTGTTGAAAAATTGTGACATGCCTTGGGGATTATAAAGATGTTTTGGTTCCTTTAATATAATTTAGATGTGCTTGGTAAGTAAACAACATAAATATCATAACTTTTTAACATTTTGTTTGCTTCATTACTACAGGCCACTCAACCAAGCATACTGATGAACTCTTCGCTAATCATTAGAACAATGAGGGAACAATTAACCACAGTTTCCCTCCTGTTGCTGTGGGCGCATCATTGCTGAGATTTTTCAATAAGGGATTGGGCAACTATTTGTCTGGGATGATTTATGACAGGGGTAGAATTCAGCAGGTTCTGACAGGTTCTGAAGAACTGGTAGCAGAAATTTTGAGTAGTTTGGAGAATGGACAAATATCACCTCTGGCTAGCCCTCGAGTGGGGAGGGAATGGGGATTTTGCAGTATCCTTCTACTAGAATGGGGTGGGGATGGAGATTTTGCAATATCCTTCCCCAGGAGTGGGGAGGGGATGAAGATTTTGCAGTATCCTTCCCCTGGAGTGAGGAGAGAAGGGGATTTTGCAGTATCCTTCCCCTGCCACACCCACCAAGCCACGCCCACAGAACCGGAGTAAAAAAATTGAATTTCACCACTGATTTAAGGCCTCCTGCCATGGGCATGGTGTTAATCTAAAAGACCTTCAAATAAAGGGACCACCAAAGTCCCTTATAGCCCTACAAATCTTTAATAATACAAGTTAGAATGAAAATTGAGTATTGGACTAGGGTGATCCAGGGAACACCAGGGTTTGAACTCGGAATTCACCAATTCAGACCTGATACAGTTTGCTACACTACACTTGCTTAGCACAATCTGGAGATCCATCAAACTGATAGCTTCACCTCCTCTTTTTTTTCTTTTTCACTCTGCAATACATTCCTCATAATTGGCCACTTCTAGACTGCAACTGCAGCAGAGAGCCAGCAATGATGGAGTAGCTGTCTTTACAGCAAACTGGGAAAAGACAGCAACAGCAGGATTTGAGGCAATTAATTTGAACATGGGTGTAGTAGAAGCATTTTAGCCACAAGAAGAGTGAGCTATAATTGATAGAACTTTATCTTCTCAAAAGTTTGCATTGTGATTGCAAGTCACATGCAGCAGACCAAGCAAATTACAAATCTTGATAGTTGTATGATGTGCAAATTCTCTGTGTTGGATTACAGTTTGGTTGATTTTAGGAGTTCTTATATAAGTTGAGATAACATTACACATTTATAAGAAAGGTATGCTAGTCCTATACTGTATATGCATACACTTCACACTTGACTAAGTCCCTATGTTTATATTTTGAAGTTGTAATTGGTTATGAATACCAGAGTACAAAAAGGAATGTACAGAATCAGTCCAAAATTAACTTCTTCAGAATTCAATGGGGGAACAGCTTGAACAAACCATAAATCAGCAAATCAGTTTTAAGAGCAAGAATAATATTGCATTTTGCAACTGATGGATGGATGGATGGATGGATGGATGGATGGATGGATGGATGGAAGGAAGGGAGGGAGGGAGGAATTCCTAAGGTAGCAGCTCTATTTCAAAAATTATACTTAAAGAAAAAAAATGACATGAATGGATGGATGGATGGAAGGAAGGAAGGAAGGAAGGAAGGAAGGAAGGAAGGAAGGAATTAATTCCTAAGGTAGCAGCTCTATTTCAAAAATTATACTTGAAGAAGAAAATGACATGGATAGATTGATGGATGGATGGATGGATGGATGGATGGATGGATGGAAGGAAGGAAGGAAGGAAGGAAGGAAGGAAGGAAGGAAATGACATGGATGAATGGATGGATGGATGGAAGGAAGGAAGGAATTCCTAAGGTAGCAGCTCTATTTCAAAAATTATACTTAAAGAAGAAAATGACATGGATGGATGGATGAATGAATGGATGGATGGATGGATGGATGGATGGATGGAAGGAAGGAAGGAAGGAAGGAAGGAAGGAAGGAAGGAAGGAAGGAAGGAATTCCGAAGGTAGCTGCTCTATTTCAAAAATTATACTTAAAGAAGAAAATGATATGGATGGATGGATGGATGGATGGATGGATGGATGGATGGATGGATGGAAGGAAGGAAGGAAGGAAGGAAGGAAGGAAGGAGGGAAGGAAGGAAGGAAGGAAGGAATTCCGAAGGTAGCTGCTCTATTTCAAAAATTATACTTGAAGAAGAAAATGACATTGCTGGCTAGTTCCTATTTTTGAAAAGGGAACAACATAATGCAAAATGGCAGCTGGGAACAGAGCAAGTCCTTGTCAAAGCACCATGATGGCGAACCTATGGCATGCCCGAAGTGGGCCATGTTGCCTGGCACACATGGCATTGCTTGTTCCTCTTCCAGGTTTCTGGTGTGCATGCACGAGCAACGATCAGCTGGCTTCTCATGTGGAGCAATGCCAGAAAGCGGAAGAGCTAGTCTTCCATTTTCTGGTGGGTGCATGCGCACTGGCCAGCTGATCATTGCGTGCACATGCACGGCAGAAACCGGAACACCAGCTGGCCAGTGCACATGCATGCACCGAAAACTGGAATTTCATTTCCCGGTGCACGTATGCCCCCTGGGCCGCTCCTCTTCCGAGTTGTGTCCCTAATGAGCGCACACTCTCCCTTTTCTGCACTTGATGCCGAAAAGGTTCGCAATCACTGTCACAGCACCTCCGAGCCATCCTCTTTTTCTTCAGGGGCAGTGAAAAACTACACCCTCTTTCTTCAACCGTTTGTCAAAGATGCCCAAGAATACAATTGTCTTGATTTGCCACAGGAAATGTAGCAGGCAGGCAAAATGATCGCATAGTCAGGTTTTACAAGAAAGTCACATTTTTGTTCCCATATGTTGTAATAGAATTTTAAGGGCAACAACAGATATATAAATATTCACCCAACAACATCCTCCTGCCACAGCACTGAATTCTCTGACATCATTTTCAGTAAATGCCATCCTCGTATTTTAGTATCAGATTTTCTTCCTACAACCAAGCCTCATTTATTCCAATTAAATCACATTTCTCCTGCCATGCCAGGTAGACAGTTGCCATTCTTAGCTTTCGTTTTGTTGAATTTGTCCAAAAACCACATTAGCGAGTTTGTTTCTTCATCCAACATTTTTCTTTTTGAAATCCACTTGTTTTTCCTGCTTTTTTTTTTTTTTTTTTTACTTACTGCTCAATTTGAATTTCGGTCTTCCTCATTTTCTCTGGAGATGTCATTGGGAAAATGGATGGACTGCTCAAAAGAATATTCACATTAAAAAGTGGGGGGGACTTCTTTTCATTTCTAATAAGTTTCTAATCTCTGTTTAAAAGAACGAGTGTTGTTCTTTAAAACTGTTTTGCTTGCAAATGATGGCAGCTTGATGACCCCCAAATATTTGGGATAGGTATTCCTGTTGTAGCCCACCAGTTGCCAATGAAGCTGGCAACAGATTTGGACAATGAGGAGGTTGGGGAGGAACATGGACCAGTCCTGGAGTCTGGGGAAGGCTCTGATGAGTGCTCAGCATTGGAGGCAGAGAGGGGGCCAGGGCCATCTGACAATTATCAGCTGACTTCGGAGTCATACTTCAGTCGGGCAGACAAACAGCTGGAGCCTGTTCCCAGTGTGCGCATACCAGTGGTGGGTTTCAAATTTTTTTAGAACCTCTTCTGTGGGTGTGGCCTGCTTTGTGGGAGTGGCTTGCTGGCCATGTGACTGAGTGGGAGTGGTTTGGCAGTCATGTGACTGGGTGGGCATGGCTAACTTGTAAAATGTGGTGAAACTCACTAAACAATGCTCTTGCTTAACAATCAAAATGTTGGCTCAGAAACTCTGGCATTTGAAGCACGCAAGTCTTAAAGCTGTCAAGTTACAAGACCCTTGCACCCCTAACCCTTTAGAAAAAAACCCCAGGGGTGTTCAAACTTGACAACTTTAAGACTTGTGGACCAACTCCCAGAATTCCTCCTCTTGCTCTTCATCTTGATGATGAGCGAACGGGCGGGGGGAGGGAGCTGGAACCAATTCTAAACAGCACTGTAGATTTGTGGAACCTCTTCTATAGAAGAGGTTAGAACTGGCAGGAATCCACCCCTGGAGCATACGCAGAATTCACCAGATGAAGGGAACAGCTAAAGAACAAGGGTCAATTTGGGAGTAAGGCCACAGATGGACAATGAATGGCCCCTCCCATAGGGAATAAAAGAAGAGTGAAAGGAGAAGAGTGTTTTCAGGAGACCATTAGTTCATTCCTGCATTCTTGCCAAGTATTGCGGTATCTGAAAGATATCGGCCTAACCACTCTCCAAGTCTGATAAAGGTCGGTAATTGTGAACTATCTTGAAAGACTGTGAGCCGGGACTTTGCTGGAGAGGAATTCACTGTAAATTAAATAAAAGGGGTTTAAAGTCTGGGACAAGAACTTAACTTCGTGCTGCTGGGGAAGTCTAGGTCACAACAATTCCTAAAAAGTGTGGCTAGTAGGAAAATGATTTTGGAAAGTGGAATACAAACTGGAGTGCAGTAAACAAGCAGTCTCTGAACTTCAGTTAATTGTCTCCCTGACTTTTAACATGCTGATTGAGACATGGAAATGATTCCTGTTTTTCCTCTCTCTGGATAATACATCATGCATCTTATGATATATAGATCCAAGAAGCCATAACACATTTCTTTGCTTTTAAAAGACCATGTATTTCTTTGTATATGAAATAAACTGATCTGCTGAGTGGAACACTGGTGTGGCAGAGGGAAAGCAGCAGGAAATAACAAAGCTCCTTCTCTTCTTGCATGGGAAGATAAAACTGAATAAAGTGTGCATAAATATTAGATGCTTTAAAGTAAAGGACACATTAGGGAAAGATTGGAGAAAAAGCGTGTTTCAGACCTCACAGACAATTACAAAATGTAGTATACTATAAAGGCTACCTCTAAACCAAATCTTTTTTTATGAGTCAACATGTTTGGTGCAAAATCAGTAGGGATAAGTGATGTGCGGTGAGGTTTATGGCTGGTGAGGCAGTTCTCTCCCCCGACACCCCACTGACTAAAGCACTTTCTTTCTTTTTTTTTTCCATAAAAAACTTTTTATTTTCCATTTTCATAACATATAATCACATGTATACTATTACATAGCCAATATCATGTTGTATTATTAAGTAATTACATCAATTCATCTTGCCATCAACTACCGAAAAAATAAAAAGAATTATTGGCTCTTTTGCTCTCCATACACCATATTTATACCTTATCCAACACTTTCTTCCGCCTCTCTCCTCCCCCTCCCTACCTCCTTTCTTCCCTCCATCATCCTTTTCTACTCTACCTCCCCTTCCTTTCTCCTTCTCCTCTCTCCCCTTTCCACTCCTCCTTATACTCCTCATCTTCCACCCCTTGCCCTCTCTCCTATCCCTCTCTTCCTATCTTTCTTCTCTCCTCTCCCTGAGCATTCTCTCCTCTCTCCCGACACTCCACTGACTAAAGCACTTTCTTTCACCCACCTGTGCTTGCGGCAGAGCTCAGGCAGGCGAAAGAAAGCGCTTTAGGCTCAGGCGGGCGAAAGAAAGTACTTCACTGACTAAAGCAATTTCTTTTGCCTGCCAGAGCTGCACGGCATCCGGGGAGTGCTTGTCGGGCGAGGGCAGCACAGGTGGGGCGCGGATGGAGCGAAGGAAGCTTCTCCCCCTTCCCCCGCCCTAAACAACAAAGGGACACATCAGCTGGGCTTCAGAAAAGGGAATATAGGTAAGTATAGTGCAGGAGCGGGCAGGCGAGCCCAGCTGAAAGTTGGAGCGAACTGATTCACTCCCAGCTGATAGTCAGAGCTACCGGTTCACCCAAACCAGTCCGAACAGGTAGAATCAAAATTCAGATGTTTGGCAACTGATAAGTATTTATGACAATTGCCTGTCCCCAGGGTCATGTGATTACCATTTTTAACCTTCCCAGATGGCTTTTGAGAAGCAAAGTCAATACGGGAAGCTGGATTCGTTTAACAGCCACAAGATTCACTTAACCACAGCAGTGATTTTCTTAACAATTGTGGTTAAAAAAGGTTGTAAAATGGGGCCCAACTAAAAACTTTCTTGCTTAGCAATGGCAATTTGAGACCCCATTGTGGTCATAAGTTGAGGACCACCTGTAATTGTTATCTGGTAAGGATCTCAGATAATAGATAGAAAAGAAGAGAAAGAGAAGGGGGCAACCTCTCTTGAACCTGCTGAAGGTGTCCCACAGCCCACAGCAAGAATACTGGATAGTTAGTGTTATGGCACGCCAACAGAGCTGGCAGCAGAGTCAGACAGTGAGGAGGTTGGGGAGGAACATGGGCCAGTCCTGGAGTCTGGGGAAGGCTCTGACGAGTGCTCTGCATCAGAGGCAGAGATGGGGCCAGGGCCATCCGACAGTTATCAGCTGCCTTTGGAGTCAGACATCAGTGAGGCAGATGAACAGCTGGAGCCTGTTCCCAATGTGTGCATGCACAGAGCTCTCAGGAGAAGGGACCAATTAAGGAACAGAAGTCAACTTGGGAGTAAAGGCACAAGGAGATGCTGAATGGCCCCTCCTATAGGAAATAAATAGGACCAAAAGGGGAGTGCTGTTTGCAGGAGACAATTAGTTCATTAGTGTGAAGATTTGCTTATCTGAGAGACTCCTTGCCAAGTATTTCCTTGTACAGCTTTGCATCGAAGCTATCGACCTGGCAACTATCCAAGGACTGATAAGGTCTGTGTTTGGAATTCACCCTTGAAAGACTGCCGGGACTTTGCTGGATGTGAATGCTAGGAATTCACATTAGCCAAATAAAAAGGTTTTTTTTTCAGGACAAGGATTCTGTTTCGTGATTTGGTGAAGCCTAGGTCAGAACAGTTAATCGGTTTGATTCAAAGTATTTATAAACCATCTCCATTTTAATAGATCCTGGGTAGGGAATTGCAACAGTAATATTAGAAAAGAGAAATGTAAAAGACTCCAAGTCAAACCAGTTTAAGCAGCTATGCAGTTGTTATTTTAGCATTATGAATATGATAATGATCTATCACTATGGTTGCATGTACCCTGAGAGCTTATACACCACGACAAATTCCCTGTGTGTCTCATCACATTTGGCCAATAAGTAATTCTATTCTATATCATGAAAGGTGACATATAAATAATTGCAGTAAGTACCATAGTTTCTGGTCCTACTAATAATCTCACCTTGTTAGTTCAGTAACAAAATGGTGAAATAAGAATGTGTTGTTCCAAAAAGGGCAGGAGGACTAATGGAGCATTTAGAGAAGGTATAATATGACAGGTAGAAAAGCTGCATTATCTCAGATACTTGTAAGAATATATTGGTGTTTTGTGTCAACAGTGCAGTATATGACGTTGTGGCATTATATTAACTCTGGTTATGAAAATAATTAAGAGCTTGGATTGGAAAAGTTCAAGGGATAGATAAATCCATTTCCTGCAAGGGGAAGAAGGACCCCGCCAGAATGCTGCCATTCCGGAGGGGAGTGGGGAGACTTCATGGCTTGAATTCTCTGCATGCTTTTGCTTTGGATGTAACTGCTTGGGAATTAGGGAAGGGACATAGGCATCTGGTGTCAACCCTGAAGCTGGCCTAACTGTGGCCATTTTCTTTTTGTAGCTTTCCTCTAAGGAGGTTTCTCTTCATGTTGCTTCAGGGCTGACACAGCCTGGAGCTAAGGAGTCAGGGTGGGGGTTTATAGAGATAGGTGGGGTGTTGTAGCCAAAACAAAATTCTTTCCCATGAAAGAAGTTGTGTAGGTGTTCGAAAGGTGAAGACTGAGGTCCACCGAGGAACTGGACTACATGCTGTTCGGACCATGTGACTGGAGATTCTGTGGGGAAGTGACAATTACTTTTAATTGGATGTAAAACCAGCAGGAACCTAGAGCTGGTTTTCCACCAAGTCTGTGCCAATTTGATATGTCCCAATAAAAGGTTCTTTGAGGAATATATGCTTGCCTTGGAGTTCTCATTGAAGGGGATGTATTACTTGGAACCTTCATCTCTGGATAGACTCTCTCTCAACTGGTTTCAGCTTGTTACCAAGGTCCCAGTGCCCCGAGGAAGTCCTGTTATCACCACCCCACCTCAGAGTTCTGAAAACACCTTTATGGCATCTTATTGGCCACCAGTGGACCTGGGTCATTGGCAGTGGTAGGATTCAAATTTTTTTACTGCCGGTTCTGTGGGTGTGGCTTGGTGGGCATGGCTTGGTTAAGGTGACCAGATTTTCAGATTGGTAAAGAGAGGGACACCTTTGACCGGGGGGGGGGGGGGGCTTGATTAAAAATTTTATACGGAGCAACAAAAATTTTCATACAATGCAAAAATAGTATTGTAATATTTTTTTATTTAAACATAACTACAATTTACAAATATAAATTGTAACTGTTGCCAAACATCAAAATTTTGATCACGTAACCATGAGGATGCTGTAACGGTCGCTAAGTGTGAAAATGGTCGCTAAGTGTGAAAAATGGTCATCAGTCACTTTTTGCAATGCCATTGTAACTTTGGTCACTATACCACCTTTCTTGCCACAGTTCTTAAGTGAATAACTGCAGCTGATAAGTTAGTAACATAAGTGAATCTGGTTTCCCCATTTGACTTTGTCAAAGGGGCAAAGTCACAAAAAGCAATTACATGACCCCAGGACACTGAAACCATCATAAATACAAATCTGTTGCCAAACATCAAAATTTTGATCGCGTGACCGTGAGGATGCTGCAACAGTCTCTAAGTGTGAAAATGGTCACTAAGTATGAAAAATGGTCATCGCTTGGTGGGCATGACAGGGGAAGGATACTGCAAAATCTCTATTCGAATGGTATGATTGTTGTGTGTTTTTAAATTGTGTATTGTTTGTTTGTCTTTTTATCCCTTGTTTGTACCTCCTTTCCCTGATTGAGTTGTGAGCCGCCCTGAGTCCCCTTCGGGGAAAAGGGTAGCATATAAATGAAATAAATCCTAATTCTAATCCTATTCCCTCTGCACTCCAGGGGAAAGATACTGCAAAATCTCCATTCCCTCCCCACTTCAGGGGAAGGATACTGCAAAATCTCCATTCCCTCCCAATCAACTGGGACTTGGGAGGCAGAGAATAGATGGGGGCAGGGCCAGTCTGAGGTGGTATTTGAGTAGTTTCTCTGAACTATTCAAAATTTCCACTACTGGTTTTCCAGAACTGGTCAGAACCTGCTGAATACTACCTCTGGTCAATGGGGTGGGGGTTAAATGGAGAATTTAGTGTAACACTTCACGTGTGAATTTCAGACTCCACCTGACTTCTCTGCAATCCCTTTCCCTCAGTAAAAGTTCCTTTTGAAATGCCAGTTGTTTCAAGAATCACGCTTTCCCGGAAAGATACCAGAGTCAGGTCCTTACAGGAAGTCTATCTAGTTTATTATTCAGGTTTTTAACAGTTGTATTAAGGCAAACTCCAATGATTTGAATGTTTTGCAGGTAATATTTTTAATGGCCTTTTTAAATGACCCGAGCTGCATTCCAAATGTTGTTATTCTGCCTGACTCAACAATGCCCCCTTAAGAGCAAATCATGGTTAGCTGCAATAAAATTCCTACTTAAATCTATGTCTTTAAAAAAAATCTTGAATTTTGATTGAGTTTAGTACTTCTTGGATTAAATTGTTGTGTCCCCCCCCCACCAAAAAGAACCCCACCTCCATACACATTGGTATTAGGGGATATCTCAGGACAGGGACTAATAGTTAAGGCTAAATCACCTCACTTACAATGTAGACTCTTTTGGTTGGCACCTTATTTAAAGGATAATAGCAAATACCAGATGCTTTCACCAACTCTAGATTAAATGTTTTTCCTACCAAGATGCTGAAGGACAGGTTTGAGGGAATTCCTTTTGCACAAAGGCTTCGCCCTTGGAATAATAATGAGATAGAGCCAGTGGAGAAATGCTCTTCTGATTTGTAATTTCTGTGAGGGAGGCTGTTGGGACTTAATCTCTTTTTTACTAGGCCAGATAGTAAACTGTCTGATAGAATTTACAAGGTGGCTTGCTCAACAACTAAATTTCTGCTGATGGCTGTCAAATTAAGGACACAAATAATAAATTAAAGTACAATGCTTGAAGTAATCCTGGCTATGTCCGTGTTTATACATTTATGACTTAATTTTTTACATTTAGAACATAGAATGACAGGGTTGGAAGGGACCTTGAGGTCATCTAGTCCAACCCCCTGTTGAAGCCAGAGATACTATGTCATCATGGACAAATTTTGCTCTTCTTGAAAACCTTCAGTGATGGAGCACCCACAAACTCTGGAGACGAACTGTGCTCCTGGTTAATTATTCCCACTGTTGGGAAATTTTTTAGTTATAGGTTGGATCTCTCTTTAATGAGCTTCCACCAGTGGTGGGTTCCTACCAGTTTCGACTGGTTTGGCTAAACCGGTAGTGGTTTGGCGACCTGGGTCACGGGAACTGGCAGTGACCCAGGCCTGCCATGGCCCTGAACTGGTTCATCTTGGTTTTTTGCTTTTGCACATGTGCAGAGCAATTTTTATTCCACTGCACATGCGCACACAGTGTGCATCAAGTGCCCATGAGCAAACCGGCAGTAGTGACTGCTGGAACCCACCCCTGGCTTTCACCCATTGCTTATTGTCCTGTCTTCAAGTGCTTTCGAAAATAAGTTGACCCTCTCTTGTCTGTGATAGCCATTTATCAAATGGAAAGTGGGGTGAGGTTGGGGGGAGCAGGGGACAAGATGTTGATTATGCATATGCAGGTTATATGTAAGATGGATCACAAGTACTTAATCAATTAACAGTTGTAATAGGTTAAAAACCCGCTATGTTGTTAAAACCTTACAGGATTGCCTGAAACATCTTGTTGCATGTGAAATTCAACAATTCAAGTCCCCCATTTGCAAAACAGTTGCTTTCTTTGAAGTATATTCAAAATATCCTAGCATAAAGCAAATACTTTTCTATTAATGCAATTGTACCCAATACTAAATATTCTTACTTGAATTTTATGCTCAATTTTATAACCTTTTTTGTAGTGGTTGTTAAGCAAATGCTATGGTCATTAAGCAAATGTGATGATCATTAAGTGAACATGGTGTTGTTAAATAAATCCTTTTTTTTATTATTTTTTGCTGATAATTGGAAATAAATGCCACAATCTAGCAAAAAATGCCCATATCATGGTCACTTGCAGCTGCCAATGGCCACACATGTGAGCCTGTGGGCAAGTGCCCAAGATGTAATCACATGACTGGGAGGTTGCAATAGTCAGAACCTCAGAACCAGGTTTAGGGCTATCCATTGTAAAAGGGACATAGTGGCTCAGAGGCTAAGACGCTGAGCTTGTCAGAAGTTCAGTGTCTGACAGTTCAGCGGTTCAAATCCCTAGCGTCACATAATGAAGTGAGGTCCCATTACTTGTCCCAGCTTCAGCCAACCTAGCAGTTCAAAAGTACATTAAAAAATGCAAGTAGAAAAATAGAGGCCACTTTGGTGGGAAGGTAACAGCATTCCGTGCGCCTTCGGCCTTTAGTCATGCCAGCAACATGACCATAGAGACATTTTCAGACAGTGCTGGCTGTTCAGCTTAGAAACTGAGATGAGCACCACTCCCTAGAGCTGGAAACGGCTAACATGCATGTGCAGAGGAACCTTTACCTTTATCTAATGTAACTTTAAATTATTGCTAGATGACCAAATATTAAGTAAAGACTGGCTGTTCAGTGTGATTTATCTAACTTAGATATTATTGATGGAATTGTATAATATCTATTGAACATTTTGTATCAATTTACCTTTGAAATATAACAGTGTAAATTTTAGTTAAACCGTAATTCTTCCCATTGTTGTGCTGTAACTGTTTCTTTAACATTTTTCACTCATTAATCTTTTTTATGTTTATCCTATCTCTATATCACCTCCAAGCAAAGGTGGAAATATTGTATATAGATGTATATATTGTAAAAATGAGAAAATAAACAAAAAAAGAATATGTATAAAATAATAGAATGGAAAATGGAAAACCCCAAATCAGAAAAAAGAAATACTGATAACAGAAAGCTGTAAATGTGTAATTGTGATTTTAATGTTTGGAAAATGCCTAATAGGTGGCTTATATAATTTTATAAGAGCATTTTGACCAGCTTTATCCAGCCAATCAATAACAGGCTGCATTGGAGATTCTAAGACCATTTGTTCTGACTAGGCTTCCCCAAAAAGCACAAAGCAGATTCCTGGTCCTGACAAAACCCCTTTTATTAAACGAATGTGAATTCCTTTCATTTACATTTAGCAAAGCCTGGCAAGCAGTCTTTCAAATATGAATTTATGACCAAACCTTATCTAGCTTGGAAAACAGCCATGTAAATATTTTCCAAACACAGTGATGTGCAAGGAAAGACTTGGCACAGAGTCTCTGAGATTCACGAACAGATCTTCACACTCCTGAAATGAATGAACAAATGAACTAATGAACTAATTGTCTCCTGGAAACTCCCCTCCCCTTTCGCTCCTCTTTTATTTCCTATGGAAGGGGCCATTTGCTGTCCAACTGTGGCTTTACTCCCAAGTCAACCCTGATTTCTTATCTGTTCTTCTGACAAGCTCCAGCTGTTCCTCTGCCTCACCACTGTCTAGCTCCAAAGGCAGGTGAAAACTGTCAGGTGACCTTGGCCTCATCTCTGCCTCCAATGCACAGCCCTCATCCAAGCCTTCCCCAGCCTCCAAAACTAGCCCATGTTCCTCCCCATCTTCCTCACTGTCCGAATCTGCTGCCAGCTCCGCTGGTGGGCCACAACACCATTTTGCAATTGCACATGGCCCAATCAGTCCACTGGTCCGGTGACATGAGAAGAAAGTATTTTATTATGACTACACAACCCCAACTATCTGTAATCCCTCGTCCCTATCCATTAGCTCCAGTGGGGCATCACTGAAGCTCCAAGAGGGCTTCAGCCAGCCTGCTTTAGGGTTGACATTGAGTCTGTTTACAGACTTTTATGAGTAGCACGGACCAATCCATCAGTTTTGGATGAAATAAGAGCTGGTTTCTCCCTTTAGGCCAGAGGTGCCAAACCTTTTCAGCACAAGGGACTGGTTTTGTGGAAGACAATTTTCCCATGGACTGAGGGGATGGTTTGGTTTCACTCGCTTGCCTGCCAATCACCTCCAGCTATTCGGCCTGGTTCCTGGGGATTGGGAAACCCTGCTTTAAGCAACAATCAGTATGAAGAAACTTGCTCATTTTAGATGGGTGAGAGAGGAAGATGAATAGATGAAAAAAGAATTGCACTTGGTAACACCTACTTAGTTAAATAGCAGCATTTCAATAAAGAATAAAGAAAATAAAGAAATGATGAAGTCACCGGAAATTAAAATAGCTGATAGTTTGGAATTTCACTGTTGAATGTCTTGGATCTACATTTCAGTCCCGCCTTGAATAATTGATTTAAGAAGATGCTATATTTTTGCAGCAACTGTAACAAAGGAACAAACCTCCCATCACCCATTATCTAGTTTGCCTAATGATGAATATTTTCTGTCTCTTCTTTTTTCTACCTTTTTTTCATCTCAGGAATGATTAAAAGGGGAGAAAAGCAAATTGATGAGGGAAGCAGGGTTTATGTTCAGATTATGTTCCAACAATCTGGCTGATGAAATAGCTTGTATTCCTCTGAAATTTCCCACAAACTGTCTCCTGTTTATAAACATCCCTCCCTCCCATGCTGTAATGTGCAGTCAAGGCCTTTTTCTACATCTCCTCAGAGATCCAATCAACTCTGGAATATCAGTTTGATCCTCATCTTTTTGTTGCTGTTGCCTTGATTAACAAAAGCTTACCAAGAGTTTTCAAATTACTTGTTATTTTCAGCTCAGTTAACCAGATGACCTCAAATTGGGTCCAATTCCTAGTTATTACATAGCAAAATGGTTGCCGTATCAATGCACCCCAGATGAAAATCCATACTCTTTCAAGGACAGTCCTATTCTGTTCTTGATCTTGACTTGAGGAGACCTTTGTTGATGAGAACGGAGGCCTGGAGGGATGCAAGCAGCTGTCCCAGTCTCCACTTTTTGTAACTTGAGAACTACCTGTACCCTGATACTTAAATAAGTTCACAAATCACTAGATGTCAGTTAAGAAATACAAGCACTCTTTGCTGCCACCTGATGTTGAATAAAGGGCTAGTGAATCCATATTGTCAAGAAGGAAGGAAGGAAAGAGGGAGGGAGGAGGGAGAGAGAAAGAGCATGGAATAATCAGAGCATTATATGTGCCAGTTGGAATATGTTTTTCAAAGGATGGAGATATTAAGTAGGATTAGATCATCATCTTTTTATTGCTGCTGCCTTTGTTAACAAAAATTTACCAAGAGCTTTCAAATTTATTGTTATTTTCAGTTCTTAGTTAACCAGATGACCTCAAATTGGGTCCAATTCCTGGTCATTGTGTAGAGAAATGGTTGCCATATTAATGCACCCAAGATGAAAATCCATAATCTTTCAAGGACAGTCCTGCTCTGTTCTTGAACTTGACTAGAGGAGGTCTTTTCTGACAAGAACAGAGGCCTGGAGAGATGCACGCAGCTGCCCCAGCCTTCATTTTTGTCAGCAAATGCTTTTTGCAAAAATGACTGGAGCCTATATGGATGCAATCTCTCATCCCTATAGGCCTCAGCAAGTCTTTGCTCCAAGCAAAACTGCAGCAGAGGAGGAGACATCTCTATTGATCATAGAGATCTACAAAAGGTAAGTGACCCAATCGGGCAGGATGTGGGGGAGCATGAGATATCTCAGTGTCTAGGGAAAGCACTGAGCTCCTCATGGTTTTCCCTATCCTGAGATACCTCATGTGCACCTAATGATCCACAATCAGCAAATGCATGGGCAAAACCAGAGAGTGATCACATTGAAGTTACATGATTCACTCCTACAAATCCTGGGGTTACAAATGTAATTGGCAGGCTCCATTACATTCATAACTTGAGGACTACCTGTACCCTGATATTTAAATAAGGTCACAAATCACTAGATGGCAGTCAAGAAATACAAGCACTCTCTGTTACCACCTGATGTTGAATAATGGGCCAGTAAACCCATATTAGAAAGAAAGGAAGAAGGAAGGAAGGAAGGAAGGAAGGAAGGAAGGAAGGAAGGAAGGAAGGAAAGAAGGAGGGAGGGAGGGAAGGAAGGTAGGAAGGAAGGAAGGAAGGAGGCAAGGAAGGAGAAAGAACATGGAATAACCAGAGTAAAGTAGGACGTAAAGTGAGATTTGGACATTAAGTGTGAAACCTACTGGGTCAGGCTGGACAGCCTCTCAGGGTCCCTTTACTTCTATGTTAAAAGCCACATAGACAGAGTTGGAGCTTGCAAAAGAACAGGAAGCAAGTGCCTAACCACAAGATGTTCTAGCCAATGTCCCTATGTCAAAACCTATGTCAAAAGTCCAAGGTTCAATTAAAGTTCGTTAATGACACGTACTCCATAACAAAAGGAGAAGTAAGACCCCATCTCCTTATAAGGCTTTCTCCTCAAGGTAACCACTAAGAAATCAGTTAAGTGTTTCCGTGTTACGCTGCCTTTGAGAATGTATAAGAACGCGTGCTTCGATAATGAAGGTTGTTCAGAACTTGCAATGCTAGCCATGGGCTAGCTTTCTGAACCTGGCTGCCAAATAAACTTTTCCTGTATCCTGAGAAGTCTAAAGCCTGTCATTTTCTGCAACAAGAGCATTATATGTGCCAATTAGAATAATGTTCACATTAAAATTATATGGATAACTTTGCAGTACAGTGCAGACGCATTTGGATGTGCTGTGGAGGCAGCAAAATTTAGGACAGTATAATTTCTTGTGGCTCCAGGATAGGGTGGGAGCACAGCAAAGCATGTGTGCAGAACTGCCCTGTGATTGACAGTTGCAGTCCTAAAAATAGCAGTCAATTTCATGACCACCTTTAGTAATGTGACCAGATTTGAAAGTGATGATAAGCAAAAGAAGAAGGAATTAGAATCTAAAATTTGCGGCCTCCCTCTCTATGTCAGGGACACAGGAAATCCCTAGAGAAGTTGTAAGCAAAAGTGGGACTCGCACCTATCATCTGTGCAGAATGGACTAGCTTATTGTCTAAAAATCATATAGGCTACTGTAAGTCTCCTTACTGAGCTGTGAGTAAATGCAAAATCCGTATCTGTGATACATAAAAGCACAATGAGGAACCAGAGAAAGCCATAGATATAATGAGAAAATAGCATTGTAATTAATAGTTCTAATTCTATTGATACGCATCAAATGCATCCCTGGTGAAATTGTACACTGAAATTGTATTGTTTAAAATACACCTATTAATATTCACTGCACCATAACAACTAAATGCACAGTTCAGATGGTTGTATTTGCTTCCCAGCAGGAATAACAATACTCATAATTCAGAGCTACTAGTGAATTAGCAACAGCTTTTAATTAATTACAGCAAAGTACCATTCTTCATAGGAATGACAGCAAACAAAGAAAGGCTTAAGATCCTACACGTAGCTAACTTACTTAAATCCCACTGATGTCACTGGAATACAACAAGCTAATTATGGGAACTTACCATGTAATAAATTAACTGAAAGAAGGGCATATGTTTAGTTATTTCCCTTTGATTACTTTATAAAGTATCTGAATCTAAATAGCATCAAATAATTAAAGTCTAGCATTCAGCCTCACTGATTCAAACTTTAACTAAAAATATCAATCAAGTATGTCTAACCCCTCCCCCCCCACATCAGAGGTGGGTTGCAAATCCCGGCGTTACTGGTTCACTCGTGCTCACATGCACATGCATGTGCAGAAGCATCCAGGCGGGTGGGCGGAGCCTCCTGCCACCATCACTACCTGTTTGCCTGATCCGGCCCGAACTGGGAACAATCCACCTCTGAGCTCAATTTCTCCTGACTAAATGGACACCTCTAGACTTCTAGAATTTATAGAGTTTAGAGAACAGATTTCCAAGTTTATTAGCAAAATACAGGAGCAATCTATATGTAGTATTGTTGTGAGCAGCCAGTGGAGCTGGTGGCAGACTCAGACAGTGAGGAAATTGGGGAGAAACATGGGCCAGTCCTGGAGTCTGGGAAGGCTCTGATGAGTGCTCTGTGTCAGAGGCAGAGAAGGGGCATGGGCTGTCCAACAGTTACCAGTTGCCTTTGGAGTCTGAAATAAGTGGGGCAGAAGAACAGTTGGAGCCTGTTCCCGATATGTGCATGTGCGGAGCTTCCAGGAGAAGGGAACAATTAAGGAACAAGAACCAAGTCGGGACTAGAGGCATAGGTGGACAGTGAATGGCCCTCCCATAGGGAATAAAGAGCAGAGGAAGGGGAGTGGTGTTTGCAGGAGACAATTAGTTCAATTAATTAGTGTGAAGATTTGCTTGTGACACTCCTTGTCAAGTATTTTCTTGTACAGTGTTGCATTTGGAAGACACCAGCCAGGTAGCTCTCCAAGCCTGATAAGGCCTGTGGTTGTAAATTCAACCTTGAAAGACTGTTTGTCGGAACTTTGCTGGATGTGAATGAGAGGAATTCACATTAGCTTAATAAAAAGGGGTTTTGTCGGGACAAAGAGTCTGCTTCATGATTTTGTGAAGCCTAGGTCAGACAAGTATATTGGTCTGGTCCATAGGCTGAAGAAAATGCTCTCTAAGATTGCAGAAAATCATCCCAGCCATCTTGAGACCCAGGAAAAGTAGAATTAGTCATAAAAGTACTATTACCAGTCTAGTTGTCTGCCTCCCTTTTTAAGTATAAGCATTCGCTGGATTCTATTTTTAGGGAACTGCAACATTGTCAAAAGATATGTAGCAGGCAAAACAAGGTTTTTTTTGGGGGGGGGTAGAGCGTACTTGGAATAGATAGTAAGAAAAAATGGACAAAAAATATATGCAGGTAGTCCTCAACATACGACTGTTCATGAGAGACTGCCTGCTGCCAATTACTTCCCACAGACCCATTAGATCTCACAGGGTTGGCCTCCTCTGGGTGCCATCTACCAGACAATGCCACCTGGCTATTACCCGGGGGAGGGCCTTCTCTGTGGCAGCTCCGGCCCTCTGGAATGAACTCCCCGCAGGGATTCAGACCCTCACCTCTCTCCAGGCCTTCCGAAAAGCCGTCAAAACCTGGCTTTGCCGGCAGGCCTGGGGGTGATGAGTTCCCTCCCCTCTCGACATGTATGGTTATGCGACTGTTGTCTACTTTTATTATTTGTATTTTGTCTTTTATGTTCCCCCTTTTTTCCCCTTTGAATTGTTCGCCGCCCTGAGTCCTCCTGGAGAAGGGCGGCATACAAATAATAAAATACCAATACCAATACCAATACCAATACCAATACCAATACCATTCAATAACCATTCAAAACAATGATGGAGCTGAATGAAGACACTTATGACCCCTGCCTGAAGTTATGGCTGCTGCTGTCAGGGTTCCAAATAGCATCCAAAATTAAATCAGAGTCCAAAGCAAAATATTGCTCAAAGTTCCAATTTATTATGCACATCTGGGAAAACTCTAATCTGAAAGTTTCCTGGTTTTCCCCACACAGTTGAAAGTTCAAGATCTTGCCCCCACACCCATAAGTCCATCACATGGTCCAATCACCCACTGCCATGCTGGCAGTTCCACCCATCCAGTTCCAGTCAGGTGCAGTGGTGCAGAGACAAAGGATGACCTTGGATTTCTGGAAAGAACTTTGTTGTGACTACATAATATGTGACTCCTTACAATCCCCCCTCCCATTTTCCCCAATAGACAATGCATAGCAGAATAATGGAAAATATGGGAGGCCAAAGACCCAAAAGAAAAGATGGCTGCAGGCCTGACAGCTGCAGCATGTGGACAAAATTTGGGAATGCAGCAATCAGCCCACTCTTATGTCCAACTGCAGGGATGCTGTAGTGCCCCCTGCAGCCTATCTTCCCCCATCCTGCCCTGCTGGGTCCCTGCAAGTTTTTCAAGCTTACAACTTTCAGTTCTTTGGACTTCCGAAATTCTTTGATCAAACTATCTAAAAGGCAGCTAAGCCCTTCCTGATCTCAAATGATTCAGGCAGATTTGGTAAGCAATTATTTTACAGTCATCATGTACAACCATGTCAGTGGTGGGTTTCCAATTTTTTTAGAACCTCTTCTGTAGGTGTGGCCTGCTTTATGGGAGTGACTTGCTGGCCATGTGACCGGGTGGGAGTGGCCTGCCAGATATGTAACCGAGTGGGAATGGCTTGGCAGTCATGTAACTGGGTGGCCATGGCCAACTTGTAAAATGTGGTGAAACTCACTTAACAACGTTCTTGTTTAGCAACCAAAATGTTGGCTCAGAAACTCTGGCATTTGAAGCACGCAAGTCTTAAAGCTGTCAGTTACAAGACCCTTTCACCACAAACCCTCTAGAAAAAAATCCCAAGGGTGTTCAAACTTGACAGCTTTAAGACTTGTGGACTTCAACTCCCAGAATTCCTCCTCCAGTCATGTTCGCTCAGGAACTCTGGCATTGAAGTGTGCAAGTCTTAAAGCTGCCAAGTTACAAGACCCTTGCACCCCTAACCCTTTAGAAAAAAATCCCATGGATGTTCAAACTTGACAGCTTTAAGACTTTAAGGTTTAGATAGGACTCTCAGAGGTGGGCGGGGTGATTGGTGAGCCAGCCAATCAGTGAGCGGCAGGTGGGGCAAGCGTAGTGTGGACGGGTGGGGGGAGGGAGCTGGAACTGGTTCTAAACCGCATGGTAGATTTGTGGAACTTCTTCTATAGAAGAGGTTAGAACTGGCAGGAACCCACCCCTGAACCATGTTACTTACTTTATTGATTGACTGGTTTAATTATTAGTATTTTAAGGGAAATATTCCAAAATATCATTAAAATAAAGCAAGATACCTGTAAAAAAATAACTACGTTTCATGCTCAGTGTGAAGAAAGTGGGGATATGAATGTTGCACATCAGAAACATTAAAAAGGAAATAAAGTAAGGCATATGCTATTGATTGAACTGGAGTATTGGAACAGATACAGCATAGCCAAGTATCAAACTTACAAATACACAGTATGCAGTGATTGCTTCTTCCAGAATTAGCAGCTAAATTTGCAGAACACAATCAATGGGGAAAATGGGGGATAAACTGTATTTGATGTCCATTTATATAGGTTACTGAAGCACTGTGGAAATCAACACTTGGAAAGCATACTTACTTCATTTTTCACAATAGCCCCTAAAATTATTCTACAGATTTTTCAAAATACCAGGGATTTTTTTTCTGAATAACAATCTGATTCTATGAGTCGTGGATTCAGAGCTTAATTCATAATCCTTTTTTTAAAAAAATCATGACTGCAACATTAGAAGTGCAAAGGCTATTTGATAAAAAGTTTATTAGAGTTAGTTATTCGTTGACATTAATAATAGGATTAAACTGATAATAAGCACATGCAATTGAACGCATCTTTTCCAAGTTGGTAGAGCAACTTTGATGTAGACATATTACACACAATTATTCTAAAAACTACAGCTGATCTAAGACAATTCTTACCCTTAAAGGGAATTTAAGAACAGGAAAATGTATAGGAGAACAATAATATAAGACACTGATCTTGTTGATCAGAAAGGTCGACAGTTCAGCGGTTCGAATCCCTAGTGCTGCGTAATGGAGTGAGCTCCTGTTACTTGTCCCAGCTTCTGTCAACCTAGCAGTTCAAACGCACGTAAAAATGCAAGTAGAAAAAATAGGAACCACCTTTGGTGGGAAGGTAACAGCATTCTGTGCATCTTCGGCATTAAGTCATATTACCACAGAGATGTCTTTGGACAGCGCTGGCTTTTCGGCTTTGAAATGGAGATGACCACTGCCCCCTAGAGTCAGGAATGACTAGCACATATGTGCGAGGGGAACCTTTATCTTACCTTATAATATCATTTCTTTCTTACATGTTAACTAATCTCTAGTTATCCATTTCCACAAATATTTATATTGATCTTACTGTTCTTTTTTCTGTCATTCACCAGTGAACATGCAGAATAATTTGTAAAGTTTGAATCTTACGTCTTCAAAATGCTGTAATATTCACCTTTTCTGAGAACCCCTTTCTATCATGTTAGTTCTATTTAGTTTTTATTTCTTAGCTCTCACCCCCAATTATCTCCAAATATTTTGAAGTTTGCATTGCCTGAGAAGACAAGAATAGACAAATTAGTTCATTTAGCGTTGAAATGTATGCGTTGTGCTTGTCACTTTATAGTGCTAAAGTTTTATTAAAATTAACATAATAAAAACAATAATAAAATATTTATGACTTTATTTATAATAGCAAAAGTGTTATTTATTTATTGCTGAAAACCAACTTTTCTACTTCATTTGCAGCATTCAGTATGACTTATTTCAACTTTAAAGCAATAAAATTCAGCAGAAATTAAACAACAATAAATAGCTATAAAAAGAGAAATATAACACAGAAACACACAGATGAGCAAAAACTCTCTTTAAATGCCAGCTCAAATAAATAGTTTAGCCACATTTCAGAAAGTGCAGAGATAGTCTATGTGAAAAAATCACGGACTAGTATTTAATGTTTATATGCTTATTTAGAATGATCACAAAATAGACATTTTATATACTAGCCCAGCTTAAGATAAAAACATAACAATTAAATCAAATGGCTGCAAAAACTACAAATAGATACTTAATTGCTTTAAAAAGGTTGGTGTAGTTGCTACAGAGGCTAACCTCCGTATATGTGGCCAACAGCAAAGTTCCTGATGCTACAGCACACAGTAGGTCACAGGTGTCA
Organism: Thamnophis sirtalis; assembly: GCF_051295495.1. NCBI lineage: Eukaryota > Metazoa > Chordata > Lepidosauria > Squamata > Natricidae > Thamnophis > Thamnophis sirtalis. The sequence continues at coordinate 27,801,720 of NW_028261395.1, forward strand.
AACATGCATGATGCCATCACTTGACATATCGTGAGATTCTTCTTTGCAGAGCTGGGATGGACATAGCCTGTGCATGACACATCCGGCCAGCAGGCCACCAGTTTGACACCCGTGCAGTAGGTGGTGAGTTCACCAATGATTATATCCAGAGATGGTATTCTGCCAGTTCTCACAGGTTTGCGTGAACCGGTAGCGGAAATTGTGGATGGCCCCTCTCACTCATCCCGGCTCTACGGCATCCCATTTAGGCCCTTTTTTTTAGGCAAAGCGCGTGCACAGAAGGCAGAGCAAGCTCACATTTGTGAACCAGTAGGTAAGTTAAGTGAATACCACATCTGATCATGTCATTTTGATTTACTATGATGTAATCAAACAGTTCCAGCTCTTAATTAACTAAGATTTCCAGAATACCTTACCATTGATAATGTTGGTTAGTATAGAATTTAGTAATAGTAACATCCAGCCAAAAAAACAAACAATGGATCATCAAATGAAGCCAGAGGTCTCATTCAAAGCACAAATGATCTGGCTCAAATCTTTCTTTAGACACATTATGTGAAGACCTAACTACCTAGAGAAGGCTGCAATGGTGGGAAAGGTGGAAGAAAAAAAGAGGATGACTAGAAGCAAGGGGGATGGACTTTGTTACAGTGGCAATAAGTGCAGCATTGAAGATGTGAAAGACCAAGATAGATCATAATAAAGAAAATGTATTTACGTGGTTGCTAAGCATCAACAATGCCTTGATGGTACATAATCAAAACAACAACAACAACAACAACAACCCATCAACCCCATAACAACTGTTTCTCTAATTTTATCTTCCTTCTAAAACTCTATCACCTTCATGTTCTGGCAATCAGTAATCCTAAAAACTAATGTCATTGGTATCTATAACAGGGACATTAGATGGACTCATCTGATTAACTTTCTGAGCGGGCCCACCAACAGAAATTAAACTGATCCTAAGCTAGTCCCTACAGACGGTAATACTAAGATGTTGCCATGTCATTGGTCAAAGGCTGCAATCAGTGGAAAATAATTATACTGAGGGGACATAATAATAGTAGAACAGATAGAATTGCTGGGACATAATAATAACTTGCTGTTTTGCTTCTGTAAGAATTAGAATTGCCTTTGCCATTTGTCTCTACCAATGATCTAACTCCTGTTATCTTGTTTTTGTTTACAACTCAGCGCTTGGTTCAGGATATGTCATGGTTTGGCAGGATTACATCAGGCAAATACTTCTGATGCTAAGCATCCAGCCCCTCTGTTGCTAAGCATTCAGCCCCCGCTGTTCCTTGTTACACAGCCAATGCAGGGCTACAAGGAAGGCATGGGCCAGGGGACCAGAATTGGGTACTAAGCTGTCTCTGAAGGTATAAAAGGATGCCATACCTTCCCCAACGTGTGGCCTTTCACTGTCTGTATATTGTGGAATGGTCTACCCAGCTCTTTTTTGTACAAATAAAAGCTGTTATTTTTCTCGGGTCTCTCTCTTTGGCATTCTGGTGACTCAAGTGCATTTTGGGACCTTACAATACTCTCAAGTATCAATCAGAGGAAGAAGAAGGTAAAATCAAGCAGAGCAGGTTTTTAAAAAGTAAAACCTGGAAAAAAGTTTTGATCTTGGCAGGTGGCCTCAAAATCTGAATGCTGCTGGGGAAAGATCACAACTGATAGTTGCATAATTGTGCTTAAAAGAGCAAAATAATAATTGGAAAGGTACTCAAATGTGCAGAGATGGACAAAATGACCATGGAGTTAAAAGAAAGAGAAGAATTGGATTGTTTATAAAATATGGAATAGAATTTATAAATGGGTAGAAAACAGAAGCCAAAACAGGAAATAGAAGTCTTTTGTTGTTCTTTCTAAACTAGCATTGAATAAAAATTAACCAAAGTTACCAATTACTATAGGAACAATTAATATTATTACAATTGTTAGAACAATTGTTATTACACTATTACAGATGTTAAAACTGATAGGAAGGCAATATAGAATAGAGAACTACAAAGGCTAAACATGTATGCTGATACAAAAGGCTCTAAAACTATTTTGTATAGTTATGTTTGTCTTGTTTTTTTCTGTATTCGTTGGTTTTTTTCTGTTTTTAAAGGTAAAAATGTTGAATAAAAACTATTTTAAAAAAGAGAAGACATATGCTACCAGGCAATTGTGACTATAAATCAAGAACAACTGAAGACTCAAGCAACAAATGATGTACTCTCCACTCTGCTTTAACCAATGAGTTGGTTTGCCACCTGAATCATGAAAGTTCGTAAGAGCTTTTCTCAAAATGACAAAATATCATAATTAAATAGCTGACCATTCCATAAGCCCAATTAGTTGACATAGTTGAACAGCAGAGAAATGGATTAACCCAGTTAATCACTGTTTTCAAACACAAGGGAACTTTAAGGCATGGACCTCAGCTCCTAAAATTCTCTATTCAGCAATCCATACATCTTAGTTACTAAATTGTTTTTTAAAATCCTGGGTTAAACTCTCCCAAACTGCACCGTAGAAGAGAACAACACTAAGATATATACTCCAGAGGCTGTAGGTTCTGACCAGTGACGTGCAGTCAGGGGAGGCAAGGGAGGCAGAGCCTCACTACTGTCATCATAAAAAGAAAAAAAATGTAAAAGGAAAAAGGCTGAGCTAGTTGCTGCCAGAGTCACAGTGGATGACTCTGCTTAGTGCTTAACTGTTTAAAAAAGCCTCTAAAAAAGTGCCCTCTACAGGAGGAGGCAGGAGAACCACGTGCCTCATTTAGTCTGACTTTATGATCACTCGAGCAGAGTTAAGCAAGGGTTAAAAGCCGAAAAATTCCTTATGTAGATGAGGCACATGGTTCTCTTGCCTCCTCCTGTAGAGGGCATTTTTTTAAGAGGCTTTTTTAAACAGTTAAGCAGAGTCATCCATTGGGGACTCTGGCAGCAGCTAACCCAGCCTGACCTCAGCAGCTCTTGTCTTTTTCCTTTTACATTTTCATGATGGCAGGCAAGAGCAGAGTTGAAATCCTCTGTGAAACAGCTGGAAAAGGTATGTGGGTCGGAGGGAGGGGGAGGAATTCAAAATGAATGTAATTTGTAAGTAATTTGTGTGTGTGTGTGTGTGCTTGTGTTTGTTTCTTCACTCAAACAAACTGCCTCTCAGTTTGAGAGAGAGTTTGTTTGAGAGTGAAGAGAGGGAAGGAGGGTAGGAGAGGCAGGGAGGGCAGCCCACCAGCTTTCTTTCTCTGTGTCCACGGCAGCCCACCAGCAGAGGGGGGTCTTTTGCTCACCTCTGCTGGCGGGCTGCCGCTTTCTTTTGCTCAGAGGCAGGCAGTCCAATATGATGAAATCTAGGCAAATAACAATAAAATTTCAATCGCTTCCACTTTTAAGTTATTACTATTGTTCAGTTGTGGGGCATGCAGGGTTATTCATTAATTTTGTTTTATATTTATTATTTTCACACCATTAAGCAAATTAATGGTTGTTAATAATGTTTAGATTGTGATGTTCCTGCTGAGGCCAGGAGTGGTTAAAAAAAAGTATTCTGCATTGAAATTGCTGCTGTAGAAAAATGGTTGCAGTGCATGGCTGCCTAATAATAACTCTTTTCTTATTGATGAGCCAGAGTTTATCCATTTCGTCCTTTTCATCCATTTTAATACTTTATATGACCATTCCCACCTCACTGAGAAAAGGCTGTACATGTTGCAAATCATAGCAATAGCAAGAGCACTTAGACTTATATACCGCTTCACAGTGCTTTTACAGTCCTCTCTAAGGAGGACTTTACAGAGTCAGCCTATGACCCCCAACAATCTGGGAGCATATTTTACCCACCACAGAAGGATGGAAGGCTGAGTCAACTTTGAGCCGGTGAGATTTGAATTGCCAAATTGCAGCTAGCGGTCCACTGAAGTAGCCTGCAGTACTGCACTCTAACCACTGCTCCACCTCAGCTTTCCTACCATCATCTACCGAGGTAAACTATTGCTCTGCATCTTGAGGGCTACACAAAAGCGGATATCATGGATTGAAAGACAATAGACCTGACTGATTTACAGACTTGACTGATTTATAGACTGGATTGATGTAACTTTGCTTTTTGCTGCCTTTGGGATATATCAGGTCTAAGGAATGCTTTGTAGGAAGACCTGTTTGTTTTGCTAATCACTAAGATCTCTGCATTACATGTTGTTTGATTGCTATTGGGAGGTGGGGTGTACTGTATAATAACTACAGGAATCCAGTGGTGTGTAACTGTATCACTCAATATAATCATTTATCCTTAAATAAAACGATTCTGCTATCTCTTTAAGAGTATCAAAAGCAGGCTTGCTTGAGTTTCCTCATGGTGAGAGGCAAAAGGAACATGGGCAGAAGGAAAGCTTTTCCATGGGGCCCTGATATGGTAACATGTGTTCCCTCCAAAGCCAGAGTGACCCCAGGGATGGAATTCAACAGGTTCTGACCAGTTCTAGAGAACCGGTAGCGGACATTTTGAGTAGTTTGGGGAGCCCGTAAATACCACTTCTGACTGGCCATGCCCCCATCTATTCTCTGCCTCCCAGCTGTTTGGGAGGGAATGGGGATTTTGTAGTAACCTGTCCCAGGAGTGGGGAGGGAATGGGGATTTTGCAATATCCTTTCCCCGGGAGTGGGGAGGGAATGGAGATATTACAGTATCCTTCCCATGGAGTGGGGAGTGTTGTGTCTGAACTATGGCAACCGCGGAGTGTCAATCATCACCAGCGGTTTCCAGGATTGGCTAAGACCCGCAGGCGTTGTCAGCAGGAGCTGGTGTTGTTCTAATTGGTTGCCGGTTTGACAGCTGCACTATAAATAACTGTCAAACCGGAGTTCTTTGTTCTGTTCTGACTAGTGAGTTGTTGTTAACTAATAAAGTTGCTGTTCCTGACTAGATTGCTTCAGTTTGATCTTCCTTCAGCTGAGTACATAATAGGGAGAGAATGGAGATTTTGCAGTATCCTTCCCCTGGAGTGAGGAGGGAATGGAGATTTTGCAGTATCCTTCCTCTGCCATGTCCACCAAGCCATGCCCACAGAACTGGTAGTAAAAAAAATTGAATCCCACTATTCATGAAGGTATAATGTTTTCATAAAGAGTGATCTTTTATTTTTTTTTAGGCTGATTGGACAAACAAAACTAAAAAAAAACCCTCTAGAGTGTAAAGTGATTGGGACAATATAAATGTTGTGTAACTAAACAACAAATAGATGTGTTTTGCTGTGATTGTAAATGTGCAAAGATTTGCAATTTTTTTCACACCCCAAAGCAGTTGCATTGTTACTTCAAGACCTGCACACACTAACTTAAAATTGTGGCTTAATATAGCACATTCAAGCTAAGCAGCAGAAGAATAAAGAAAAGAACTTCAAAAAAAAAGGCTTCAAAGTTTTTGATATTTTAAACTCCATGGTCTTGTTCTTGAGGCCATAACATTACCCAATGCAATTAAAACCTTCATTTTCCTCCAAACCCTTTGAAGAGGAACAAGAAAGAATATAAGTTTAAGGTTTGCATTCACTTCAGAAAGACACCTGGTTCCACTGTAGATACAACCTTATTAGAATGAACTTCCACCAGCTCAATGAATTTTATACTTGTAGTGCAGGAGGCCGACTAAGCCATGCCCACTATGGCCACCCAGCAACCAGGCAGAGAACCTGTTGCTAAAAATTTTGAAGCCCACCCTTGGGTTAAAGTCAAAAAATTAACTATCCTGGCAACAAAGCTCAGGAGATTTAAAGCCCTGTTACGCATGTAGACTCTTAATTTACTAATGGCTCCAAACAAAGGTTTAGTTGGTTAGATGCTATCAAGTCAGGTTAGGCCCAATGGTGGATTTCCATTATTTTTACTACACTCATGTATACACGATGCTTCTAAACATGTGCAGAATGTTCTGCGCATGCACAGAAGTGTCCAGGTGGGTGGGCGGAGCCTCCCACCATCACCACTACCTGATCACCACTACCGATCCAGGCCAAACCAGGAGCAACACATCTCTGGTTAGGCCCCACCCCTAGTGATCTCATGGATAATGTTACCTCAATCTCTTCTACCAACATTTCATACTTAATCCAAGAACTTTCAAGTGATCTCCTAATGGTAGTTCCAGCAGTCCCAATTGTCACTGGTAAACAAATCCAGTGCAGTTGTTAGGCATGCCATCATGTAATGGTCACTTGCAACCTCCCAATGGCTTCCCCATTGACTTTGCTTATTGGAAGCCAGCAGCAAAAGTCATGAATGTTCATTCTGTGCAAATGCTTATTGTGAGAGTCAGTTATAGGGAGAGATTCCCTCCAGGATACTATTCAGATTATCATGATCAGTGAATCAAGGCATTTATGCAATTGATCTTCTACTTCTAAGCAGATATGGAAAACAGCAGAGGCCAAATGACTTGAAAATATCAATTATTTTCCACACTAAAAAGGGGAGTGCTAAAAATGTTTAAACTCCACTACAGTAACTGAATTTATCTCAAAGACTAGTAAGATAATATACAAGTTTTGCAGTCTAGACTTTAATAATATAACTGCCAAATGTACAAATTTGATTTAAAAGGCACAGAAGCATCAAACGTCATTTCGCTGTGATGTGATGGGTAATAGGAAAGACAAGGAAATTATGATTTTTTATCTTAACTAAGGCATTTGATTATATAAACCACAATAACAAATACCAACATTAAAATTTTATAAGGAGTGAAAAAGAAAGGGGGAGGGAGAGAACAGAATTAAATCCAGTCATTTGAAATAAATTTCTCTTAAGTCATTGTTTCCTTGTCCAGGTTCACAAAAACCAGAAGTGGGTTCCTACCGGATTCAGCCCAGTTCAGCTGAGTAGGTAGTAACTTGGCTGACCACGCCCCTGAACCAGTTCTATCGGTAGCGCCATAGGTGCTACCATCTTGTTTTTTGCTTCTGTGTATGTGCAGTAACAATTTTTTACTACTGTGCATGCGCGCCAGTGGTGGGTTGCAGGTGGTATGCCCTGGTACGGGTGTATCAGACCTTCTTGGAGCACTGGGTACCGTTCCGGTATGATGCTCTGGAGCCCCCCCCCCCTCAAGCTCCTTATCTGTCCTTTAAGCCTTTGGAGCTTCTGCACACGCACATGGCATGTACGGCACCTGCGCGACACTCCGCCAAGCAGCTGGAGCATCACGGAAGCTTGCAGAGGTGTCACAGGCAGGTACAATGCATGTGCAAACTGTAACAAAAGCCAGAACCCACCCCTGAAATAAACATACAGTCATGCAGCACAGATATGTACATTTACCTCCCCCACACAATAAGAATAAAATTTCAACAGCTTAGATTAATTTATAAACATAAACCTAAATTGCATCCACTTCCACTGCTTCTAGCTAACTCTGTAATTTCCTGAAAGGGTGACAACTACTTGGTATTAACCTGATTTTACTTAATTCCAAGATGTTGCTGATTACTGATAGAATCCTTTACAACTTGGGTTTCCTGTTACTTTCAAAGCAAACTCATTCATATAAAATTTGCCCAATCTGCAAAATGAGGGGGACACCAATCCTGAAATCAACAAGAAAGAACATTGATAGATGTGTAAAAGGGATCAGAAAGTTCTGGACTCAATTACATATAGTTTTTAAAGATCCACCTACAACTGAAATAAGAGATTTCTCTTTGGTGATTCATGGATGGGCAGCTGGAAAAAAATCATGTAACTTGGTTTTTATATATGACAACTGCAGCAAGATTACTGAATTCCATGCACCAAGGTGGAAAGTTTCAATGTTACCCATGGTGGAGGAATGGATGATTAAGATGATGGAACTTGCTGAGATGGCCAAATTGACCCCTTTAATTAGAGATACATCTCTGTTTAAATTTAAGGATGATTTGGAACCTCTTACTGATTTTTTGTAGGAAACAGACAAAAATGAAATTCTAATATATAGTTTTTATGATTGGAAGAAAAATAGCTATAGAAAAAAATGTAACCAGTGCTGTAACCAGTAGTGGATTACCAACTATTTTACTACAAGTTCGGACGTGCATGCACAGAAGCATCTGGGGGGCTGGGGAGAGGCTCCCGCTGCTGCCACTACTGGTTTGCACAATCCCAGTCGAACTGGGAGCAACCCACCTCTGGCTGTAACTCTAGAATAAGTAGTAAATTTATATTTACACTTGTAACTGCTGTTAAAAAAAATCAAAAGTCACTTCTTTCCTGTTCTTTGATTTCTATATTTTTGCCTTTGACTTTTTCTTCTTTCCTCTTTTTTCATTCTAAATATTTGACCTTATTATCTTTTATTATGTATTCTAATAAAGTTTATTTTAAAAAAGTAAATACATTCAGGGTTAACCAAGTCCGTTTTTAAAAACTGAATTTTAAATTTTATTTTAAAATGCATAGAAATAGCAATAAGCTGTTATCTTCATATGTGACCCCTGACTACAGATGGCAATGGATTAACATAAAATATAACACTTCAGGACTGGTTAAAATGTATTGAATGCTTAAAGCATCAAGAATATCTAAAGGATTCAATTATTTGGGCTTAAAGGAAAAATTTCAAGGTCTTACCTCAGATTATAAATTCATTTCAGAGTTTTCTTGACAGACAGATGAAACTTTGGGATAGTTAACAAGGGAGTATACATTGATCTACATATTCATTACAAAGTTCATCTCGTTGAATGCAACAAAGCTTAAGAGTATGTAAAAAGTTAGCATCCACCCCTCTCCTAGAAGAATGAAATATTTTAGGAAATATTAAAAAGGCAGAATATCCTATTTCCCTGGATGAGAAAAGGAGAAACATGTTTTTAAAGACAAAGCAGCTTTTTGCAGCTCCCCGCTCCCATCCCTTCAGCTCCAGGGTGATGATATTAAGACATGGCTCTCAGGAAGTGATAGGATTAGCCCTCTACCCATCTCACCTTACGGCACTTGAGAAGATTACATCACCCAGCAAGGCTCAACCAAGCCTGGGACTTAGGACAGCCTATGGCCTCATGGGAGTCTGACAACCAATCAGAATACATGCTCAAATTCAAAAGCCTAGAGAGGGTATAAAACTCAGGCACTCTCAGCATCTCAACCCCTCCCTCCTTTTTTTTCTTCATCCAACATCTTCAAGGCATGTGACCATGTCCACCATTAAACCATCTTTACAAGCAGCCTCCATGTTTCCAGTGTTGTTTTCCCCACTTGGACTGAACCCAGAAGGACATTTCTCCCAACAGATATAAACAAATAAAGCAAGTAGAAACTTCCCTCTAATGTGCTTCATTTTTTTACTATCCTTAAAAGTAATCCCTGAGCAAGATACAATAAAACCAGCCAATTAAACAACAGAAAATTATAACAGTTTACACGGTTTTAAGATTCATTAATAGTAATGGGATTGACTCTTAGTTTATTTGTTTATTTGTTTGCTTATTTGATATCCAGTCTGTCCACTCAAGGAAACCAGTGTTCAGTGAAAGGTGCAGTGCAATGGTAAACATTCAAACTTATATCAAAACTAATACAATCCTTAATTAAGTTCTGTCTCTAGCCAAAGTAATATATCTTGATTGCTCTTCTAAAAGAAAAGAGGGGAGATCAAATGCAATTTGGAGCATTTTCCAAAGGCAGGGAGCGATACAGAAGAAAGCACCTCCAACATGAGCTGCCAAATAGACTGTGAACCTCTCCTAGCATTGTTTAGGACAATATAACCCTACAAGTTGTATCTGAGAAGTAGTTCGCACCAAAGGTGGCTCTTTCAGTATAGGCAGGACATAATCAGTGGTGAGATTCAGACAGTTCACACCTATTCGGGAGAACCAGTTGTTGGAAGAAATCTCCTTTTGTTTTTTTCTACTTTACAGAGCTAATCCTGTAAAGAAGGCAGGAAGGAGACATTCTGGTGTTGGTTCTAGCCTAATCTTTATTGCCCTGCTTACAGAAACTACCTCTCTGGTTAACCCTTATTACATTGTAACAGCTAAGGCGAAGGACCCATCGATGTGAGTGATATTGAGTTGGCCACACCCACCCAGTCACATGACTACCCAGCCCCGCCTACCCAGCTGGTCATTAGTGCAGAGAACTGGTTGTTACATTATTTGAATCCCACCACTGGACATAATCCCTACCTTTTGCCAGTGAACAGTTAAGTTTTTAAGAAGAGATTGGACAACAATTTGTCTGAAATGGTAGGTGTCCTGCCTGAGCAGGGGGTTAGACTAGAAGACCTCCAAGGACCCTTCCAACTCTGTTATTCTAACTGTAGAAGAGATCCACTAGCATAGCAGTTTCAAAAAAGTTGAAACAATAACGGAGGGGAAGAACTTGTCTTAGATATGGATTCAGCATTACCAAAGGAGCTTATTTTTCCCCCAATTTGGTTCCAATACTTCAAAATTAGCAGAAGTGGTACTGAGACCTGGAGAAGAACAATCAGAATCACGTTTTAAGATAATTTTGCTATTAAGGTTAGAGTGGTAGCCAGAAAATCTATGGTTCTTACAATAGATTCTCTTTCACACTTGAAAATGACTAACCTCAAAACAGGAAGGATCACTACAGATAGAATATAAGATCTTCCTCCACCTCTTCTACCACACTAACTGCATTCTAAACTGGGTAAGACTATGCACATATTGATGTGGAATTATAGTAGCATAGCATAGCATGGCATGGCATGGCATGGCATGGCATAGCACAATATAAGCATAGCATATAGGGCTTATAATTTATGAGCTGGCATGTGGTACCTACCATGAAGAGGGATGCAATGGCTCAGTGGCTTAGACGCTGAGCTTGTCAATCAGAAAAGCTGGCAGTTCAATGATTCGAATCCCTAGCACCGCATAACAGAGTGAGCTCCCATTACTTGTCCCAGCTTCTGCCAACCTAGCAGTTCAAAAGCATGTAAAAAATGCAAGTAGAAAAATAGGAACCACCTTTGGTGGGAAGGTAACAGTGCTCCATGCGCCTTCAGCATTTAGTCATGCCGGCCACATGACCCCAGGACATCTTCAGACAGTGATGGCCCTTTGGCTTTGAAACAAAGATGAGCACCATCCCCTAGAGTTGGGAACAACTAGCAAATATGTGTGACGGGAACTTTTATCTTTACCTACAATGAACCATCTTGGCTGGTAGATTATTTATGCATAGACTATCCTGGTCTTCAGTAATCACTCCAAAGTGGAAGTGAAGAAAGGCAGTTGACAGCTGACACTGTGAAAAGGCAGAGCAATAAAATTTATCTTTTTTTTTCTCTTTTGCTTTTCATTTAATAGGGGAAGGATCTGGTTCTCAGATTCATGTCCAGGCTGAACTCTTTGCATGAACTCATTTGAATGAACAGCCAGATTCAAAAAGGATCTATATTGCAGTGGATCCCCTGCTTGCTCCCAGGATAAATGAGGTCACATATTTGTTCCAGCCAAAAGATCCCAGAAAAGCAACAGTGGGGAATAATATCTAGAATGTAGAATAACAGAGTTGAAAGGGACCTTGGAGGTCTTCTAGTCCAATCCTCTGCTTAGGCAGGAAACCCTACACCACTTCAGACAAATGGTTATCCAACATCTTCTTTAAAATGCCCAGTGTTGGAGAATTTACAACTTCTGGAGACAAGTTGTTCCACTAATTAATTGTTCTAACTGTCAGGAAGTTTCTCCTTACTTCTAAGTTACTTCTCTTCTTGATTAGTTTCCACTCATTGCTTCTTGTCCTGCCCTCAGGTGCTTTGGAGAATAGCTGGACTCCCTCTTCTTTGTGGCAGCCCCTGAGATATTGGAACACTGCTATCATGTCACTCCTGGTCCTTCTTTTCATTAAATTAGACATACCCAATTTCTATTCATGCACAACATATCACAAATTGTAAGGCTGCCTGCAGAAAGAGGCAAAGAAAGTCAAGATAATGGCCGCAACCACACCACGGAAACCTCTTTCAATGCACAGGGTAGCATTCTGATTCCCCCTGTGGATTCTCCTGACAAATCAGTATTCATGAATTTCCAGCCAACAGCCAGCAAAAATACCTCATCAAACATTTTCTTGTTACATAAACAAACTTTACTGTGTCTTTTTCACTTTTCCTTTAAAACTGCAATTCAGAAATCCTAAAGGAGATTAAGATAATTAAAACTGTGCCTGAATCAACAAGCCAGTGTTACAAGTCATGTATTTTCAATTAGATTCACACACAATCTGGAAGAGAGCATAGATGGGCTAATGGATCAGTATATTCATCATCATTACCACTTTCATCTGGTGGAAATGAGGAGCAGATGTTATGGAGCTTTTCCACATTTGTACTCCTAGCCCTTACCTCCCGTTGAATACAAATTGGAAAACACAATGAATTATATTATCAAAGTATATTGTTGTGAATTTGCTTCATAACATGGGTTTATCTCATAGGTGGGTTCCTACCGGTTTGGCCTGGTTCAGCCGAATAGGTAGTAACTCGGCCGTACATGTGACCGAACTGGTTCTATCCTCAGCAGTGCCATCTTTGTTTTCTGTACTATACATGCAAAGAACAATCTTCATTGAAAAAATGTATTTTATCCCTTTTCTAATTTTGTGCGCATGTACAGACCTTTCTAAGTGCAAATGCTCATGCATGTGCAAAAATTTTCAGGCACCGAACCTATAGTAATGCCGGTAAGAACCCACCCCTGGTTTAGCTGTGCAGTAATGTAGTTGTTATGGCAGGGATGGGTGTAGAGAAAAGTAACTAAGAGGATTAAAGGCCTGGAGACTAAAACATATGAAGAATGATTGCAGGATTTAGATATGGCTAATCTAGAGGGACTAAGGGGGACATGATAGCACTATTCCAGTATTTGAGGGGTTGCCACAAAAAAGAAGAGGGGGGTCAATTTATTCCCAAAGCATCAGAGGGCAGGGCAAGAAACAAGGGATGGAAACCCTAGTGAAGGAGAGAAGCAACCTGGAATTAAGGAGAAACTTCCTAACTATAAGATCAATTGACCAATGAAACAGCTTGCCTTCAGAAGTTGTAGGTGCTTCAACACTGGAGGCTTTTAAGAAGAGACTGGAAAACCACCTTTCTGAAATGGTATAGGGCAACCATGGTGAACCTTTTTTGGCTCGCATGCCATAAGTGGGGGGAGCACAGGGGGGGTGGGCGTACCACACCCATAATGCAATGTGCCACCCCCCCAGTGCGCATGCGTGCACTACAGGCCTTTCCCCCACTTTTTGCATGCTTTTTTTGCCCTCCCCAGGCTCTAGAGGTTTTATAGGAGCTTGGGGAGGGCGAAAATAGCCTCCCCGCCCCCCGGAAGCCCTCCAGGGGCTTCAGGGACCTTCAGGAGGCTTCCCGGAAACCTCTGGAGCAGTCAAAACGACTCTCTGAGCAAACCGGAAGTCATTTCCGGTTTGCTCGGATGGTCGTTTTGAGCACTCTCAAGGCTTCAGGGATCTTCAGGAGGCTTCCCTGAAGCCTCCGGAGCAGTCAAAACGACCTTCTGGGCAAACCGGAAGTCCATTCCCAAACTTCCGGCTTGCCCATAGGGGCCATTTTTTTGTGCTCCGGAGGCTTCAGGGAAGCTCATGAAGCCTCGGGGGGGGGGCTATTTTCGCCCTCCCCAGGCTCTTATAAAGCCTCTGGAGCCTGGGCAGGGTGAAAAATAACTTTAAAAAGGGATGAACTCAGCTGGTCAGCTGACGGGGCAGTGCCTCGCGTGCCCTCACAAATGGCTCCGTGTGCCACCTGTGGCAAGCGTGCCATAGGTTCGCCATCACTGGTATAGGGTCTCCTGCTTAAACTAGAAGACTTCCAAGGTCCCTTCCAGCTCTGTTCTCATTGATATTTATCAAATTTATTTGCTGCCTATCTTGCAGTTCAGACAACTGCTTAAACATAACTGAATTATCTCACTGAATGGTTGAAGCCATGTTGAGATTGAGCAAGTGTCCCTATAAAAATAGTCAGAAAAGTATATATTTATTCTAGTAGTATATAATAGTAAATTTGTTTCTGAAGAATTTAGAGATTTCTTGAAAGTTTACCCAAAATTTTATGAGAAAATTAGTAAAAGTGAGAATCAGCATGGTGTGGTGTTTTAATTTTTAATACACAAAATATTATTTTTAATAGGGTTTGGATTCACAAATTCCAATTTAAATAAGGGCTACTTGAAGTTAAATAGTATCAATCCAATATTTTGAAGAAGGTATTTCTATATCGTCATCTCTTAGATTTCATTTGATTAAGATGTAGCATTTGGAATCTAAATTTAGAATAATTGCTTGCATATTAACATCTGCTAGTAGGTCATTTATCTTATGGGAATTGGGTAATTACAAGGACTGCTGACCAATTATAATGTTTAGTTAATTAGCTCTGTTGATTTTAATCAATTAAATGATCAATTAATCTATTAAATACAATGACCAATGTTATACTGCTTTTATGTTTCTTTTTAACTTTTCATGTTTATCCTTTTTAAATATTTTCTTTGCTTTTATGCATTTTCACATTGTGATTAAAATGGAGCTTATATAGCACTTTGATTAATAAACATCAACATAGCTTCCAACAACAATATGACAATATGCTTAATATAGGCAATTTTTATATCTATAACAATGGTAATAACATGAAACTCATATTGTCATTTCTGCCAAACTTAATAAGGAGGAAATCAGTTTGCTCATGCTAGCATAATTAAATGTATGGTCTTAAAAAATTACTAGCCATGATTGTGACTGAACTAAAGGGAGAACCATAAGCATTAAAACAGTTTGACTTAACTGTTATTAAATCAAACAGTAATTATGGCTGAGGACCTAATTATCTCTGTGGATCAGTTTGGATACTTTTAGAGTCAGACTGAAATTTGTTGAATGGAAATTTATAGCTATCATGTTTTAGGTTTTTTTACATGCTGCATGGAAATGGAATGTTTAACATTCCCCAGCCCAAATGATTCTCAGAATTCCAAATGACTGATAAAACTGATTTGTATTGCTAGGAATCTTAGTTCCAATATGTCATTAAGGCAGTAGATTGTGTAGCAGAGTCTGGTAGACCGCCAGGGGAAAGAGTCAAACAAGGAATTTGTTTGACGTCTCTATGCCAGGGCTGTCAAACTTGCAGGCCGTGAACCGGATGCAGAGGTGGATTCCTACCGGTTTGTACCGGTTCAGCCAAGTAGGTAGTAACTCAGCCTGCCATGCCCCAAACCAGTCCTCTCGGCAGCGCCATAGGCACCGCCATCTTGTTTTTTGCTTCTGCGCATGCACAGAAGCATTTTTAGTACTGTGCATGCATGTGTAGCACACATCAAGTGCGCATGCAGCACATCCCTGAGTAAACCAGCAGTAGCAGCAACCAGAACCCACACCTGGCCAGATGTGTCAAGTGCTGATCATGTCCACATCCAGTTTAGTGAAGGGGGGGGAAGTCCTGATATGTGATGACGTGAGTTTGACACCTTGGTCTACGCAATCACAAGAGGACAAAGTCTAACACACACACACACACACACACACATTTACCCAGGTGCAAACCATTAGTCTGACAAGATTCCTGTGCCTAGATTTGAGCAATAAATCAATAATTTGGAACTTTCACATATGGATCTGGTCTTTGGTGCCTGATAGATTGGAAGGTTTAGCTTAGGCTACTGAATTGTTTAATTGATGGAAGATGAGACCGCCGAATGTTTATTTTTCAAACACTAGATTGTATTTAAAAATAAAACTACACATAAACATGTTTGCTTTAGCACAGGGATGGTGGGAGGTGGGGTGGGGTGGAGAGCCAAAGCAGTCTATGGCATGTAAAAGACAGGGAGAGCTATGACTGCATGGTTATGGCTGCCAGCTTGACCACAGCATTTAAAATAGATTGAATTGAGAAACACTTTAATGTTACTCATGGAACCTTCACGGTTGAGTAAGAAGCTTGATCCTAACTCTCCCTTGATCCAGACAAACACTATGATCATTACACTACACTGGTTCCACTGATTTCTTCTACTACAAAGCAAAACATTTTGCAAATAACTTTGTTTTGTCCACAGGATTGACTTCGCAAAGTATTCTTTAACAGGATCAAGATAGTAAGTTAGATAGTAACTTAATTCTTCTGAATGGGGATCTGTCTGAAAGAGAATCCTTTTTCTGTTTCATACTTCCAAGAAATAATGAGTTAGATTCTTCAGGGAAATCTAAAATAATAAACTGGGAGTAACATGTAGATGTCTCTGCTGTATGTACATTATATGTCTAGCTTTTCAGATATATATTATGTTTTTATCTGTGAAAGTAAATAATAGGTTTACATGAATCTGAAGAACACATTAGGGGTTATGAATTCCTTAATTTTTGATCAGAGATAATGATTGTAGTGATTTATGGGAGATAAGCCATTTCATACTTTCTATCAGCCTCTATTTTGCATGCTTGTTATCAGCTGCCATAGAAATGGGGAGGGTGGGAGATCAAGGTTTTTGGGAGGGGAATAGGTGCTGGTGGAGATATTGCAAAGGGAGTTTTTTTTTTCCTCACCATCTTCTGTGCATGCTAATGGCTTGTTTTGGGGTTTGGTCAAGGTCAATTGCCTCTGCATACAAACTGAATGAGGCCATTTGAAGATGCGCCCCGCATGACACCTTTGGGAGCTGGAGGTTGGATATTGGGTTGGCATAACTGGGGGGAGGGTTTTAGGTAAACGTTTAATATGTACATGTTTGTGCTTTTTTTGCTTCAGATCTTGCTTCACTTTTGCTGTTTTAATTTCATGTCCAGTAAAAGTACTTTTTCTCTAATTAAATGGAATTGGGGGTTTTCTTTCTTGGATTTTAAATGAGGCAAGTCTGACATTTTCTACAATAATAGATTGTAGGGCTTTGTCAATAGAGGGCTTTGAAGTTTAACTTTGTTGTTGGTTTACCTTAGAGGTGATATTTAACCAGTTAGGACTGATTTGGTAGTGGAAATTTTGAGTAGTTCAGAGAACCGGCAAATACCAGCGCTGGTTGGCCCGGTCCTCCTGCCCCAGTCGTTCCCTGTCCTATATTCCCTTGTTTTTTAGCTCAGCGGATTTGCGTGGCAGAACAGATTGCCACACCTCAGGTGAGCTAAAAAACAGCTCAGCTCATCAGCGCTGACACCGAGGGCGGTCTTTGAATGCTGTGCGCATGTGCAAAGTGTGTTAGGTGTACGCACATGTGAAGCGCTCTCTCAAAGAACTGGTAGGAAAAGATTTGGAATTCTACTATTGATTTACATGTATATATTTAATATATAGATGTATAACAGGTCAAATTGGTAGCAAATCACTGTAGAAGTTAATAAATCCAGAGCCTAATTCTCAAGGGGAGGAAGTTGTCATTGTTGCAATATATTTATCAGTATTCAGCTGGGGAACAATATATGTACATGTGTTTTTGTCTTTTTAATCAACATTTTTAAATGTTTTTGTCTAATTTTGTTACATTTTTGTAAAAATTTCTTTTTCTTTTTTGACTTAATATTTCAACTTTTTGAACAAAAATTCACAAATCTTAATTTTTGATTTTGTAAAAATGTACTTTGTGGGGGGAAGTTGGCTCAATTTGAATTTAAAAACTATTTTACAGAAATCAAATATTAAACACATAACAATAGTAAAATAAAAAACAAAGAGGAACAGAGAACAATTACAGTGAAAATTAACAAAATTACAGAGCATAAAATAAATCAGCCATCAGGATTATTAACGCTAAGTCTATAGCCTTCCCACCATAAAGATAATTCGATAAGCTCCTGGATATTTCTCTGGACCTGTCTAACAAAAACAAAGTGGTTTTCTTATCCAGCAATCCAAGGAAAAAGTTAACATGGATACTAATAATTCAGAGCACCATGACTGATAGAAAGAACTGTGCAAAATTATGTGCTGGACAAGGGGATTGTTGTGGCCTACCAGTGGCCAGTGGAGCTGGCAGCAGATTTGGACAGTGAGGAGGTTGGGGAGGAACATGGGCCAGTCCTGGAGTCTGGGGAAGGTCCTGATGAGAGCTCTGTGCTAGAGGCAGAGGGCGGGGCAGAGCCGTATGCCAGTTATCAGCTGCCTTCAGAGTCAGACATCAGTGAGGCAGATGGACAGTTGGAGCCTGTTCCTACTATGCACATGCTTAGAGTTGCCAGAGGAAGGGAATAGCTAAAGAACAGGAGTCATCTTGGGAATAAGGCCACAGGTGGACAAT
This sequence comes from Thamnophis sirtalis, assembly GCF_051295495.1. Taxonomy (NCBI): domain Eukaryota; kingdom Metazoa; phylum Chordata; class Lepidosauria; order Squamata; family Natricidae; genus Thamnophis; species Thamnophis sirtalis. The sequence continues at coordinate 27,819,970 of NW_028261395.1, forward strand.
GAATGGCCCCTCCCAGAGGAAACAAAAGAGGAGTGGAGTTTGCAAGAAATGATAAGTTCATTTCATTGGTTCGTGGCTCTCTGAGACTCCTTGCCAAGTTTTGCAGATATCAGCCTGGCAGCTCTTCAAGCCAGATAAGATCTGTGACTGTAAATCCTCCCTTAAAAGATTTTGCTGTATGTAAATGAGCAGAATTCACAGTAAATTAATAAAAGGGTTTTTTTTGTTGGGACAAGGAGTTTGCTTCATGCTCTTGGGAAGCATAGGTCAGAACAGGCATAAAAGATCTTACTCTACACTCAAAGACCATGATAGCAAGGCATTGAGTCTGACAAATGAAAATATTCTTTTGTGGATACAAATCATTTATAAAAAGAATTAGGTAAAGAGAAAGATCAACCACAAAGGACACCATTGTCCTAAACCATGGTTCTGCTCTTTTTCACTCCAAGTTACCTTTAATCAGGGGTGAAATTCAGCAGATTTTGACAGATTATGGAGAACTGGTAGTGAAAATTTTGAGTAGTTTATAGAACCGATAAGTGCCACCTCTGGCTGGCCCCAGAGTGGGATGGGAATGGGGATTTTGCAGTATCCTTCCCCTGGAGTGGGGAGGGAATGTGGGAGGGAACGGAGAATTTGCAGTATCCTTCCCCTGGAGAGAGGTGGGAATGGAGATTTTGCAGTATCCTTTCCCTGCTACACCCACCAACCCACCCCCACAGAACCAGTAGTAAAAAAAATTGAATTTCACTGCTGCCTTTAGGAAGATTTTCTTGGGTTATGCTGGCAAACACTGGTCTGCTAAAGCAGAGCCATTCAACTTAGCCAAGGCTAAGTTTTTCTTCCAAGGATAACTAAACTTATTGGCTGTGATTAATTAAGTCAAAGAACCATCTGAGGAGGCCAAATGTATCCAATACTTCAGTCAGCAGGATCTCCTGCAAACTTCTGTAGCAGCAAGGCCAAATTCCAACTGCATTAAGCACACAGCAAGAAACGTACAAGATAATCCATAAGAACTTATATTATGTTGCTTATAATTTTATTTTGTCTTTATAAGCACAAAAGCTATATAAGCCAGAAGACTCGGCATCTTGGCCCTGAATAATTTACCTACAGAAGACAAAGTTATTGCCACTGCAGCTAGCAAATCAAATTATAGCTCTGGAAGACCTCTGTACTCAAGCTGTGATTCCTTTGTTTGTTCTTCCAAGCAGTGGATGATTAGAAGAAAGTGCCAAGCTATTTAAAGGCCTTCATTTGTTTGATGTGGGTTGCATTCATTTATCAAATGTGAAGTTAGGTTGCATGGTTCTTGATGAATCAGACAACACTTAGAATATAGAATAACAGAGTTGGAAGGGACCTTGGAGGGCTTCTAGTCCAACCTCTGCTTAGGCAGGAAACCCTACACTGCTTCAGACAAATGTTCATCCAACATCTTCTTAAAAACTTCCAGTGTTGGAGCTTCCACAACTTCTGGAGGCAAGTTGTTCCACTGATTACTTGTTCTAACTGTCAGGAAATTTCTCCTTAGTTCTAAGTTGCTTCTCTCCTTGATTAGTTTCCACTCATTGCTTCTTGTCCTGCCCTCAGGTGCTTTGGAGAATAGTTTGACTCCTTCTTCTTTGTGGCAGCCCCTGAGATATTGGAACACTGCTATCATGTCTCCCTTAGTCCTTCTTTTCATTAAACTAGACAGGTTAATATTATAAATGTAATTGCTATATATGTATACTGTTTTTAAGAAAAGGGGGAATATATGTTAACATTATTAATATGAAAGATGCTTATTGAAATGAAACTACTAACACCATCAAAATTACATGGAGCCTGCTCGGAGGCTGAAATACACCATGCAAGCAAGATGAAGAGAGTGGAAGAGAGAAGGGAGACAAGAGGAGGAAGAGAGGGGTTAGGAGAGAGGTAGGGGGAGGAAGAAGAGAAGAGAAAGAAGGAGTGGAAAGAGGAAAGAGGAGAAGGAGAGAGGAAGGGGAAGTAGAGAAGGGAAGGATGATAGAGGGAAGAAAGGAGGTAAGGGGGAAGAGAGAGGGAGAAGAGGCAAGAAAGCAATGGATGGGGTATAAATATGGTGTATGGAAAGCAGAAGAGCAAATGATATTCTTTGGGGGTTGATGGTAAGAGGAATAGATATAATACTGAACAATACAAAATAGGGTTGGTTATGATGTAATAGCATACATGTGGTTATTTGTATGAATATAACATAAAAAAATAAAAAACCTCTTTAAAAATAATATTAATATTATAAACTCTTGCAATAAAAGCAACAAATGAATGGGAATGGTGACAGACATATAAGGCACTTATTGGTGCCAATGCATTTAAAGGGGCTTGTGCTACAATAATTCATAACTAATTTGGAGATTGTTGATAAGGCTCTCAGACTTAGTTGAATGCCAACCTCTGCCACCGATGGAATGCTACATCTACATTGGCATGGAGAAGAAGGCATAGGAGTTTATTAGTCAACATTAAATGATGAAATTTGGCAGAAATTTTTGACAATGGCAGTGGTATATACATTAAAATGAATAAATATTTGGGTTTTTTTTCTTTTCATGTAGCTACTCAAAGTCATTATGTTGTCCTCAACATCCACATGGAAGGAAGGAAGCAGTGGAGTACCCCAAGGTTCTGTTTTAGGTCCAGTGCTCTTCAATGCCTCCGTAAATGATCTAGACAAGGGAATTGAAGGGTCACTCATAAAATTTGCAGATGACACTAAGCTGGCAGGAATAGCCAACATCCCAGCAGACAAGCTCAAGATCCCAGAAGAACTTGAACATTGGGCCCTATCTAACAAAATGAAATTCAGTGTAGATAAAAGTAAGGTTTTACACTTGGGCAAGAAAAACCAACTGCATAGGTATTAAATAGGTGAAACTTGCTTAATGTCAGCATCTGTGAGAGGGGTCTTGGAATCCTAGTGAACAGTCACTTAAATATGAGCCAACATTGTGTGACAGCAGCCAAAAAGGCCAATGCAATCTTGCATTAATAGAGGGACAGAATCATGATCACGTGAAGTTCTAGTACTGCTTTACAAAGCCTTAGTAAGGCCACACTTGGAATACTGCATCCAGTTCTGTTTGCCACAATATAAAAAAGATGTTGAGACTCTGAAAAGAGTGTAGGGAAGAGCAACAAAAATGATTGGAGGGCTGGAAGCTAAAACATACGAAGAATGGTTACAATAATTGGATATATTTAGTCCCATGATGCAAACCTATGGTATGCGTGTCACAGGTGGCACGCAGAGCCCTCTCTGCGGGCACACCAGCCATCACCCCAGCCAAGCTTCACCATGCATGTGCATGTGCCTCCCACCAGCAGCTGGTCTTCAGGTCTCTACTGCACATGCACAGGGGGGGTGCATGTAGGGGACACACACGTGCATGCGCAGGGGATACGGGGCATGCACAGAGATGCTTGCATCACATTTTGGGAGGTTGCATGCATATGTGCCCCGCAATCCTATTTTGGCCCTTGAAGGCCTCCTGCACCAGCCTGGAAGCCAAAAGTTGGTGAGGGGGCAGGGCACATGCACAAGGGATGCACATCCATGTGTGGGGGAAGGGGTGCATGTGCAGGGGGCAGGGCACATGCTCAGGGGCACTCGCATTGCATTTTGGAATTTTGCATGTGCGTGCTTTTGGCACTGGCCTAGTCTAATGAAAAGAAAGACTGGGGGTGACACGATAGCCCTGTTCCAATATTTATGGGACTCTTACAAAGAAGAGAGAGTCGAACTATTTCCCAAAGCACCAAAAAGCAAGACAAGAAACAATGGTTAGAAACTAACCAAGGAGAGAAACAACCTGGAATTAAAGAGACGTTTCCTAACAGTGAGAGCGAACAACCAGTGGAATAGCTTGCCTTCAGAAGCTGCAGATGCTTCATCATCACTAGAGGTTTTTATATTGGATAGCCATTTGTCTGAAATGGTATAGGGGGTTGGACTAGAAGACCTCTGACGTCCCTTCCCACTTTACTATTCTATGTTCTTTCTAAGTTTGAAAACTGAAAATTGTGCACAGCAGGTAACACCACATACGGAAAGCTATTTACTGAAGAAAACTAGCTTCAAAAACTAACACATTATATGAAAACACAAAAATGGGCACTTTCTGTGCAATTATTTCCCCCTAGATATGGAATTGAACTTTGCTTGAAAGTTTTTCACAGATTATAGAACATAGCATGGGCGGCTACAATGACAGACACCATCTATTTTCTATATGTTTGAAGACTCCTTCTGTCAATATAGATAATCTCTCTTGGCAAATAACTGTAGCAAGCCTCTCTGATATAGTTTAACTGTATCTCTACGAGCAATTGTGGACCCTATTTTGTAATTCAGAATAAGTTAAACCTATTTTTTTCTTCATCAAAGGTAGTATTCAGTCAGTTCGGACTGGTTCACTGGACCGGTAGTGGAAATTGTGGGTCGGTCTACCCCGGCTCTATGCCGTCCTATTTAGCCACATATTTGAGGGCAGGTGCATGTGTGGAAGGCGCGCATGAGAGAAAAGTGCATGCATGGGAAGCCGGGTGTATGTATAAAGCAGGCAGGCATGCACGGGGTGAACCGATGGTAATGTGAAGCCCACCTCTGCAGAGTATAATATACCATGTTTAGTCAGAATTGGCCAGGTTGTTTTTTTAACACTGAGCTGTAAGATTATTCAGAAGTTGGGCTCAGTTGATTTACAAATGTTCTGATAATAATCATTACGTAGATAATAGATTTTATAAAGAAAGAAAAAATAAGCAATTTGCATTAGCTTCCTTAGCTGTGAAATAGAATTGCCTTACAGGATGAAGCAAAAAACAATCTCAAGAAACAATCAAAACAATCTCAAAATGTGATACTTTTGCTCTCAAAATTCTAGCATGTGCACTTGAATGCTTTTCAAACATAAATTGTATGTGTGTGTCAGGGGTGGGTGACAGATTCTTTTACTGCTGGTTCACTCAGGGATGCACTTCGGCAACGTGTGCACTTGATGCGCACTATGCACACCTACACAGTAGTGAAAAATTGCTTCTATGCATGCACAGAAGCAAAAAACAAGATGGCGGCGCCTATAGCACTGCCGATAGAACCACTTCAGGGGCATGGGTGGCCGAGTTACTACCCACTCGTTCGAACAGGTCAGAACCAGTAAAAACCCACCTCTGGTGTGTGCAAGAGAGAGTAAGAGAGTAAATGTGTGAGTGATATAGACTTCCAGTTGCAACCTCACCCAGCTCCATGTAGTATATTGTCTGCTGCCAGACAAAAGATTACATCCAGAACTTTATCATTAAAAGGATGCAGTTTCAGTGACAAGAGGCAGCTTTGGAAGGGGAGTGGGGTATGGAGGAGACATATGATCTGATTATGCTAAATGCATACTTGTGATTGTAGACATCAGGTCTTTGGTGGGGCTGATAAACGATGCTATTTTTTTCACATCAGCTGGGCCAAGTCAGCTGACAAATGATTTCTATTAGCCACAGCAAAATGAAACAAAAGAGATCAATGAAAAAGATCTGCAATAAGTTGAGGCCATCCATTTCACTTGCCTATTTTTATCACTAGAAAATGGAAACATTTTTCCGATTACGTGGTGGGAAAAGATTTGTTATCTATCCGAGCATCCAACATTTCAGCCAAAGCAGTGTCAGAGGTTTTCTTTTCTTTTATTCCTTTAATGTCAGTTAACAATATTATTCTGGAAAGATAGCAATTTCCAGGAGAGCAAAATTCGTAATCCTGTAAAAAAAAAAAAGTTTATCTTGAAAATAGATACATTTCTGCTAGTAAAATACAACAGATTTAATTTAGTTGTTGTTTTACCTGTTAACTATGTTTTTATATACTAGACCCATGATGGAGAATCTATGGCATGTGTACCACAGGTGGCATGCAGAGCCCTCTCTGTGGGCACCAGCCGTCGCTCCAGCCCAGGTCCACTGCACATGCGTCTGTGCCTCCCACCAGCCAAATGGCCTCTGCCACGCATGTGAGGGGGCAGGGCATATGCATGGGGGGGGGCACTTGCATTGCATTTTGTGGCTTTGCATGGTGTCCATGCACCCCATTATGGCTTCCAGGTTGGTGCAGGAAACGTTCCAGGCCCAAAACAGGGTACACGGGGCACACACAGGGTGCATGTGGGGTGCACGCAGGGCACCTGTGGGCTGCATGCAGGGCACACATGGGGTGTATGTGGAACACATGTGGAGTGCACGCGGGGCACACATGGGGTACGCACGGGGCACACATGGGGTGCATGTGGGGTACATGTGGAGTTCATGCAGGGCACACATGGGGTGCAGGAGAGGCACTTGTTGTTTTCTTGTTTCCCATTTTCTTTCCTTTCCCTCCCCCTCCCTTCCCTCCCTTCCTTCCTGGGGGTCTGAGGGAGAGGGAGGGGACCCTTTTCCTCCTTGCCCCCCTCCCAACATCTGCTCTGATGGCAATTATGGCTAAAAAAAAAATCAGGTGCTCAGGCATGAAAATGTGCCGCTCGAACACTATACTTTTCCACACACACTGAAAAAAAATTAGAGGGAACATTGCCCAGGAGCACTCTATAAGCTTCCTAAAAGCTATGCATGCAAACAATTTTGGCAAAAAATGGGCTTGACCGTTTTTTGCTTATTTTTGCCCCCTTCCCCCAGAGCACTCTGCAAGCCTCCTAAGGGCTATTCATGCCCTCTTTTTTTGAAAAAAAAAAAAAAAAAACCAGGCCTGTTTTTGTGAAAAATGGATCGTTTTTTTGGGGGGGGGGGGGGGGGTTGCAGCGTGCAAAACTTTTTTTTTATTTGACTCTTCAAAACCTTGGTGCGTCTTATACTCCAGAAAATATGGTAGGTATATGTCTCTCTTTTTTCTTTTTTCTTGTATATTTTTGGTGTAGTCTTGTTAGCTTTCTGTTGTTTTTCTATTATCTTTTCTATGTTTTTCTTCTTTTGGAATTTGTATTTTAATATTTTGGAGGGAATTAAAAAATGGAAAAAAGAAAAGAAAATAGATACATTTCATTTTACATTCCACATGAAATAATATCTGTTTTGCTAGATCAGGAATAGGCAACTTTCCCTACTTAGCATGGGTGGCTCAGGAATTCTGGGAGTTGAAGTCCACAGATCATAAGGGAGTCATTGTTGTCCATGTCTGTGCTACATCATACCAATGTCAGTCCTGTATAAGGCTGGCATAGTTTTCACTGGCTAAACATGTCTATTGCTCTTCATACAGAAACAGAGGCAGTTTTGCTTCCACTTTAGAGACATAGAGTTTTCAGCAGAGCCTCGGGTTAGATTTGCTGCTTTTATTGAAGATCTGAAGACAGACACACCTTTGAAGTGCACACAGATTATCTTGGTGATCTGGTTAAAACTGGGGGTCTTGTTGTTGGTGTTAGTTGTGAAGTCGTGTCTGGCCCATCATGACCCCATAGATAATGTTCCTCCAGGCCTTCCTGTTCTGTACCATCCTCTGGAGTCCATTTGAGCTCACACTGACTGCTTCGGTGACTCCATCCAGCCACCTCATTCTCTGCCATCCCCTTCTTCTTTTGCCCTCCATCTTTCCCAACATGAGGCTCTTCTCCAGTGAGTCCTTCCTTCTCATTAGGTGGCCAAAGTATTTGAGTTACATCTTCAGGATCTGGTCTTCTAAAGAGCATTCAAGGTTGATCTCCTCTAGGACTGACTGGTTGGATCGCCTTGCAGGCCAAGGGACTCGCAGGTGTCTTCTCCAGCACCAGAGTTCAAGGCCTCAATTCTTTGGCATTCAGCCTTTCTTATGGTCCAACTTTCACAGCCATACACTGGAGGTAGAGAACTGGGGGCAGAGAACCAATCTTGCTTACTTTCCTAAGTCTGCCCATGTGTCTGTACACAATGCACAGAGAGAGAATGGCTCAGAACTTTTCAAAGCTTGAACCAACCAGATGAATTAATTGCTTCCTGCAAAAGCTCATGTCCTGTTCGTTCCTCTTTTATGTCTTATGGGAGGGGCCAATCATCTCCAAGCCTTACTCCCAAGTTGACCCTGTTTTCTTAATTGTTCTTGCCTTCTGGCAGCTCTGCCCATGCGCACACTGGGAACATGCTCCCACTGTTCTTCTGCCTCCCTGATGTCAGACTCCGGAGGATCCGGAGGCAGCAAAATAACTACCAGATGGTCCTGGCCCCCTCTCTGCCTTCGATGCAGAGCCCTTGTCTGAGCCTTCCCCAGACTCCCGGACTGGCCCATGTTTCTCCCCAACCTCCTCCCTGTCTGACAGCTCTGCTTGTCAAGCTCTGCTATACATATATACACACACTGCAGTAGTTTTAAGTATGAGGATCAGCCACAAGTCACTTTTTTCAGCACCACTGTTACTTTTGAACAGTTGTTAAATGATTTTAAGTCGAGGGGCACCTGTTTTGCAATTTTTTCTAATGGGAATTTAGCAAATGGCTCTAGCACTTTAGTTCAGCTGCTATTAGTAATGTGCTGAATTGACAACACTCTCCCATTTTCTTCTTCTGAAATTGGAATCAATTAGCAAGCTGTTTGGGAAAAGAAGCAGGTTGGAATTTGGGGTACCTCTCCTGCTTGGATGTTAAGCTTATTTTTACATCTGCTTCGGATGATTCAGAACTTCAGAGAGGGCATTTATCCAACATTGGATCACAACAGGCAAATAGTGCATTACATCCAAGGAGATAATTTGCATAGCTTTGATGACACCTGGAAAAGTAGTAGGTAGCTGGCCTTTTCTCTTCATGTGAAAAAAAATATACAGAGTATAACAGTGATGACTAACCTTTTTGTTGTTGCATGCCAAAAGCACACACATGCACGTGTGACAGCACATCTGCCTGCGCATACCCATAATGCAATGCATGTGTGACACACACACCCCGGTGCATGACCCACCCACTGCCCAATCTTCCACATGCACATCCCCTTGCCCATTTTTTGCTTCCAGGTTGGTGCAGAAGGCCTTCCAGGCACAAAACGGGGTGGGGGGGCAGTGCCCTATTTTGGGCCTGGAAAGCCTGCTACACCAACCAGGAAGCCAAAATGAGATGCGGGGGCGCTGCGTGAGCTCCCAAAATCCAATGCAAATGCCTCCGAGCATGCACACATGCATCCCCCCACATGAGACCTGAAATCCAGCTGGCCAGTGGGAGGCATGCACGCATGCACAGTGGAGCTGGGCTGGGGCATGATGGTTGGCGGGCCTGCAAAGAGGGTTCTGCATGCCACCTGTGGCATGCATGCCCTAGGTTCACCATCACGGGTGTATAATATCCTTGCAATACAATATATATATATTACATATATATATATACAGTGTGTCTGTGTGTTTGTGTGTATGTGTATTTTAATTTTGTGCAGTTTTTCTTCCTCATGTTTGCATCAGCAATTTAATAAACTAATATTCCTAAGCACATGGCTTATGGATATACTGTACTAATACAAGAAAACTGCCTAATATGATCTAAATGTTGTACACAGACCACAGGATCTTACTGACCCAACCCTCTCAAACTATGTTAACATTTCAGATATGCCAGGGGAGGTTAATGTAGGAGACTTCCTGCTCCATAGTTACAGTCCAAAGAGTTCTTGCCATGGCTTCCTGTGAAGTCTTGCTTGTCTAAGAAAGCTAAAACTGAGTGTCAAATTGACCTACACCAGGGAAGGGTTTCTGCCGGCATTACTGCCGGTTCGGTGAGCACGCATGTGCAGTTGCCTATAAATAGGTCTGGGCATGTGCAGAACATTTAAAAAGGTCAAAAAAAAGATATTGCTGAGACCAGGGAACCGGTTCAGGGGAGTGGCGAGCATGCCGTCCCTATCGGTTTGGAGACCCAGTCGCCAATTCCATTACCGGTTCCACTGAACCACTGCAAACCGATAGGAACTCACCTCTGACCTACACATGGAGATATTAAAGGAAAATCTTAAGCCATGCTATCTTACCAATGACAGGCCATGCTGGTTTTACAGGAAATCTAATTGTATGATCTGCTACTTATGAGGAAAAGAGAGGATAATAAATCTAAATATCAAATCAAGTAATGAGCAATATAACAAGTGAAGTCTTTCAGACCAATGAAACAGCCTAAGTTTACATTGGGCAGCAATATAAAGAAATAGCTGGGTACCTGTGCTTCACTATAAAACCATGTGATTGGGACAGCCAGCAGGCTTGATGAATCACATGCTGTCCATGTCCATATTAGGCAACTGGCAGTTGGAACAGAGTTTCTTTCAAGTGGGGAGGGGGAGTAGAACATCTAACTCCTTAGCATCAACATGTGTTAATATAATACTGTATAAGAAATACTGATGATCTGATGGTCATTTCAAAAAATCCTTTCTTAGTGAGCACCTAGAAGCAAAGAGGAACATACGTGCCAAATTCAAGTTTGTAGGTTTTACGGTTCTGGCGATTTCGTGATGAGTGAGTGGTACTTGGCTTTTATAGATATAGAAGCTCTCTCCTGTCACCTGGAAAGAGTTTGGACCTAAGACCTGGAAATTGGGGGGGGGACCCTTCCCCATGTATATAAAAGACAAAAATAAAAATGAGATGATCTCTATGAAAATTTGTATGAAAAAGTATTTGTGCTATCTGTTGTGCCTTTAAAATGTTTAGTGTTTGGTTGTGCTATTATTAACTGCAATAATTGCAAGAAAACTTTTCCTGTCATTGAAGATCAATTGTTCACTTCATTATATTGGAATTCTGGCCCATTCCTCCAAGGCAAACTGCTTCAACTCAATAACATTTGAGGGATTTCTTCACACATAAAGAACACATAAAGCTCTATCAACTGTCATTCCAGGTCCTGCCACAAATGCTTACGAGTTTTAGACTGTTCCAAAGACAACATTGGTCTTCCTCATCAGTTCTCTTGTAGACTTTAGTGTGTTTGGGATTGCTGTCTGGCACATCAATTTCAGCTGACCGACAGATGACCTGATCTTTTCCTGGAGAATTCAGTAATATAAAGCAGAATTCATTCTTCAATGATAGCAAGAAAAACCAGTCCCAAAGCAATAAAGTATCTCCCAACTATGACAGTGTCAATCCCATCCTTGAAATTGACACGACATTCATATTGCTAATGACCAAGGGTGATATTCACTGACTATCCCATGCGCTCGGCCTTCCATGCATGCTCTTTGATCGTGCATGTGGCTTGCCTGCATGCACACAGCTTGAAAACATAAATAGGATGGCATAAATCCAGGGCAGGTGGGTGATATTCACTACTGGTTCTGGCAAACTGGTCCGAACCAGCTGAATCGCTCTGCTAATGATGTCTTTTATTCCCCGCCACACATAGCAATATTTATATAGCCTCACAATTCCACTTTTGACTCAACTCTATCTGAAACAGTCTGCTAGACGTTTGGAGTGTCATCTAGGTGCTTTTTGACAAACATGAGAGAAGCATCGATGTTCTTTAATGAGCAATTATAAGTTTTATGTGTTTAGTCTCCAGATGGTTTAATCAAATTGCTTGTGCTATTTTAGTTCATGATTTTACCTCTCTATGTAAAGGATAGTATGGCACATGGGCTAGAATGTAATAGATCATCTCCACAGGGATTACCGTTGGAAAATGCTATCTTGAACAAATAGAATTATAATATTTCTTTCTCTAATTTCTTTTCCTATATTAGTTGGAAAGATGCGTATTTGAGGGGGGGTAGTATTCTCTCCCTGTCTTCTTCCTTTTTTTTTGTCTACCACTCATAAAAATAATAAAAGTTCATGTCCATTTTTCCTGATAGCAAATAAATTCACACAAGCAGGTTCGACAAACTTTTATTAATGTACTCAAGTACATGATTATACTGTTTTGATATATCATGTAGGGTGCATTCAAAGTTATGCACATAAACAATCCAAACACAATGGCAGGCAAAAAAAAAATGTTGGTGAGCAAAGAAGGAACAAAAGCTGTAGACAGTTTACATGAGTACTGATGGTTGTCATAACCTTCTCTCTGATGTTATGTGATTTGGTTCCATCAATTCACAGCTCAGGCAAAGATGTTGTTAACACACTGCTTGTTGGTAGTGTTGCCATGGAAATTAATCCCATTGTGTTCAAAACACTTGCTACCTAATAAGCACATGGAGGATTCATCCTGGTCATTGTATTCACTCATGCAGTTAAGAGAATCCAGCAGCCAGCCTTTAGCTGTTCAGGTCTGCCATATAAGGCCTTACTAGTAGGATGGCTTGAAGTGCTTTCTTATTTTCATAGACCCAAATTTGGGGACCCAAAAGGAAGGCTGCACAGGAAGCAGAAACCCACCAGCCTTCTTTAAGTAAGTATCAGGTAAACACCAGGGATCCAACTGAAAACCACTGCACAGTCCTTTCCTGTCACCTCCCATTCATCCCCCCTCCCAAGAGAAATCATCTTTTCACCATCTCCATCTTTTCCTCTTTTTTCCTCTCTTTCATCGTATCTACATTTAGGTCCGTGCAGTGAGCCTGGTTTTGCCATCTCTGCAGTGGTGGGATCCTACCAGTTTAACATCCGGTTTGGTGATCGCATACTTCATGAACATTGGAGAAAATTTACCTTCCGCATTACTGCTGGGGAGGAGAACAGCTGAGGTGTGGCAATCTGCTCTCAGCTGAGAAGATAAAGGTCAGTAAAGCACAGGGGCAGGTGAGCAGGCCCAGTTGATCGTTGGAGCAAACCAATTCGCTCCCAGCTGATCATCAGAGCTACTGGTTCAGCTGAGCCGGTCCAAACCGGTAGAATCCCATCCCTGCATCTCTGCAATTCATGGCCAGGAACAACCTGGAGATGCTTCTGGACCATCTCTTAGAGCCCCCTGGAGATAAGAACAAGTGTAGGTTTTGAGTTAAAGGAAGGTCTGGCTTTAGTCCTGCCCCTTCATCTTTCTCCCCCATGGACTTTAGCTTAAACATTTAGCTTACTCTCCTTCCTGCTTTCCTTCCAGTGCTTGTGTGGCCTCTTTGGGATGTTGTCACTTTGTCATAGCATTGGGGAAGTGGTGTCAGCTCCAGCATGCATGTCTTCATTTTGGGCCGTTTTTTGCCCTCCGGAGACGTCCCTGAAGCCTCTGGGGGGCAAAACATAACCCAAAAATAACCTAGGAATGGACTTCCAGTTTGCATGTTGGGCTGTTTTTCTCTCCCTGGAGGCTTCAGGGAAGCCTCCTGAAGACTCTGGATGGAGAAAAACAGCCCTACTTGCAAGCCAGAAGTCAGAAAATGGGCCGTATCCTGCCTGCTGAAGGAACCTTTGGTCACCACAACGTAAAAAAGATGTGGAGACTCTAGAAAGAATGCAGAGAAAAGCAACAAAGATGATTAGGGGACTGGAGGGTAAAACATACAAAAGAACAGTTGCTGGAACTGGCTATGTTTAGTTTTATGAAAAGGACTAGGGGGAGACACAAAAAGAGGGAGTTCTGGTTAGCACCGCAACAAGACAGACTGGAAAAAGGCTCCTGAGGGACCCATGAAATCAAGGCTGACAAATCATTGCCTGAGGGTCTTTTAGACCAGAATCTTCTTGGAGAGGTGAAAAAGGAGTGACATCTCAAAAGGGTAAGAGGGAAGAAACTGTTTCCTCGAAAGCCAGAGATTAGTTCTATGACCAGGCGATAGGGGAGGCAGACATGGTAAAAGTTGGAGGCAACCAGGCTAAGCATGAGAACAGGAGTGATGGCTGGACAAGGGTGAGAAGATTTAAAACCCATCGATAGAATAAGAGTGCAGTTGTGATCAGGAGAGAATGCAAATGTAAACTAGCATAAATGGAGGAATTGGAAACTGTGTGGCAAAACAAAGAGAAAGGAAAAAAGATGGTGGTTTAAAAACATTAAAGCCCAAAGAGTATGGAATGTTTATCCAGTTTAGTAGGTGGAATTAAAAGAAGGACTGAATAGTTTATTAATACAGAAAAAAAAATTCTCTCTAGTTGAAATTGAAACCTGGAAAGATTTTGGATTAATAGCGGGTAATTGATAAACCCCAAACCCCACAGAAATGTTACGAAGGAGCTGAAGGGAGGGGGGACAACAACAACTGTGATTTAAAATTGAAGAAGAATACCCCCCTCCCACTTCTGTGCTACAATTTGTATTCTGTGTTCTCGTGGAGTTAAAGATTACAGATTAAAGTTTACATTCAAAACTTAAGATATCTGACTGGGGGAAAAAAACAAAGCTAACAGGCAGAGTCACTTACCAGAAAACAACCATTACCAGGCACAGACTAAACTGGGAACTGAAGGAGTTGGCAGCCAGAGTTTAACAACAAGAGCAAGAGACTTGATTTCAACATGATTTCAACAAGATCTAAAATCTAAGGAAGAAATCCCCTCCCTCTCCTACTCCTTTGTTATAATTTGCATTGTGTGTCTTCTTGGAGTTAAAGGTTACATTTACATTTCTACTAGAAAGAACTCATTCGGAAGAACAAAAGAAAACGAAAGAGCCGATTTTGACAGGGAGGATTTTAGAACTTTTAATTGAGCACAAGTAATCTGACTACTTTCTTTTACAATGAAACCCTTTTCCTTTTTTGTTTGAAGTGGGGGTGGGGTTGAAATGTAAAGAATTGGGATACGACCTGAAGAAGGAAAATAGCAAATTAAAAGTCAGGCATTATGGAGGGGTGGGAACTTAAAGAAATATGTGAAACGTTGAAAAATATGCGTGAATCATTTGGGTTGAGAAAGGATGATAGCTTGGATATTATGGAAAGAATTGAAAATAAAAACCCAAAGATGGAAAAAGCAAGAGAAAGTCAGGGAAATAATAAGCAGATAAAGGATCTCATTGGACTTAATAGGGGCATAAAGAAAAGGAAGAGTGTGTCCCAATAAAAAAAGAAAGGAAAATAAAAGAAAATAATGGAGACAGTCAGCACGATGAAAGAAAGAAAGAAAAGAGTTTATTACAGGGGGAAAATATAATAAGAAAAGAAAAAGAGAAACTAGACTGAAGAGAAAAAAGGAAATCCTGAAGAGGACGCGATGAATGGTACAGCAAAAAGCTATAAAAATATTGGGAAGAAAAGAGATATAAATAGCAGAGAAAAGGAGAAGTTCAGAGATTGGGATGTAAGATTCTTTAAAAATAAATGGAAGGGAAAATAAAAATTGGTAGATGAGAGAGGGGGAAGGTGGAGAATGTTGGTAAAGCATATGCTATTGTGAACATTAATTAACTGTAACACTGAAATGTAATATGTGTGTATGGTATAGAAAGGATTGCAAGCAAAAAAGAATTAAAGGTAAATTAACTAAGGTGAATAAAAATAGTAGGCTAGCTGATATGTATTAATAATGGAAGGTGAAATGATTATGCCGGATTACAAATAAGAAAAACATTAGTTGGGAAAGTTATTAGAGGAGGGGAAAAATGGAGGAAAAGGTGGAAAATGCCTAATAATAAATAGTTAAAATCATAAGATGAGATAAAATAGGTGTGCTAATGATGTAAAAGTATGTAACAGCATTATGAGGATAGTGGGAAATTTGAATCTGTCTTGCACTGCGCCCAAAAAAGAGGTTGTTATGGGGGGAGGGCAGGGGAAACAAATGGAATTCGTATAAAGGTATACCTCTAAAAGAAAAACTAGCAATATGGAAAATATTTCTTTTCTTTTTTCTTTGGGAATACAATTATTAATGCCATTGATACTAAATGGGGTTTGCTAAAAGGCAGAAATACACCATATAAAATAGAGAATGGAAGGGAGATAAAGAGAGGAAAAGAGAGAGAAAGGAGACAGGAGAGAGGGAAATAGAAGGGAGGGAAAGAATAGGAGAAAGGGAAGGTGTGGAAAGAGAGGAGAGGAGAGAGCGAGAGAGAGCAAGGAAGTAGAGAAGAGAGAGAGGGTAGAGGGAAGAAAGAAGGTAGAGAGGAGAAGAGAAGGAGAGGAGGGGACTTGAAGATGAAATAGACTATAATATGGTGTGTGGAAAGCAGAAGAGCAAATAAAAATTGAAGAGGCTTAACGGCAAAAGAAATTGATATATTATTGAATACTCAAAAATGCTTGTTAAGATCTGTTGGTATACTTTAATTATATTATATGTATGTTAAAAAAAACTTTTGACATAAAAGGGGGAGAAATGAAAGCAGTGTTCCAATATCTCAGGAGCTGCTACAAAGAAGAGGGAGTCAAACTATTCTCCAAAGCACTTGAGGGTAGGATAAGAAGCAAACAAATCAAGGAGAGAAGCAACTTAGAACTAAGGAGAAATTTCCTGACAGAACAATTAATCAGTGGAACAACTTGCCTCCAGAAGTTGTGGTCTTTCTCTCTTACTTTTTCTCTTTCTGTCTTTCTTTCTTTCTCTCTCTCTTTCACCCCCCTTCTCTCTCACATACACATACCTTCCAGTTGGCAAAAATTTCTGTTTTCCCAGCTGGGAGGCAGGCAAAGAAGCCTCATTTTCCCTGCCTCCCACAACTCTCAGAGGAAGGAGGCAGGGAAGTGAGCCCTGGGCCTCATCTCTGCCTCCTTCCTCAATCCCAATTGGAAATGAGGTGGCTATCAAAGACAAGGGAGCGTGCCCCACGTGGCTTGTTCAAACAGCAGAAGAAGGAACAGGAGGGGAGGATTCGTTGGACAAGCCTACGGGCGCGCACTGCTCTCTCCTATGACAGCCACCCTGTTTCCAATGAATGGGGTAGGGAATCCATGCAATTTCATCTCTCTGCATGGATTTCTCAGCCCCTTCATTGGATACAAGGCAGCTATCAGAGAGAAGAGGGCAGGACATGCCACGTGGGCTTGTCAGGGGCCTCCGGAAGAACCAGTACGCTAAGGTTCGCTAAATTTCACCAACTGGTACATCTGTACTGGTCTGTACTGGCTGAAACCCACCCCTATACTAAAAGTATCAAAACAGGATATAAGTTGTTCCAAATAAAGATATTATTTGCAATTGATTGGCGGTGATTTTGTCAATGAAGATGGTGTTCAAGTGGTGCTCCAGATGTTATGGCTTGCACCAAAGGAACCAGTTCTGGTCAGGGTGGGATTAAAAATTTTAGCAAGCAGTTCTCTGGCTGGTTGCTGGTTGGGGGTGGCCATGGGGGTGTGGCCTACTTGGCCTCCTGCACCACAGTGGGAGGAGGGTTTGCCCTCCCTAGGCTCCAGAGGCTTTCCTCGAGCCTCCAGGAGGGCGAAAACAGCCTCCCTGGGGTTCCAGAGACCCTCTGGAGGCCAGAAACAGGCCCATTTCCAGACTTCCAGAACTTCCAGGAGGTCCATTTTTCACCATCCCCAGGCTCCGGAGGCTTTCCTTGAGCCTATGGGAGGGCAAAAACTGCTTCCCCTGGGCTCTGGAGGCCTCCAGAGGCCAGAAACAGACCTATTTCCAAATTTCCAGAATTTCCCGGAAGCCCATTTTTCACCCTTCCAGAGCCTTCGTGTCCTGCACTTACCTGGCATGATGAACGGGCCACGTGGAGACTCCTGAGAGGAGTGGGTGAGCACAGCCACCCAATCCTTCCAACTACTGGTTCAGTGAACCAGATGTAAAATTAGCATCTGGTTTGCTCAAACTGATCCGATCTGGCTGAATCCCAACCCTACTTCTGGTACTATTAATACTATTGGGGTTTTTTTTGTTGTTGTTTTTGTTTTCTATTGCCACAGTCATTCCATTTCTATTTGCAGGTCTTTGTATTTTGTGATTTCCTCCAGCTCTTTCTCTTCTCTTCTGCTGTCTCTGGGTAGTACAACATCTGCTATACAGTTCTTTTCATCTTTCTTATCGATAGTTGCTAAATCTGGGGTTTGATGTGGCAAGTGCTTCTCTGTTTGAATTCTAAGCACTTTAGCTCCTTCATTTTCTATTACTTTTTTCTGTGGTCCTGCCAATTCTTACTTGCAGGCAAGTCTTATTTTTGGCAGGTATTCCAATGTATCATTGTTGCAACTTTGTCATGCCATTGCTTGTATTCAGTCTGTGGTATCTTGCAGTAGCTAACTAGATCAGGGGTCTCCAAGCTTGGCAACTTTAAGAGTTGTGAACTTCAACTCCCAGAAGTCCTCAGCCAGGTGAATATAATAAGGGTTCATTAAATCATAAATTCATGTTCACTCAATAAATATAATTACAAAAGTAATTTGATTAAGTTAATTGTGGATCACACATTATTAAAATACTATTATCTTCTTTCTCCTTCATTAAATGTTACTTAATATGTAAAATGTTACCAAATATTCTCCTTTGTCATTTTTAAGATTTTTATAAATTTCCCAGGTAAGCAACATTATATTCTTCAATTGCAAACAAATTTAAAATCTTTTAATTCCCAATATTTTCCCCCAAATTAGTACCTTCAACCCTGCAAAATGCTCCCAAGTAGTAGTTCCTGATTTTTGCGACCCAGAGAGGGTAGACTTAATTACATGAAAATTAGGTCTATCAGTATACTCTCAAAAGTTTTTTCTTTTATATGTGATATACAATTCTACTTTACAGCAAATGAAATGCCCTTCTGTGAGAGGATTATTAAAAGACATGTTTTCTTATGGGATTAATTAATTTAAAAGATCTAAGTGCAAATGTGGGCCTCTGCTAGATTGAAACGAGACCGTGTGGATTTATACAAGGGAACTTCTGACTTACTGGTGTGCAGGAGTTCTTGTAAAGTTTTCTTGCTATAACAGATGAAGGAGAATTCAGTCGAGGGGAGATAGTAAAGATCAATTTTCAAAACAGAATTTGGCAAGGATTCACCTCAGAGATGAATAGCAGAAAAGAAAAAAAGCAACAAAAATGGAAATGGGTTATTACATTGTATTGGAAAGAGACCTTTAACAACATCAGTGCAAGCTAATCTTATTCTAAGATGGGTGAATTTATGCCTTCCAAATGCTGCTGAACCGCAGCTTCCAGTGCCAAGCCACAGCTGTCAACATCTGGATAATGTTTTTCCATTCTGCTGTTATATTTCACACAAGACATTAGAAGAAGTCCAGTAAGTTAGTCTGCATTGTTGACATTACAGAGAAAAAGACTATGAGATTTGGGCTGCAAAAATTTCCACCATCTAAAAAATAATATTAAAATACAGGTGATATTCCTTGATTTACAACCACACTGAAGTCCAGAATTGCAGTTGTAAATGCTTGTGTCATAATCTAAGGCAGGGATGTCAAACTTGCATCATCACAGCATCATCACATGGCATATTTTCGATTTTTTTTCCTCTTTGCTAAACCAGGCATGGTTGTGACCACCCGTGATGCATCCGGGCCACGGGCTGCGAGTTTAACACCCCTGATCTAAGGCATCACATGACTGGACTTAATGTTATTACTGTTATTATAGTCATAAAATGAATCATGCAGTTATTAAGCAGATCATGTGATCTTTAGTGAACCATGTGTTCATTAAGCAAATCTAGAATATCAAATTGCCATGATGTAAAAAAGATGTTGAGACTCTAGAAAGAGCGCAGAGAAGAGCAACAAAGAGGATTAGGGGACTGGAGTCTAAAACATGTGAAGAACAGTTGCAGGAACTGGGTACGTCTAGTTTAACGAAAAGAAGGACTAGGGGAGACATGATAACAGTCTTCCAATATCTCAGAGGCTGCCACAAAGAAGAGGGAGTCAAGCTATTGTCCAAAGCATCTGAAGGCAGAACAAGAAGCAATGGGTGGAAACTAATCATGGATAGAAACAACTTAGAGCTAAGGAGAAATTTCCTGACAGTTAGAACAATTATTCAATGGACCGACTTGCCTCCAGAAGTTGTGAACCCTCCAACACTGGAAGTTTTGAAGAAGAGCTTGGACAACCATTTGTCTGATGTGGTGTAGGGTTTCCTGTCTGAGCAGAAGGTTAGACTAGAATAGGAGAAAGGGAAGGTGTGGAAAGAGAGGAGAGGAGAGAGCGAGAGAGAGAGAATGCAAGGGGAAGTAGAGAAGAGAGAGAGGGTAGAGGGAAGAAAGAAGGTAGGGAGAAGAGAAGGAGAGGAGGAGAGTTGAAGATGTCCCTTCCAACTTTGTAATTCTAAATGAAAAAGGGCAAAAAAAAAGTTACGAAACACAGTTACATGACTGCAGGATACTGCACGAGTTGTAAAGGTGAGGTCACTGCAAAGCACCCGAAGTACGATCACATGAGCAGGAAGGTGCAGCAGTCGTGACAGTGGACGGGTCATAAAGGTTTTTTTTAAAGTGTCTCATAATTCCAAAAGGTCATTAAGTGACCAGTTGTATGTCGAGGATTACCTTTAGGGTAGGAAAGAGAGATTTTGCATTTATTTGCTGCTATGAAGTGGTGATCCAGCTTTTTATAGCCAGATCTGTTAGTTCTAATGGAAAAACATTATCTTCTTTTAATGACCCCATAATCCCTTTCATTGGGATGGGGTCTGGGCAACTGAATGGAACTGAGTGTTTACTGCCCTTTCTGTCACCAATGCGAAGTTCTATTCAGCAGATACATTCTCAATGTGCCCAGGGAGAGAAATATCTGCCTCTACCTAGGATCTAACTCACAGCCCCCTGATTGTGGGGCAAAAGCTCTACCTCTAGGCCACTGCACCACTCCCTAATGGAAAAACAATCCAGAAAACTATTTAACCAAACTTTGGAGTTAGCAGGAACATTCAGAAATTGGAGAGTATGTGATAGATATTCCCATAGAAAGTAGGTGAGCATGTTTGATCCCACTCATGATTGATCCTGATCAGGGGTAGGTTTGGCAGTCACAACCGCTGGTTCGCTCGTGGGTTAACTACTCTGTGCATGTGCAGAAGCAAAAAAACAAGATGGCGGCACTCACAGCGCCACCAGGAGAACTGGTTCGGGGGTGTGGCAGGCCTGGGTCACTGCCAGTTCCAGTAACTCAGGCCACCAAGCTACTACCAGTTCGGCTGAACCAGAGGTAGGTTTCAACCGGTTCGCGGCGGTCCCCACGAACCGGTTGGTCAGTAAACCCGGAAGTAAGTAACTTCCGGGAACGGCGAAGGGCCCAGCCGCCCGCGCTCCTTACCCGGTTTTGACGAGTTCTGCGCTTGCACGCATGCGCAGGACGCATACAGTGCCTGCGCGATCCTCCAGGAGCAGCTGGAGCATCACACAGACGCTAGTACGCATGCGTGCACTGCACGCATGCACGAGGACGCCGCCGGCCCCGTTCCAACCGAACCGGTTGGAACGGGGCGAGAAACCCACCCCTGGGCTGAACCCTTCCGAACCGGTAGGAACCCACTACTGATCCTGATTAATTTCCAAGTTGTTATCCTGATGGGGATTTTTAAAAAAAGAACAACTAAAAAAATGCAATGGCGACCCTTAACTACCAGGAAGCTGCCTGGATACAGTCTCCTGACTTGAGTATGGCTCAAGGGTCCCATTCATTTTCTCTCATTGACTTTCCTTGTCTTAGAAGAAATCTTGCATGGGTAGATTATGAAAAAGCATTGTGGGAAATAAACATCATGCTGGATGCATCACCTTGGGCATTTCAGCTTAAGAAAAAATAACACTGGGTAGTCCTCGATTTACAACCATTTGTTTAAGGACTGTTTGAAGCCACAACAGCACACAAAAGAGTGACTTATGACCATTTTTCACAGTTACGGCCATTGCAGCATCACAGTTCGGATGCTTGGCAACTGGTTTGCATTGATGACTGTTGCAGTCATGGGATCACCTTTTTACAGGGAAGCCAGACACAACCGTGTTACTACCTTAACTGGTGATTCATTTAACAACTGTGGTAAGAAATGTCATAAAAAGGGGCAAAATTCATTTCACAACATAAATTTTGGGCTCATTTCTGGTCATAGGTTGAGGATGACACCCTCCCTGGCACCTTAGCTCCAGGCTGTGACAGCCCTTGAAGCAATGCAAAGAGAAACTTCCTTAGAGGAAAACTACAAAAAGAAAATGGCCACAGTTAGGTCAGCTTCAGGGTTGACAATTACATTATTGTAAGAACATATAAGCAGATACTCTATTCCAAAAATGGTTAAATGTTAAAAAGTAAGGTGGAGCCTGATGGATGACGAAGTAGGTATCTAGTCATACAGAAAACACCCCGGGGTCCAGATTGTAGATTCTTCTATGCAGTTTATGTCACAGCTGCCACAAGGTTCAGCATTTTTTGCTTAGGGTAGAGCTGCCCTTCCTGTATTTTCAATTGTGTTTTTTAAACTTACAAATAAAAAAGAGACTAGCATGTCCATGGTTCTGGAGATACATTCCAAATTGCAAAGCATCTGCACCTCTATAACTTTCTGGTTTGGTTCTGCAAACCAACAAGACAGACAGACTTCAGAGGATAATTAGAACTGCAGAAAAAACAATTGCTACCAACCTGCCTTCCATTGAGGTCCTGTATACTGCATGAGTCAAAAAGAGGGCTGTGAAAATATCTACAGACCCCTCACATCCTGGACATAAATTGTTTCAACTCCTACCCTCAAAACCATGCTATAGAGCACTACACACCAAGACAACTAGACACAAGGACACTTTTTCCCGAATGCCATCACTCTGCTAAACAAATATTTCCCTCAACACTGTCAAACTATTTACTAAGTCTGCATTACTATTACTATTAGCCTTCTCCTCGTTCCTATCACCCATCTCCTCCCACTTATGACTGTATGACTGTAACTTTGTTCCTTGTATTCTTATGATTTATATATTTCCTAATATGATTTGATTGCTTATTTGTACGCTATGACTATCATTAAGTGTTGTACCAGTGGTGGGATTCAGCCAGTTCGCATCTATTCGGGAGAACCAGCTGGTAACTTTCTAAGTAGTTCAGAGAACCGATTGTTGGAAGAAATCTCCTTTTGTTTTTTTCCACTTTATAGGGCTAATCCTGTAAGGAAGGCAGGAAGGAAACATTCTGGTGTTGTTTCTAGCCTAATCTTTATTGACCTGCTTACAGAAACTGCCTCTCCAATTAACCCTTATTACATTGTAACAGCTAAGGGCCCATCAACCTGAGTGACTTTGAGTTGGCCACTCCCACCCAGTCACATGACCACCGAGCCCCACCTACCCAGATGATCGTTAGGGCAGAGAACCGGTTGTTAAATTATTTGAATACCACCACTATGTTGTACCTTATGATTCTTGACTATTGTATCTTTTCTTTTATGTACACTGAGAGCATATGCACCAAGACAAATTCCTTGTGTGTCCAATCACACTTGGCCAATAAAGAATTCTATATACAAATGCATATTTATCTTTTTAAAAAGTTTAATTTAAAAAAAAATCTAGATTAGCCTTTGTTAAAAACCAGATGAAAAGCTAAACGGCATGGTGAAAATGGGTTCAGTAGTTTATTCTCAAGTTTTTAAGCAAACTTAAACTAGTTGTAACACCCGCCACTTAGTGGGCTGTTTTTCAGAAGGGAAAGCAATTGAAATAATGTGTGGAAATAATAGTTTCTATTTTGGTTTTCTCTTTTCAGGATGAGAAATTTATTGACATGGCAATTGAACACTTTTTGGCTTACCAAAATCCCTACATGTTTTTTTTTTCTGAAATACTGCGGTTGACAGCTGTTTAACAAAACTGATTTTCTTAATTTATCACAAAAAACATATATAAATCGCTCCACACAATTGTTTTCTGAAGATCCCCTGTGTGAGAGCATACAACGTCCCAAGTGTTCATTTTTGCTTTGAGATTGAATATCTTTCTGATTGCACTTGCAGCACTAAAGCGGGCGTGGATTACATGTATCTTGTGACAAATCTCCTAAGATTTTGGTTATTTTTCAGACGTTTTCTAAGCTCAATAAAAAGAAACAGACAGCAAAACAAGGCAGATCTTAGACATCTATAGGTTTGAATGCGTGCAATCTTTATTACAGTCTAGACCAGCATCATTTAAAAATCTGCATTTAACCCAGTGGTGACATTCAACTTTTTTTCCTACCAGTTCTGTGGGCGTGGCTTGGTGGGGGTGTCATGGAACTGAGTGGGTGTGGCAAACTCACCATCATTCATGGTCATGCCCACTCGGTCACATGACACCCCGTACCGAGCCATGGCCACAGAACCTGGTAGGAAAAAAAATTGAATTTCTATCTATCTACCTATTTTCTGCCCGGGCCTGGACTAATCTGTCAAAGGTCCCCTCCTGCATACCGCCTGCTCTCCCTTCACCAATCCTGTTTCTGCTCCTTCAGTGGTCCCAGCCCTAGCCCCACTTCCTCCCTCACAACTACCTCTTTCTTTGGGCTTACCTTCCCCCCACAGCAGCTGGTCTAGACTCCGGAAGGCAAGCTCTCTTTTTCAGTGCGACTGCAAGAAGCTTCCCAGCTGCTGTCATTGCCATTTCCCAGCAGTGGTGGCTGGCTGGAGGCTGCCCAAAACTATCCGAGGTCTTGAATGTGATGAAAAAGGCGCTGCCATCACCATCCTGTTCTTCGCACTAGCCGCTCAAGCGCATCCCATTGCCTGCTGTGCTGCTCTGCTCGGACTTGCCCGGGCAAGTCCCCCCGGTGCAGCAGGCAATGGGATGTGCATGCACAGCCGGTGCGAAGAACAGGGCATCAACAGTTTTTTTCAGTGCCCGAACTGGTGCGAACCAGCTGAATACTACCTCTGATTTAACCACATGTAGGTTAAGTTATTTCTAATATTTCAGTGAAGTTTGAGATAAAAAATAAAAAATAAAAAAATGAATCAGATGAGCCAATTGGATATTTACATTTCAGTATTAACAAATCTCTGGACACCTTCAAAACAGAAGTTTCCATTTGCAATGATTATAGCATTCACATCCGATCCCAAGGCTCTTGCTGGTTTAGTGTGACCTATGAACCAGTAAACATTCCCCATTTTCTGACTGCTCATGCCTTGCTTTTTATCAATTTCCTGTTATATAAATGATATTCTTGCTAGTCTGTGACAATAATAAAGATAGATTGATATAATTGATATTTCAAACAAGTCACATTTAGCACCCAAAATTTCATTGGTTTTTCCTTGCTTCCCTGTCTGACATTTTCTTCCCCGAGACCAGGGGTGGGTTGCTAGCAGCATTACTGCTGGTTTAGTGCAAAAATAATTTCTGCATATGCAGAACCAAAAATAAAGATGGTGCTGCCAACAATAGAACCAGTTCGGGTGTGTTGGTGACCGAGTTACTGCCTACTCAGTCGAACCAGTCCAAACCGGTAGGAACCCACCTCTGCCCGAGAGCAGTCAGTAAATCCACTCCGTGGCTGTTTTGCAGCTTGAATTCCATCTGGATGAAACTCCTGGGCTCCAAAGTTCCCTCAGATGTTTGCAGATCTTCTTATTTGTATCTCATATTGGACTTAGAAGTCTGCTATGCAGTAATGAAATATGTTCAATCAGTTTGAGGTCTGTTCATTTCTCTGGGTGAACATTTTGGACCATCTGTTTCTTTGAAGTTTTTCTAGATCTGTAGAGGTAGCTATCTCGTATTTCTCACTTGAATGCAGAAAGAATTTCATGGATCTAAAAAGCAATCTGTTGAAATTTCTCAGCGTTTTCCTTTATCAAAAGAGTTTGAAACTTATTCTTCCTTCATGTTACATCATGACCCTGTGAGGTACAGTGATAAAAGAACCAGAGCTAATATGTTGAAGTGATTTCCCCCCCCCAAGAAAATATCTACTTTATAGACAGTAAAAAAATGATCTCAAATCTCAAAAGAAGAAGAAGAATTTGCTCTGAATAAAAATACATTTGTATATAAAGCCCCTATTAATTGGCTGAAGTATCAGAAAATCAGAATGTTCTGAAGTATTCTTTTCATATAGATTATAGCAAAGCATTTATTCAGAATCTTCAAGACATCTCTAATATGGAGCTGAAAGCAAGCTTTTATATCCCCCTGGCTAAATTTAACCAAGTTATAAATTTAACTGAATATGTGTCTCAGATAAATATCACTTCCCCCCGCCTTTTTGCCATTTTTAATGAATAGCATAGCACTGTGATGGTGAACCTATGGCATACATGCCACAAGTGGCATGTGGAGCCATTTCCTAGGGCACATGAGACATTGCCCTATCTGCTCCAGCATGCATACGCACTAACCAGCTAATTTTGGCCTCCATTTTTGGCCATTTTTCGCTCTCCTGAAGCCTCCACAGGGAGAAAAATGGCCCTATGGGCAACTCAGAAGTCAGAAAATGGGCCGTTTCCAGCCTCCAGAAGGCCTGTGAGTGGCGAAGGAGGCCATTTTCACTCTCCCCAGGTTCCTAGAAAGCCTCCAGAGCCTGGGGAGGGTGAAAAATGGGTCCACCGTGCCATTATGTGCCAAAAGTGGGGGGAAGGTGGGTGTCATGCACGCATACGCGGGGAGGGGAGTCCCACACGCATGCATGCATGGGGGGTTGTGTGCGCTCATGCAGTGGGAAGGCACGCATGTGCATGCCCCCCCCACTCCCTCTGCTTTTGGCACGCGATGGGAAAAAATTTAGCCATCACTGGCATAGCATGTTGGAGAGGGAAGTACTTTAGTTTTCAGAATCAAAGTTTAAGGAGAAGGAAGTTTTCAAACGATGCACTTCCTTAATGAAGTGTGATATCCATGAAGATCACAGACTCATGGGGCTGGAAGGACCCTTGGAAGTCTTGTAGTCCAATCCCCTACGTATGGCAGACCTTATATCATTCAGACAGATGGTTGCCCAATCCTTTCTTGAAAACCTCCAGCAATGGTGTACCCACAGCTCTGGGGGTGGGCAAGCTCTTTCATTGGTTAATTGTTCTCACCATCAGGTAGTTTCATCACTGGATGCTTTCAAGAAGAGATTGGGCTGCCATTTGTCAGAAATAGTATAGGGTCTCCTGCTTGGGCAGTGGGGGGGGTTGGACTACATGACCTACCAGATCCCTTCCAACTCGGTTAATCTGTTAAATGTATCCCAAGTCCTTATTTGTGTTTGTGCAGATCATTCTCTGAACCTTTGTGGATAAAAAGAAGGAAACATCATCTTGCTTTTCATTTCAATCACCAAAAAAATCTCTGGTCAGCCACCTCTCTCACACATACATTTAACATTTCCATTAATTAACAAGTGGCATATGGATTATTTCTATGCAATGTCTTTCACATTTAAAGGGCAACATGAGACTCCCAAACAAAGGAATGTTCCTAAGAGCCGCGCTGGTGCAGTGGTTAGAGTCCAGTACTCCAGTCTATTTCTGCTGATCACCGGTTGCCAGCAGTTTGGCAGTTCGAATCTCACCAGGCTCAAGGCTTACTCAGGCTTCCATCCTTCTGAGGTCCCAATGAGGACCCAAATTGTTGGGGGCAAGAGGCTGACTCTGCAAACCGCTTAGAGAGGGCTGTAACAGCACTGTAAAGCGGTATATACATCTAAGCGCTATTGCTATTGCTACAGTATCTTTTGGAGGTCCATAATTAGTATTGCAATGAACCGTTGAAGGGAATGCTAAGGAGGATACTACAGAGCTTTCAACATTTCACAAGTGATGTCACTAAATGGATGCCAATCTGTATAAACTCTGCTCTGGGACAGCAGACAACACAAACATTTTGGAGCAAGGCCTAAAGCCTTTGATCCATCTTGATGCATGGCTCCTAATCTATTTCTCAAAGAGATACTAGTTGCTAAATCACTTAAGATGAAGTCCTTATCTGAGTGATCCTAGGGTTAGCCTATTTTGCTTTGAAATGCAAAAGCCAGCTGCAACTTTGAGTGTATTTGCTGAGGGATTCTATAATCTTGATACTTATCATTGTCTCAGTATAGGAGAGGTTTTATCCCTTGAGATTATACCATGAATCATTGCAGGCCTAAGGCTAAACACATAGAGTTAAAAGTAATGATTGGGAAAAACTGTTAAAAGTTATGTGAGATATTAGGACATTAAAGTAGGACTTTATTTTGAAATTACAGGGATGTGGTGGCTCAGTGGCTAAGATGCTGAGTTTGTTGATCAGAAAGGTCAGCAGTTCGGCGGTTCAAATCTCTAGTGTCGCGTAACAGAGTGAGCTCCCATTACTTCTCCCAGCTTCTGCCAACTTAGCAGTTTGAAAGCACTTAAAAATGCAAATAGAAAAATAGGAACCACCTCTGGTGGAAAGGTAACAGCGCTCCATGCACCTTCAGCATTTAGTCATGCTGACCACATGACCATGGAGACGTCTTTGGACAGCTGGCTCTTCAGCTTTGAAACTGAGATGACCACCTCCCCCTAGAATCAGGAATGACTAGCACATATGTGCGAGGGGAACCTTTACCTTTATTTTGAAACATCTATTCTGCTAAAAAGAGGATATGGTATCACTTTTTATAAAAAAGTCAAAACAATCCATGCAGGAGTGGGTTCCTGCCACCATTACTACCGGTTCGGTGCCCAAAATTTTTTGTCCAGCCCCTAGGAGCACTCTACAGGTTTCCTAAACCCATTGCACGCCTTGTTTTTTGCAAAAAAAAAAATGGGCCTGTTTTCATGAAAAAGGGCCCATTTTCTGCTTGTTTTTGCCCTTTCCAACCCCCAGGAGCACTTTGCAGGCTTCCCAAACCCTCTGTGCATCCATTTTTGAGAAGAAAAAAAAAGGATGCTTATGGCGGGGTTTCGGAAGGCCAAAAATGGCTGTATTCGGTGTATAAGACTTACCCAGATTTTCACCTTCTCTTTGGGGGGGGGGGGGGGAAGGTGCGTCTTATACTCTGAAAAATACGGTATGTACCCATTACTTGCACATGTACTAAGTCACTTAACTACCCAATCAGCTTTTCCTGGTGCTCAGCTTTTCCTTCAAATGTATACAGCTTATTGGAAAAGGAATAGGGGACTATAAAATATTCCAGCCTTGCAAACTTATATTTTCTTTTAGATACAATCAGAACAGTAAATGAATTATTCAGGACCATCCAAAAGCATATTACATACATAAAATAAGCAATAACAATCCTAGAGGAGAATTCAACAGACTCATTGAGGATTAAATCTAATTCTTGTCAGTGATTCGTCTTGGGACTGGTTGAAGAGAACACCTTCCCCAAACATTGGAAGTTTGTCTAATCAGTTGCTGTGGACAATACCTAAGAGCCTTATTTCTTTCTCTGGTTCTTTCAGCACTTTTTAAGTCACACACTGGAATCCGGATTACTCCAGTTCAGCATCCCTGCTTATTCATCACCGATTCTCTCCCCACATGTCAAAATGGCTCTCAATAAATTAGTGAATAGGAAAATGGCATTCATTCATCCCTCCTTCCTACTTCCCCTGCTCCATGTTTGGGTAGTCGTGTATGAGTCAGAACAAGAAAAAAGAAATTTGCACAAAAGTTGTTCCATGACCTAAGGTGGGGGGTGAAATTACAAATACATGGGTAAAAGAAAGTTAAGTACCTAAAATGTTTGTCTGTGTTGTGGCCTGCCAGCAGTCAGTAGAGCTGGTGGCAGACTCAGACAGTGAGGAGGTTGGGGAGGAACATGGGCCAATCCTGGAGCTCTGTGTCAGAGGCAGAGATGGGGCCAGGGCCGTCCGACAGTTATCAGCTGCCTTCGGAGTTGGAGATCAGTGGGGCAGAAGAACAGCTGGAGCCTGTTCCCGATGTGTGCATGCGCAGAGCTGCCAGGAGAAGGGAACAGCTAAGGAACAAGGGCCGACTCGGAAGTAAAGGCACAGGTGGATGGTGAATGGCCCCTCCCATAGGGCATAAAGAGGAGCGAAAGGGGAGTGGAGTTTGCAAGAGATAATTTGTTCATTTAATTACTGTAGTCTGAAGATTTATTTGTGACTTTCAGAGACTCCTTGCCAAGTATTTTCTTGTACAGCATTGTGTTTGGAAGAGATACTGTAAGCCTGGCAGCTCTCCAAGCCTGATAAGGTCTGTAGCTATAAATTAACCCCCGAAAGACTGTTTGCCGGGACTTTGCTGGATGTGAATGAGAGGAATTCACATTAGCTTAATAAAAAGGGGTTTTGTCAGGACAAGGAGTCTGCCTCCTGATTTGGTGAAGCCTAGGTCAGAACAGTCTGGTTAGTCTCAGATCAGATGGTAGAGGACATCTGGTTGTCTGGTTATTTGTTTATTTGTTTGTTTGTACCCCACCTTTATTATTCTTACAAACAACTCAAGGAGAAAACATATCCAAGATACCTTCCTCTATATTTTCCCAACAACAACCTTATGAATGAGTTGGGCTGAGAGTGACTGGCCCAAGTTCACCCAGATGGCGTTTATGTCTAAGGTGGGATTTGAAGTCACTGTCTCCTGCTTTCTAGCCTGGTGCCTTAAACACTAGACCAAACTGCCTCTCTTTATTTGTCGAGCAGCTCTCCTAGAGTTTCCCAATGCTGTAGCAAATGAAAAAGGAAGAAAGATTACTATATGCATTCTGCACATACACACATGCAAATGTATATACTGTGTGTTTGTACTTACACACGCACACCTAAACACCCCTTTGCTAGGTCACTATTCTTCAGTTAATATTCATGGGAAGATTTATGAAGCAATTTGGGGACTGGAAGGGAAAGATTCTTATCTGGCTCACATATTTTACTTAAACACATTCCAAATGCAATCTGGAATGTAATTATGCCCTAATATCCATATTTTGCCAAACATTGGATCTGGTAACTAAAAATGCATGCAAATAGGAAAAACCATACAAACTTTTTTGTATTCAGAGTATTACATTGGAGGAAATTATTTGAAGAGTGGATGCATTAGAAGTAAAACACAACAGAAGGCAAAGTCATTTTCCTTTGACTTACAGCAAATAATCACTGACTTTTACAGAACTAGAATAAAATGAGTTTGGTTGGTGGGGGAAAGAGAAATCCAGTGAAGTATTTCTAGATGTTTTTATGGCTTCAGGCTGTTATTTTTCAGATGTGTAGCACTACAACCAGTGGTGGGATGCTGCCAATTTAACAACTGGTTTGGTGAGCGAAAGAGGGCATGGCTGAAAGTGGAACATTTAGATGCTCAGTGGTTTACCTTCCAAGTCAGCAATGGTAAGTGTTCTGCCCCTCTTTGTCCAGTGATTAACGCTGACACAGGCTTACTGTTAGCCATGCTTTATTCACAGCAATTACAATCCTGTTGGCTGAAAGCCCAAACACGACTCACAGGCAAGAAGTTGGCAGCAACCCAGACTCCTAGAGACAAGAGATACAATATAAACAAGAGCTTCTGCAGATTGTTATGAACGGTTGTGTCCTGCAAAAGGACTCCTCCCAAAGTCTCTTCTTATATACTCTCATAAGATTATCTCTTGTGAGTCTGTCTCTGTAACTGCTGCCTCCATTTCTCCGCCCTCCATTGCCTGGTGTCAGGGACAAACTCCTTTTGATCTTCCCCACTGCTCCATGCTTCAGCCGCCTTCTGGTGGCTTGTTCATGGAAGGAAGGAGAATAGTTAGAATTGTTTGATAAATTCTGATTTGAGTTCAATTCTCTAGAATGTGAGGTGATCCAATTCAGTAGAATATGATACAACAAATGCTATTTTGATTCAGCAGATGATTGCAAAGCACATTGTTTTATATCACATTCTTTCAGTCTCTGCCTTGGCCCATAGCCTGTAATTTATTTTTGAGTTCAATGTCTTTCAGCCCATAACTTAACAACTGGTCAAAATTTTTGCATGAAACACAAGGACAATCTTGTGCTTCGCATGTGCACATGTGCCTAAAGAAAATGGAGCATTTAGAAGCTCAGCTGCTTACCTTCCAAGTCAGCAATGGTAAGTAAAACTGCGAGGGGGGGGAATCAGCTGTGCCATGAGATAGAGATGAGCTATAAAGCAGGAAATAAAGGACAGGATAGGGCAGATGTGGGTGGGCAGGGCTAGCTGATCATCGGAGATACAGATTCCCCTGAACCAGTCCGAACCAGCTGAATACCACCTCTGGACATGGGATACCTACTGATTCCTTTCCCCAGAATGAACATCACTGATTCATTATGAATCCGGGTCTATAGTACAGTATGCATATGAAGGTCAAATAACTAAAAGGCACAGCTCAAGAAAGGGAAAAGGGAAGAGAAGGAATAAACTATTCCTTCTAGAAGCTGATTTTAATCAGCAACTCTCTTGCCCAGAGTTTTCTGCGAATCATTCATGCAGCACAAAGTCACTCAGATCCCAGTCCTTAAAAGAATGTCAGTTCTGTATCACATCTCATTTTCTCCCATCTTAGTTTGCTGTATACTTCTCTGATCTCCAATTCAGATTTTGATAGGTTGCAGCTTTCTTTCTTTCTAGGCATCCAGCCAGCCCCAGAGGAGAACTCCAAAGAAAAAAGCCAGAAGCAAAATTCAGCCAGCCCTTTCTCATTTGAGCATTCCTGCTCCTAATTGATTTCTCAACGTCTGATCTTCGCAGATTCTGGATGTCTCTGGCAATTATTGGATTGATAGCTTGTGGTTCCCCTTTTAATGTCTGAATCTCTTGCAATACAAAGCTCCCTATCACTGTAGGCTCTTTAAGGATTTTTCACATAAAGGGCATAGATCTGTGGGTTTTTTTGGACAGAGGCATTTAAGAAACTCTATTACACATGGGCAATACCAGAATCAAAACTATGTTTGATTTAATAGAACTGAATTAAATTCATTTGTTTAATTAAAATGCATAATTTAATACATTTCCCTTTTTGGGGAAAAAATGGAGATTCTGGTGGCCGAATCCAAAACCACAATCACATGTGGTTTTGGAGAGATTAGTGACCTCAGATCTTACTTTAAAAAAAAAAAAGATTTATTTATCAAACATCTCTTCGAGTTCCTCAATTGTTTTTCAAAGATTATGTCCCTGACCAGTGGTGAAATTCAATTTTTTTTTACTACCGGTTCTCTGGGCATGGCTTGGTGGGTGTGGTGTGGCTTGGTGAGCATGGCAGGGGAAGGATACTGCAAAATTTACATTCTTTACTTTACTTCTTTACTTTACTTTATTGTCATTGTACATATATACACAGTTTACATATACAACGAAATTCACATAAAACTCAGAGACCAGGCCCAACGCACATAACAATCCCCAAACACACCCCACCCACCCACCCAAAAAAATTCCCCGCCTCTAAACCACCCAAACATGGACACAACAGATAAAAGCTTTTCAGAAGACATGTGGTCCTAGTTTTAATTGTTCTGCATCTTCTGCCAGAGGCAAGAGTCTAAAAAGATTGTAAGCAGGATGGGAAGAGTCTCTGAGAATGTTATGCAACTTCCTCAAAGAGTGAGATGTGAAGATGTCATCCAGGGCTGGTAGCTGGAGCCGGTCATACTCTGGGCAGTTTTAATGATTCTCTATAGAGTGTTTTTGTCCGCTGCAGAGCTGCTCCCATACCATGCAAGAATGCCATATGTCAGGACACTCTCAATAGTATTGCGATAGTAGGACAGAAGTAGATGCTGAGATAGATTTATCTTCCTTAGCATTCTCAGGAAGTACAGCCTCTTCTGTGCCTTCTTCACAAGCATGTTAGCATTCATGATCCATGAGAGGTCCTCCAAGATATAAATGCCCAGAAATTTAAAACTACCAACCCTCTCCATCTCCTCGCCATTTATGTACAATGGTAAAGGTACATCTCTCTTCCTCCTGAAGTCAATTACAAGTTCTTTAATTTAGTTCCCACCCCACTCTGGAGCCAGTCAGAGGTGGCATTTGCCAGTTGTCCAAACTACTCAAAATTTCTGCTACTGGTTCTCCAGAACCTGCTGGATTTCACCCCTGTCCCTGATATATCGACCCAACAGATAAGAGCAGCACAAGATGGTCTAAAAGCATACAGAGGCATCCATAGGAGTGTCAAAAAAGCCAAGTTGGCAGCCACAGCTACACTATATTGCCAAAAGTATTCACTTACAATGTACCTCAGCCCTATACCTTCTTTGCATAGAAGTGGGTGGGGCATTGATCATGTCATTATGGCCACCATCTTGACTTTGGGGAGGGTACATCTCTTCAAATAAGTCTCTGCCTTGGCTGCATTTTTCACACATATTAATAATACCCAGGTGATTACATTCAGTCTATAATTACAGGTAGTAATTATTTTCTATTATTCTAATTGCAGGAAGTCCTCAACTTACAACCTTTCATTTAGTGACTATTTGAAGTTACAACAGGACTGAAAATGACCAATTTTATGACTGTTTCTCACACTTATAAATTGCAGCATCCCCATCAGAAATGGGTTGATCCTGGTTCAGCCCAGTTCAGCTGAACTGGTAAGGGTAGCAGCAGGAAGCATGCACAGAAACATTGCCTGCGGGCATGGGTGCAAGCATGACCGAACGGGTATTAAACAAGTTAGCAACCCACCACCGATCCCCACGTGATCACAATGCAGATGCTTGACAACTGGCTCATGTTTATGAAGATTGCTGCCGGACTTCCTGTGGGCGTGGCCTGTTGCCGAGGAGGGCTCCACCGAGCTCCTCAGAGATCTGGTCTGTATATCTAAATAAGATCATAGATAGCACCCCTTTTTGGCTAAGAAAGGGGCAGGGAGGATAGCTCCGTAGGTTAGGGTCTATTCGTAAGCCACAGCCTTTTTCTTTTTTTGGCTGTGGAAGAGATTAGATCCAGCCGAAGCGGAGCCTTTATCTCCGGCCAGTTCTTCTCAGCTGCCTTTTTTTTTTTTTGGCAGCCCCAGACAGGCTAGCCCCCCCCAGGACAAAACAAAGTTTTTTTTCAAGCTAGAGTTGATACGGGAGGGTACCACCCCTGTGAGATTTATGCTTTTATTACTATCTTAAATACCAGCACCATTTGTCTTAAAGACTTCTTTGTTTAAATAGACTTTAAAATGGCGATTTCTCTCCGTGGATGATTACTGGATGTACTTAGCCGGGCTTATCTTCCTGCAGACCGCTCCTTAACAAAATAAACTCTTTTTCTTTGGAAATAGAGGGGAGCGAAGCACTGCTTACTTGTTTATCTATTATGGCACCCAGATCAAAGAAACGTCTTGCTACAAATGTGTCTAAAGAATTTAAACAATCTTTTTTGGAAACTCAGCCTTTGTCTCCTACGCCCTCTACTGGAGAAGTTTTAACACAGGAATATCTCTTTAAAATATTTAATGCCCTTAAGCAAGAACTTAAGGAATTTGTATTGCAACTTTATGAGGATCTAAAATCTAAAGTTAATCAAATGAAGGCGAATACGTTTGCAGCCGTGTCTGCCCTGTCAGATTACTCTGCTGAAATAGAGAACAGATTGGAAAGTCTGGAGAAGGCTAATTTTGATTTGACTACCAATATTCAAATTTTACAAGAAAAAATTAGAAATAACGAAGAACAGCTTATGACGCTAAATTTTGATAGGAAGGCATTTTCAATAAGAGTCAGAGGATTCCGTGAAAAGGAGCAAGAGAATTTGAAACAGACATTTGCTGAAACCTTCAGCCATGCGCTGGGAAGCCCGGGACTTAACTTTGATTGGCAGATTCGGAAAATCTATCGCCAGAACTCATTGATAGCGGAACAGCGACAGCTCCCGAGGGACATAATTATACATTTCTCTACAAAAGAATCTAGAAACGCGATTGTGCAAAAGTTCCATAATAACAGTCTCCGAGTTGATGACCAGGACGTGATTGTCTTCAAAGATATACCTTTCCAAATGTTGAGAGCAAGAAGGGACTACGCCTTTTTAACTAAAGAGCTTAGGAGTCAACAGATTCGATACAGATGGGAGGCCCCTGCCGGCATCACGGTTACATTTGAGAATCAAAGATTTCGTCTTAACTCTGTTTCGGAAGCTCAAGATTTCTATTGTAGGATTCTGAAGGCGGGACTTCCTGACGCGCTTGGAAGAGAGGAGAGACAAGCGGAAGGAGAAAGCAAACGGCTGGCCATGCGGCTGCAAGATGAAGGGGGTAGCCCCTCCTCCCTCGGAGAAGCAGAAGAACGCAGATCGAGAATTTAGATACTTCAAAAGACTTCCTAAAGTTGAGGACTGAATGGGGGTTTGAGACCTCTCTCCGGTAGAAAAAGTGGACTAATTTTTATCAGAAGGGAAAGCTGGGTGAAACTACTTTGAGCTAGATTCTAAAGTAACGTTAGCATAAATCTGATAGTGGTTAAAAGAATGCGGAATGATTTATGTTGTTTAAACTTTGTTAGATGGGACTATTTTAAAATAGAAGGTTAACTGACTCTTGCTGAAAGCATTATTTGAATATGATCCATGCTATTTAACTTTTATTTGAAGGGAAAGTTGGTTGTAATAGTTCTGAGTTATTTTTCAAATAAACGCTAGTATAAATTTGATAGTGGTAAATATTAGACAAGCAAGAGATGAGGGTAAAATGCATGTGGAATGAACTACGTTATTTGTGGTAAATATCAGACAAGCAAGGGATGAGGGCAAAATTTACGTTGTTTAAAGCTTATTAGAACAGGAAGCCGCTTGGGATTATCTTAAGATAACTGTAAAAAGAATGTGGAATGATTTATGTTGTTTAAACTTTGTTAGAAGCGACTACCTTAAAATAGAAGGTTAACTGAATCTTGCTGAAAGTATTATTGGAATATGTGGAATGATTCATGCTACAAATCGCTCTGAGTTATATTTTAAACAAATGGTAGTACTACGTTATTTGTGATAAATATTAGACAAGCAAGGGATGAGGGCAAAATTTACGTTGTTTAAAGCTTATTAGAACAGGAAGCCGCTTGGGATTATCTTAAGATAACTGTAAAAAGAATGTGGAATGATTTATGTTGTTTAAATTTTGTTAGAAGCGACTACCTTAAAATAGAAGGTTAACTGAATTTTGCTGAAAGTATTATTGGAATATGTGGAAGGATTCATGCTACAAATCGCTCTGAGTTATATTTTAAACAAATGGTAGTATAAATTTGATAGTGGTAAATATCAGACAAGTGGGGGATGAGGGTAAAATACATGTGGAATGAACTAAGTTATTTAAATTCTATTAGAAGGGGAAGTCGGTTGGAATTACAGAAATTGATTCCTGTGTAAAGTAATATCTGATCTACGCTGCTTAACTTTACTAAGAAGGGGAAATCGGGTTAGATTATTTTGAATTACTGTTTGAAAAAGGGGTAAAGAAAGATCATTTACGTTGTTTAAATTTTATTAGATGGGAAAGTTTGATTATTTGTCTGTAAAGTTATATTTGAATATATGGCATAAACTACGCTGCTTAAATCTTACTGGAAGGGATCATGAGGTTTAGGAAGGGAACGGGAGAGTCTACAGAAGGTCGGGGTAAATAGCAAAGAAGTAAGAGATGAGAATAAAATATAGATAGAATGATTTATACTATTTAAGCATAGATAAAGATGGGGGGCTGAGATCAACACAAAGAGTGGTTTCTTTTTTTCTTTTTTCTCTTTTCTCTTTTCTTTTTTTCCTTTTTTTTTTTCTTTCTCTGCTTTTCCTTTTTTTTTTTTTTTTTTTTTTTTTGATATATTACTTTTATTTTTTAATCCATATGTATACAAGATATCTTAGATAGAAGGTAGTGCCAGGTGTGGACCCTGGGAAGTCGGGAGGATTAGGGATGGGGATTGTGGGGGGTGGGGTGGGGGGGTGTTAATATAGTTTTAATAAGAACAAGAATGTATTTATATACGGTGGTTCCTTTTTTTTTTTAATTATTATTATTATTATTATTATTTTCCTTGGTTTACTTTACTTTTATCAGATCAAACAACACTCGAATAAAGGCATACACCAAGGAGGGAGGTAGAGGGAAGGAAGAGGGAGGAGTAAGGAAGGAGTAAGGGGAATGTAAGGAGTAAGGGGAATGTAAGGAGGGTGTCTGGGGAGTAAGGGGAGAAGGAAGGCTTGAGGGGAAAGGGAAGTAGGAGGGGAGTGTTAGAGGGAGAAAGGAAAGTTGGAGGGGGTAGATGGGGTGTATGGAGGACGCAAGGGTTAGGTGGGGTTGTGAATGATGAGTTGTGTTTCCTTTTTACTTGTTCGTTTTATTCCCTTTTTCTTTTTTTTTTTCTTTTCTTATAGTAAATACCCTGTATATAAATGATTGCAAATGGAATGTGAAAATTGAATAAAATATATTTCCTAAAAAAAAAAAAAAAAAAAAAAAAAAAAAAAAAAGAAGATTGCTGTCAGCTTTCCCTGGCTTGGCTTAGCGCCTCACAGGCATCCTGCCATCGAAAGAAGAAGGGGAGAGAAGATGAAAAGGGGGAAGGATGAAAAGGCAATAAAGCTTTGTGTGTAAATGATAGGAAATCAGGAGGGAGGGGAAATGACAGATTAGAAGGACCAGAGCAGCCGAACCCTGTTTGTATTAGCATCCCACTACCAGGCATCCTGAGAAGTATCCAGATTATCCCCAAATGTCTCAGAGTTCTCAAAACATCTTGGTGATCTCTGGTTGGTTGGAAATGGACTGGTCATAGGGGAAAGATGGGCTGGGGGCAAACCAGAGGTGGTATTCAGCAGTTTCTGACCAGTTCTAGAGAACCCGTAGCAGAAATTTTGAGTAGTTCGGAGAACCTGTAAATACCATCTCTGACTAGCCCCGCCCCATCTATTCTCTGCCTCCTGAGTCCCCAGCTGATTGGGAGGGAATGGGGATTTGCAGTATCCTTCCCCTGGAGTGGGGAGGGAATGCAGATTTTGCAGTATCCTTCCCCTGGAGTAGGGAAGGAATGGAGATTTTACTGTAAAATCTCCATCCCCTCCCCACTCCAGGGGAAGGATACTGTAAAATCCCCATTCCCTTCCAATCAGCTGGAACATGGGAGGCAGAGAATAGACGGGTGTGGGGACAGCCAGAGGTGGTATTTGCCAGTTCTCCAAACTACTCAAAATTTCCGCTACCGGTTCTCCAGAACTGGTCAGAAACTGCTGGATTTCACCCCTGGGCTCATGGAAGGAAGCAGGAAGAGATTGAGGCTGGGGGGAAGCATCCTTGAAACCCCCTCCCAGAGGGCTGGATCTATCCAGATGGCTGAAAGAGAATGACCCACCAAGACTTTGCTTTGATCAAATGGAGTCGAAGGCTTTTCTTTCCTAAAGATTGGATTGGGGCAGGTTTGGCAGTTGCGGAGTCCCAGGGTCATGTGATCACCTTTTCCAACCTTCTGACAAGCAAAGTGATGGAGAAGCTCAATTTATTTAACAACTGTGTTACTAACTTAACAACTGCAGTTTGTTCAGATTCAGATTCACTGAAGTGTGGCAAGAAAGATCATAAAATGGGATAAAACTCACTTAACAACTATCTTGCTTAGCAATGAAAATGTTGGGCTCAATTGTAGTCATAGGTTGAGGACTACCTGTATTTTCATCCATAAAAATGGAAATAGCATGATACTACTATCCAATTAGCCTGCGAAGCCTCCTTCGTGTATTACAAATTACTGAATGGGCTGGAAGAAGAAGAACTCTCAGTTGATGAACAAGCAAGACTTAAAAAGGACAACTCCACAGTGGATCAGTGCCCCATCTTACAATGTTTGATAGAGAAATACATAAATGGGGGACTTCCAGGGGAGAAATGGTGGACTGAAAACAATGCGGAGCTGGCAATTGTAGCTAAGAACAAGCAGCCAATGGGTAGATTGGCTCCTTTGATCTCGCTGGAGAAAGAGAGTCAGCTGTTTTACCCAGAGGCGCTGACACAGAGGTAAGTTTTGAAGCTTTAAAAGGTCATTTTTTGAAAGCTGCTCGTGTGTGCAAAGCGAAGTGAAGCACGCACTCACCGAACCAGTTGTTAAACCGGTTGCATCCCACCACTGAGTTAGACACCTTCAAAATGACAAAGCCAGAAAACTAAATGAATGCCTTCAGTCTTTCATTTAAGAAAATGAAACCAAGGCTTTATTGGCCTTAAGAATTCAAAATAAACAGCTAAAAGCAAGATTAGCATCACAGAAAGTTTTTTAATAGATTAAGTCTCAGAAACAGTTGGAATATTTGCTTCTGGATATTATTGAAGAAATTGATTTTAAAGAATAAATGCATTTTCATGGCAAATAAAAGGGATTTTCAATGTTGGAGGTAGAGCAAGATCATTACAGTGCTATTCTGAATTCTTACACTATTTCATATCCATTAATCCATATGGAAACTGTCAGATTCCATGGGAAGCAAAGGTCTGTGTTTGCCTCAACACTCTTGTTAGCTCAAACTCCTATTGCTCAAAGATTTATTGGTCCCCATCAATTCTTTGTGATGGATTTTCATTAAGGTGGGAATTGTCAGAGCTTGTTGCAAAAATCAAATCCAGAAAGCACACACAGATAGCTAATTCAGCTGGATTCATTATCTTCTTTGTATACGTAATTACACATGAATAAATGTACAATACCAACAGCTGATTCTTCCAATGTGGTAGAAAGGAGAGCTTGTAAGCAGGTTCATTCTATACAGAAAATTAGTTTCTTTTAGTTTCAGTTCAGAGCTAAGCTACACCCAGACTCCAAACTGTTTCAGCTCCCATTGGCTGACCTTGTTACTAAGCCGTATTCATTGGCTGACCTTTTTACCATGTCTCTGCCAATTCATGAATATTCTGACAGGAATCTTAGCCAAACTGTGTTATTGTGGTCTTTCTTTCAGTCGCACCAGACTTTCAGAAATTTTATACCAAAATGAACAGATCTTTGTCATGACATGGAAAACAAATCTGGGTGCTATAGTCACTTTTCACAGGTGGTCCCAATCTGCAAGTCCTTTAACTCTGCAAGTAACACATTCAACCTTGTTTGACCAACTCACTCTAAAGCACCAGTTTCAAACTCGCCATATCACGTGATGACATTGTGAAAACTCTTTGCTCTTTTATTTTACTGTGTGTATATTTTGCTCTATTTCTAGACCAAGAGTTGGCAACCTTAAACACTCAAAGAGCCACAAAGGTCCTAACTGGAAGGCCACCGTTCAATTCTGGAGCTGACAGGAAGTTCAGTTCTCCCACCATAGAGTCTCTTCCTAGTGCAGCATCCTTTTTTCCTCTGCCAACCAGAAGTCTGATTTCTCTCTTCCCACCCCTCCCGAGCCTCCTCTTAGCCTGGCATCCTTTTTCCTCTACCTGTCCTAACCAAAAGCCCTATCAATTGTGGAGCCAACCGGCAACAAGGAGCCGCAGCAGAGTGATGAAAGAGCCACATGCAGCTCCAGAGCTGTAGGTTGCCAACCCGTGTTCTAGACTAACTTTCACTCTGTTATCTTATGCTTTATATTATTTCACCATAATTTATTCAATTACTACCTTGTTAGGATTTTAAGTCTAAGTTTCCTTTTATGACTGTTAGACTGTTCTTCCTATCCTTGGACATTGTTTATGCAGTGTTCTTTGTTAACTTGCTGGGCATTTATCACATTTACACTTGAACACTTCTCCTTCCATTGGATGCCTCTGATACATCAACATTTATAGGGCTTATACCCATCCAAGAGAAAGATTAACTTTCTCGTAACCTAAAAAACATTGCCCAGGGGCATTATAATATCCATCCGCTTTTTTTAGGAGAATAACAACATGTAAATTGTTTGTCAGACATCTGGGTGTGATTATGGCAGAATCAAATATGTACTAGCAGTTGTTAGTTATTTTAATGCTTGTTCCATCTAGCTCTAAACTACCATCCTGTCCCTAGAGATAAGAGTATAAATAGATCTCTCCTTGCTCATTTCAGAAAGGAATTGTAGAAGGCAGGCATTTCCACTTGCATAAAACTCTCTCTCTCTTGTTTCTCTTTCGCTGCATGACCTAACTATCTAGAAGTGAAAGATCAGTGCTTCCCGCTGGTACCTAATAAGTCTTAAATCTGAGGCTTGTTTGCTTCAAAGGGAAAAGTAGAAGAAAGAGGAAAAGACATAAATTACTTCGAAGAATCAAAGCAGAAGGCTTTGCCTCCATCCCACAAATTCTCCCCATCTCTCTCTCTCTCTCTCTCTCTCACACACACACACACACAATCATGTACACACTCATGCACATACCCTCATGCACACAGACAAATAACATAATTTTCAATCCAGTCACGTTCAAAAGAAAACAGTATGTAGAAACATGATAACCAAAGGTCGGGTTTACATTTTTTTACCATTGGTGTGCCTGCTTGCTTCACGTGCATGCGCTTTGCTCATGCACGTGCCTTCTGTGCATGTGGCCAGCCTCAAAAACGTGCCTAAGTAGAACGGCATAGAGCCGGGGGGGGGGGAGTAATGGGGATTTTGCAGTAACATTCTCCTGGAGTGGGGAGGGAATGGGATGTTGCAGTAACCTTCCCCTGGAGTGAGGAGGGAATGGGGATTTTGCAGTAACTTTCTCCTGGAGTGAGGAGAGAATGGGAATTTTGCAGTAACTTTTTCTTGGAGTGGGGAGGGAATGGGATGTTGCAGTAACCTTCCCCTGGAGTGAGGAGGGAATGGGGATTTTGCAGTAACTTTCTCCTGGAGTGAGGGGGGAATGGGGATTTTGCAGTAACTTTCTCCTGGAGTGAGGAGGGAATGGGGATTTTGCAGTAATTTTCTCCTGGAGTGGGGAGGGAATGGGGATGTTGTGGCAACCTTCCCCTGGAGTGGGGAGAGAATCAGGATGTTGCAATAACCTTCTCCCTGAGTGGGGAGGGAATGGGGATTTTGCAGTAGCCTTCCCCTGTAGTGGGGAGGGAATCAGAATGTTGCGGTATCCTTCTCCTGGAGTGGGGAGTCAATGGGGATGTTGCACTAACCTTCTCTTGGAGTGGGGAGTTAATGTGGATGCTGCCCTAACCTTCTCCTGGAGTGGGGAGTTAATGTGGATGCTGCCCTAACCTTCTCTTGGAGTGGGGAGTTAATGTGGATGCTGCCCTAACCTTCTCCTGGAGTGGGGAGTTAATGTGGATGCTGCCCTAACCTTCTCTTGGAGTGGGGAGTTAATGTGGATGCTGCCCTAACCTTCTCCTGGAGTGGGGAGTTAATGGGGATGTTTCAGTATCCTTCCCCTGGAGTGGGGAGGGAATGGAGATTTTACAGTATCCTTTCATGCTCGCCAAGCCATACCCACCAAGCCAAACCCACAGAACTGGTAGTAAAATATTTTGAATCCCATCACTGGTCGACATAGATATGAGCTCATTCTGCACTGTACTTTCAAGTACAAAGGTGATTTCAGAGATTTGGCAAAGGGCATCCTCCGCCCAATGATGAGGTCAAAACTGGATAGAACCAGCTGAATTTCACCACTGCGGTAACTATTGTAATGCATTTTATACAGGCTACCCTTGAAAAGTATCCAGAAGCTTCCGGTAGGTTCAGAATGCAGCAGCAGGAGCAATTATGTGTGAAAAGTACATATTATGCCTCATTTTCTCACACAGAAAAAGCAAGGGAGAAAAATGCTTGCCTTGTTTCAGGCCTGTAGCCTCAAAGGTACATCACCCTGATTCCAGAGAGCACAGATTCTG
Organism: Thamnophis sirtalis; assembly: GCF_051295495.1. Lineage (NCBI taxonomy): Eukaryota > Metazoa > Chordata > Lepidosauria > Squamata > Natricidae > Thamnophis > Thamnophis sirtalis. The sequence continues at coordinate 27,863,388 of NW_028261395.1, forward strand.
TCTCCAAGATATTCAACTGTACAAATTCTGTGCAATGGTTTTCAAAAGGAAAAGAATAGAAAGGGAATCAACTTACTGAATTTCATTTGTATTAGGACCTCTGGTACATAAAAAGAAAACTTGTCACTATGCTTCCAGGAGCAACAAAATATCTCATTTTCCCTTTAGTTTATAATATTTTTGTGGCTCTATTAACTTGTGCCATTAGATAAGATTCATGCTTTATATCATAATTCCCAAAAATATAAGCTACAAGCTGGATACCTGTGCTTCGCTACAAAACCATGTGATCAGGCCAGCCCACAAGCTGGATGAATCATGTGCTGGCCACGATCATATGAAGCAACTGGCAGTTGGAACAGAGTTCCTTTCAGGTGGGGAGGGAGAGTAGAACATCTAACTCCTTAGCATCAACGCATCTTAATATAATACTGTATAAGAAACACTGATAATCTGATGGTCATTTCGAAAAATCCTTTCTTTGTGAGCACCTAGAAGCCAAGAGGAATATACGTGCCAAATTTCAAGTTTGTAGGCTTTACAGTTCTGGAGATTTTGTGATGAGTGAGTGGTATTTGGCTTTTATATATAGATAGATTATTAGAACACTATGGACATTTTATTATTTATCTCACTCGCCTCTGTTCCAGATGGAAAACATTTGATAAATATGTTTGGGAACATAGTAGGATATTCAATTAAGTGGTCCACATTCAAATGTATGCCAGTAGATAAAAATCCCTTCACTAATTTATTAACAACTTCTAATTTCCTAATTGTAATGATAAAAAAATCAGAAGGAGGTTGGTAGCGCCTTTTCTGACTAAGTTTATTAAGCAAACAATTAAGCTTATGCATTTTAATACATTTGTTAGTCAGAAAGCTGCCTCCAAACTCCTCTTGATTTTTTGCCAAGTCAGACTAACAAGGCTCTCCTCATATCTAATTAATTTATTAGCTAGCTTCAAGTTTTTATTCTGTGTGTGATTTCACAGAAAATCCCCTTAGATATGAATAATGATATATCATTTGATATCAAGAGACGATGGTGTTTAAACTGTAGTAGTAGACTTTGGGGGGCAAGGATAATACTCTTTAAATGAATATATTTCTTCAAATTTTACTTATTCTGCATGGAATTCTCATGCAGATATTTTATTTATTTTATTTATTTGTTTTGTCAAGAGTGCATAAGATAATAGAGATAAGTATGTACAAGATTATGAATGCATGAAATGGATCCGAATAAATGGGGTTGTTAGGACAGGGATGGTAGGCACGTTGGTGTGCTTATGCACGCTCCTTACAGACCTCTTAGGAATGGGGTGAGGTGACAGTAGACAATCTAAGGTTAAAGTTGTAGGGATTTGGGGAAGAAACCAGAATCAGGTAGTGCATTCCAGGCATTGACCACTCTGTTGCTGAGGTCGTATTTTCTGCAATTCAGTTTGGAGCGGTTTACCTTAAGTTTGTATCTATTGTGTGCTCATGTATTGTTGTGGTCGAAACTGAAGTAGTCATTGACAGGTAGAACATTGTAGTAGGTAATTTTATGTACTACGCTCAGTTCAGACCGAAGGTGGCATAGTTGTAAATTGCCTAAGCCCAAAATTTCAAGTCTGGTGGCACAAGTTATTCTGTTGCAAGCAGAGGAGTGGAGGACTCTTGTCATGAAATATCTCTGGACTCGCTCAATTTTGTTAATGTCTGATATGCAGTGCAGGTTCCAGAAAGATGAGCTGTACTTGAGAATAGGTCTAGCAAAGGTTTTGTATCCTCTGGTTAGTAGTACAGTGTTATCAGAGAAGAAGCTATGCAGGATTAGGTTAACTATTCTTAATGCGTTTTCGGCAATGTTGTTACAGTGGGCTCTGGCACTTAGATCATTAGAGATCAGTACTCCAAAGTCCTTGACAGGGTGGAGGTTGTCTATGAGGTCGTATCCACCCAACTTATATTTTGTGTTCTGATATCTGCAAAATATTTTCAAAATTTTAACAAAGTGTATATTAGAAAGAATTAGTTTTTCAGATCTTGAATTACTGTATATCATTCTGATACCAATTGACTACTACCAAATGTTGGATAATTCCCCTTATAGGGAACTCTCCTTTTTTGAAAATATAACAGATTTCCTTTTACTATTATATCATTTCAAAGATCATGATACTTTACTTCCTGAAAATAGCATTTTGACTCTTTTTCTTCTCCTAAATTGATGTTATGGGAAAATATAAATCTCAGAGTTAATTTTAAAAACTATCATATACAATATTTGGATGGAAACTGGGATTTATACTTTAATTTTGTTAGCAGATTATTATTATTATTATTGTTTTCTTGTGGTGGGATTCAATTTTTTTTTACTACTGGTTCTGTGGGTGTGCCATTATGGGCGTGGTGTGGCTTTGTGGGCGTGGCTTTGTGGGTGTGGCTGGGGAGGGATACTGCAAAATCCCCATTCCCTCCCCACCCCACTAACCTATTTCCAACTCTGTTCTCCTGTTCAGGGCAACAAAAGAAGATCATCTGGGAGGCGGGGGGGGCGGAGCCAGCCTATTTTCCAGTTCCCCAAACTACTCAAAATGTCCACTACTGGTTCTCCAGGACCTGTCAGAATTGGCTGAATACCACCTCTGTTTCCCATGCTAAAGGACAAATACTGATTCCACTGAAAGTTTCTTTTTTAGTACTTCAAATGAAAAACATTTATTTAATATTCCTGGATTTTATTTAATATATTTGGATTTATAGTATTTTCAGCTTTGGAAACAAACAATTATTTAAATTCTGCAATATAAAAACCCAACGACTACTAATTATACAATTCTGATGATGAAGAAGCAATTTGATATGCAAATGTTAGTGGGCTGAATGAAGGAAAGAATTAGAATTCTCTTTTGCTTAAAGAATGGGTTGGAGAGTTAGCATCAGTACCAAAACCTCTATATATCTTATGTTTTCTTCCATTTAGAAATAATAGTTTTGATTTACTGAACTTCATTTTGCCATTACAGAAAAGGCTTGAGCAAATTGTCATGTTATTTTGACATATAATGAAATTAATACTTCTTTTAAAGTGTTTATATAGCATTACATAATCAATCCTTTTGGGGAAAGACATTGTAATATATCTCAATTGTGAGATAAGATTTAATATTCTTGGATGTTCATATTCAAATTCTTATTGCATGAAAATCTACAAAAATGGATTTTCTATGCTCTGGTTAGAACTAAAAGACATTCTTCAGTATTGGAAAAATAAATATACAGTTCTAATTCCTCAATGGTTTTCAGAGATGATGTTATTAATATATACAAATAAATTACTTATCATATTAAATTAGTTATGAAGGATTACTATGAAATATGGCTACCATTTATTGAAATGCTTAGGAAGAATTGTTATGTATGCATGCATTGATATATTGTATGTCCTACATATATTAATGGGATGGAATGGCAAGGCTTTCCTTTTGCTTTCTTATGTCAGGGTTCCAAATAGCATCCAAAAATAAATCAGTCCAAGGCAACGTTCCAATTCATTAAGTGAGCCATGTTGGCACATCTAGGAAAACACAAATCTGAAAGCTTACAGGTTTTTCCCACCTAGTTGAAAGTTCAAGATCTTGCCCCACACCCACAATTCCATCACATGGTCCAATCGCCCACTACTACGCTGACAGTTCCACCCATCCAGTTCCTGTCGGGTGCAGAGACAAAGGATGACCTTTGAATTTTTGTTTTGGCTATACAGTAAGTAACTCCATATAATCCCCCCTCCCATTTTCCCACAATAGAAAAAGGCATAGTAGAATTATAGAAAGTGTGGCAGGCCAAAGATCCAAAAGAAAACTGCAGGTCTGACATCTTATTTTTTAATCTTAGCAACCATGTTTAATCCACCAACCATGTTGGTGGACCTATGGCACATCTGTCAGAAGTGGCATGGAGAGTCATCTATCCAGGCACGCCAGCCATCCCCCATCCCCTCGTGATCCAGAACGAAAACCACCCGGCAATTAATCATGGATTGTTTTCAGTCAGTTATCAATAGCTTTGTAGATTACTCAGCTGGATTACTGTGGAGGAGGGAAGCCTAGTGAGTCTTGGCAGCTGGCCCAGTTTTCTCCCCTGAATGGCAGTTCCAGGCCTCTGGGCTGGCCGGAGCTGACACCTGCTTTCGGTATTGTATATTTACTTCATATGTTATATTATATATAAAGAGAAGTTAATGAATCCTGCTGAATTAGTTACCTTTGTGTGCTTTCTGGTTTTGATTGCTGCAACAAACTCTGATAAACCAGCTTGTTTCTGCAGCAGTGAATCAGAAAAAGCAATCGAAACGTTAAACAGAATTCAGATGGCTGAGAGGGTTCCTCTCACATAAAAGTTTGTATTGGGGAGTGCTGTTACTTTCTTATTAGATTCCCTCACATCCTGGACGTAAATTGTTTCAACTTCTACCTTCAAAACGACACTATAGGACAATAGTGTCCAGCACAACTAGACACAAGGACAGTTTTTTTTCATGAATGCCACCAATCTGCTTAACAACTAATTCCCACAACACTGTCAATAATTTACCCAGACTGTATTATTATTATTATTCTCTTCCTTCCTAGTATCTATCTCTCCCCACTTATGACTATAATAACCATGTTGCTTGTATCTTTCAATTTATATTGCTTTTATTTGTTTCCTAGTACAATTTGATAGCTTATTAGTAACCTTGACTATCATTAAGTGTTGTATCTTTTTATTCTTGAGGAATGTATTTTATTCTTCTTATGTACACTGAGAGCATATGCACCAAAGACAAATTCCTTGTGTATCCAATCACACTTGGCCAATAAAGAATTCTACTCTGCTCTGCTCTGCTCTGCTCTACTCTACTCTATTCTATTGATCTCATATTTCAGATTGATGAGACAATTTCTATCCTCTTCTTCATTTTTAATTTAATTATTTTGATGGATCTCCCAGTAGGGGGAAAAACAACAGGCGTCAATCACCTTTACCTAGCTCTCGCTCTGCATTCTATACTCCTGCAATTTGGAGTCAATCAATCAAACTCTGCTTGTATGCAAAATGACAGACTAAACATGTTATTTGTTCCTTTTCCTTCCCTCAAGCGAAATCATTGTAATAAGCACAGAAGAGGTATATTTTGTAACACTTCTATCAATGCTTTTAAAAGCAAGGTTTATGGATGATCCTGATCTAATCCTGCTACTTAATAAACCGAAACAAAACCTAGACCAGCTTTTTAAAAAAAGCTGTTAAATTGTTTGAGCAGAAATGGTGCATGGCATTTTTTATTTTTATAAGCATTATGTCTATATGATGTCTGCTTCATTTATTTCATAAGCTAAGCATCCTGCATCTAAAATTTCAGTATGAAAAAATTAATCATTCCCCCCCCCCCCGCCCCTCAGTTTAATCAATTCAGTTCTACGGTCAACTGTACAATTACTTGAACTGCAGAAAAAACAATTGCTACCAAACTGCCTTCCATTAAGGACCTGCATGTTGTGGCCCAACAGCAGCCGGCTGAGCTGTTGGTGGAATCTGACAGCGATGAACATTATGGGACTGCTCTGGAGGCTGAGGAAGACTCTGGAGGGTGTTTGGAGTCAGAGCAGGGACTAGAGAGGCCTGTTGGCCACCAGGTGGCATCTGAATCAGGGAGCAGTGAGGAAGAACAGAGGGAGGCTGTCCCTGACGTACATATGCGTAGGGCTGCAAGGAGGAGGGAGCAGCTTTGGAAAAAGGGTCAGAGAAGGAAATAGGAACAGGTGACTACTGATTGGCCCCTCCTGGAGAGCTTATATGTGGGGCGACGGGAGGGGAATTTTGCAGGAAACAACAATTTACTGATCCAGAGATGAGTAAATAGTAGAGAAAGATTGGGAGAATTTCGTGAGTTCAAGCCTTGTTTCATAGAGATAGCTTTCTAGGCTTCCAGCCAAGGGGTTGCTTATCTCCTTCCTTAGTTGTGGCAGACAGCCAAGTCTGCATCCGTATATATTGTAGAGGCTTGGGATAAAACAGTTTGTTTCCTGCCCTCTAAAACAGATTTAAGTATAATTTAAAATGGAGCAGCTTCATGCAGAAAATGAACAGCTCATGCAACAGGTAGTTGTGCTGGCTGCCCAAGTGGCTCAGCTCCAAGTTCACACTGCTCCACCACCGCCTCAGAGGAAATGCCCGGTTACAGTGCCTGATAAATTCAATGGCAACCAAGCCATGTTTCCGGCTTTTGGGGGACAATGCCAGCTGTTTATCAGCTTGAGAGCAGAGGATTTCCCCACTGACAAAGATAAAATGGGGTTTATGATTAGCCTTCTCTCCGGCTCCACAGCTCGTTGGGCTACCCCACTGCTAGCCCAGGCTAGCCCTTTGCTGGATGTCTTCAGGGGGTTCTGTAACAACCTCAGGTTAATGTATGAGGACCCCATTAAGACAGAGACAGCTACCCGACGTCTGAAGACTCTGAAGCAGGGCCTGCGTTCCTTGCAGGAATACATCAGTGAGTTTAGGCTACTTAGCCAGGATTTAGCTTAGAATGAGGCAAGAATTCAGAAGAATTGCAGGATGAGCTGGTGTGTGTGGATAGGTCACTGAATTTCAACATACTGGTCCATCTGTGTCTCCAGATTGATGCTCGGTTGCAGAGGCGGGGAAGTTGCCGCACATCCCAGGAGAACATGTGTGAGGCTCCAACTCCATGGGAGGAGCCCATGGAATTAGGTGCAGCCAAACCCCGCTTGTCGATAATGGAGGCAAACAGACGGCACTCAGGGGGGTTGTGTTTTTATAGTGAGGAACCTGGGCACGTGGCAACCTTTTGCCCCAAGAAGAGTCGAGGGGTATCAGTTACTGGACCTATCCACCAGCCCCAGAACATTTGGTCAGAAAATGCCCCAAGCCCGATCTAAGGGAGACCTTGGGTTGGGTGCACACCAATTCAGAGCCATGCTCAGAGAAAAGGACTTGCGGGCCTCCCTGACACCTGATCCTGGCTGGTCCCAGAACCTTGTCACTTTTCCAGCCTTGCAATATGTGGACCACACCTGTGAAGTCTGTGCAGATTCGGGAAGCGCAGTGGCATGATGATTGGGTGGAACAATGGAAGGCAGAGGTGGGGCCTGCCTCCTCATGAACATTCACCGATGAACTCTTGCAGTACCAAGACAGACGCTATGTGCCAGTGGGGTCACTTTGGGGACTTATTCTATCCCAGTGCCATGATAATTCTGCGGCGGGGCACTTTGGCCTCTTCAAGACTTTGAACCTGTCTCCCATACTTTCTGGTGGCCCCGATTATGACATGACATACAATCTTACGTCATGTCTTATGTACAGTATTGGCAGGCCAAGTCAGTGACGAGAGCCCCCCCAGGGCTGCTCCAGCCATTGCCAACACCGAAGAGACCCTGGGGGGCCATTTCTATGGACTTGTTTTTGGACTTGTCTCCGTCTTCTGGATTTACCACAGTGTTCGTAGTGACGAAGATGGCACATTTTATCCCATGTCGGGGATTACCGGCAGCCTGCGCCACTGCCCGCATGTTTATCCAACATGTTTTCAGGCTGTACGGCCTACCTGACAGAGTAGTGTCAAACAGGGGAGCGCAATTTACAGCCCAGTTTTGGAAAGGGCTGATGAAGACCTTGGATGTAAAAATCTGCTTGTCCTCAGCTTACCAGAAACCGATGGAGGGACAGAGAAAGTGATCAGGATCATGGAGCAGTACCTGCATTGTTTTGTGAACCAGCAGCAAAATGATTGGGTGGACTACCTGGCAGTGGCGGAGTTTGCATTCAATAATTCACAGCACACATCCATGCAAACAACGCCCTTCTTTGCCAATGTAGGGCATCATCCTCGGTTTTTCCCCCTCACACCAATCAACTCACCAGTCCCTGCAGCTAAGGACTTTCTGTCAGAACTACAGGCGGTCCATCAAGTGGTGCAATGATATCTGGATAAAGCCAAGGAGGACTATAAGAGAGTTGCGGACAGATCTCGGCATGCAACGCCAGCATTGACTGTGGGGAATCGAGTGTGGCTGTCCACTAGATACCTTCCATCAGATTGGCTGGTCAAGAAGTTAGACCACCATTACCTTGGCCCATTTCCTGTTGAAGCAGTCATCAATCCGGTCACCTATTGCCTGACATTGCCACATTTGATGCGAGTCCATCCGGTCTTTCATAAATCTCTCCTTGCTTCTGAATGGCCGGCTTGTCCTCTTCGCCAGATCATCCCCAGCCAGAACCTCGTGACGATGAGGAGCCACCCAAGTATGAAGTTGCCAGTATCTGGGATTCCCGATGACTGAAAGGACAGTTCCAATACCTGATTGAATGGAAGGGCTATGGACCGGAGGATTTTACCTGGGAGGATGCGACCTCCATGCACGCACCTGCTTTGGTGCAGGCCTTCCATGATCAATTCCCATCTACATCACACCCTGAGCGTCAGACCCGGGGGAAGGGCACTGTGGTGAGGGATAGTGTTGTGGCCCAACAGCAACCAGCTCCAAGGCATTAAACCATCTTTACAAGCAGTCTCCATGTTTCCAGTGTCTTTCTTCCCACTTGGAACTGAACCCAGATGGATGTTTCTTCTTCTTCTGAAGGAAGGAAGGAAGGAAGGAAGGAAGGAAGGAAGGAAGGAAGGAAGGAGGAAGAATAAATATTACAATAATATTTCTAACCATCTAAATGATCTCTTTCTGATCTTATTCCTTTGAACTCTGCATGAGATTTATACTTTTTGGGGAAAATTCCCATCAGGACTGGGCTCCTTTTTTTAATCTTCCCACCATTCAGTCCTGCCACATAATAAGACTCAGAAAGCCGTCCCAACGAAAACATCTGGCCATTTAACATAAAGAGGCGAAGGGAAGCTATGTTAACACAGAGACTTAGTGAAATGCTGCTTCTGGGTTTCTTTCCTTGAGGCGAAGCCAGGAGTATCTCTTGGGTATGATTTTAAAAAGTCAAGTTGGTGGATCCAATGATGGAATAGAAGCTTTCCCCTTTTGGGTACATGAAGTGCCAAGCTGTTGAGTTACAGTCACTTGTGGGGACCTTTTGAACTTACCTGGCTAGAGGTGTTGCTGATAGCAGTATTAATATTAACTAAATAAAAGACAAACTTACAGTTGGAAGAAATGTCTATCTGGGTTCAGTTCCAAGTGGGGGGGAAAGACACTGGATTCATGGAAGTTGCTTGGAAAGAAGGTTTATTGATGATGGACAGGACCACATGGTTTGAGGTCTGGAGAGGGAAGAGATGCTGAGAGTGCCTGAGTTGTATACCCTCTCTGAGATTTTGAATTTGAGCTTGTATTCTGATTGGTTGTCAGACTCCCATGGAGCCATGCAGGGGCAACTCTGTAGGCTGCCCTGAGTCCCAGGCTTGGTTGAGCCTTGCTGGATGATGTAATCTTCTCTGGTGCCATGTGGTGAGTGTCAAGTTTCCTAACGATGCCATAACTGAGTCATAATAATCGAGCCAAAGTTTTATCACAAAAACCAGTGATTTATTGATAGCTTCATTAGGGAAGATTTGTTCGCAGCCAAATCTATGCTTTGTTTATCTGCTTCTGAACTTTACCCCTGTTCCTTCCCTCCTCTCAGTCTGTGTCATAAATCACATTACCCAATAGATACACCTCTCCCAGCCGGCAGCAGTAATCTGAGATCCCATTCCAGCCGACAGTATACGTGGAATTTACTCCCACACCCATTCTGAGCGTTGACAGTGAGATGAGTAGAGGGCTTTGGGCAATTCCTACTATGGCTCAGCCTGAAGGAGGTAGATCTTTGTTATGTAGATTACACTGGCTCAGGCCTTAATGGCCCATTGACAAAGGTGGGAGGGTGAGTTTTTGCCTCCCTTTTAGAGGAAATAGTCTGCCCTTTTAATATTTCCTAAAATATCTCATTTTCCTAGGAAAGGGGTGGGTGCTAACTTCCTACACTACCTTGGGTTATATTATTATTATTTCAGGCTAGCAAGTGGATTTGGATTCTTTTTCTTTATTTTAAAATAAGAATACTGTTTCAAAACAGCCTTCTGAATGCCCTTAGCTGGCCTCTTCAGCCTTTTGGAGATCAACATCAAGATATTGATCTGTTTGTTTGTTTTCAGATTGCATTTTATATTCTGATTTAGGGGAAAACAAAGAAGAAGAATCAGAATTCATGTATGTAGTAGGGGATAATATAAACATGCAAAATCTCAGTTTTAATGATACTTCTTAGCGCAATGCAACTGAAAAGCTTTTTAAAAAATGATCATACCCCTGATTAGAACTTCATGGAAACTGCCTCAAGGTTACTGGATGTCTAGCAATTTTAGATTTAAATTAAGTTGGGTTTAATTTCCATTTCAAAAGCCATTCCAAGCTGATAAGGTAAAGTAGAGCACAATGGTTTAAAATGCTCACTAGAAATGCCTAACTGGAAAATGAGACATTTGACACATACACACCAAAATCCATAATTTATATGTGAAACAGTTCAGTTCGCAGAAGTAGAAGTTAGTGGAAGTCAGTTCTTGAATTGAACTGTATTCCTTTACTAAATTGTCAAGACTTGGATGCGAGACATCCTTTTTTCTAAAATGAATTTAAAATATTAATAGTGCCCCTCATGATTGAAAGTTCTGAGGCAGCTCACAACTCAGTTTAAACCTACATAAAATCCAGCACATCCATTATTCTGATTTTCTTGTGCTGTTTTCCAACAAACTGCTGTAAAAATAATTGAAATAAGTCACTTGCTATTTCAGTAGAAATACTAAGTGAAGAATTTAGCGGGGTGAACATAAAATCTCACTTCTTCCTTTTGCTTCTTCTTTCTTCCAGATTTAAATTTAAATGGGAATGTTTAATTAGGCAGAATAAACTCTGAAAGAGAAGAAATGAAGGTGTCTTCTCTTGCAGAGAATGTAAAAGGATAATGTTAGAACTGGAAAGTAGCTAATTTAATATTAAAGAAGGCATAGAGTATATGTTTTTGTGATCTGTCTTTTCAACCATTTGAATAATATTCAACCTGTCTCACTGTCAACTTAAATATAAGAACACAAAATATGGGGGGGGAATAACAGAGATATTTTCTGCCAATTATAATCTTTTGTTCTCATATATATTTGTTTTTCACCCCTTAATTTCATTTTCTCTCCTTATAAAGCAAAAAAAAAAAGCAAAAAAACAACAACAAAAAAACCACGAAGCTCTTGATTATAATACAGCCAGACATTTAATTCCATCACTTGAGGTTTTTAATTTGGATAGTGTTTTCTTTCAAAGCACATCCTATAGGTGTGAATTAATCTACTTGCCCCATTTCTGTTTTACCAAAAAGAACAATTATGTGAATCGCACAACAGTCAAACTCAGGATTCTTCTGTATATTAGCTACCCCTACCTGGAGGGATCTCTCTCCAAACTTTTGAATTTGGTCTTCCTGCCAGCAGTGCATGAAGATGAGAACATGTTAATCTATGTATTGTATTATTGTATTGTATTGTATTGTATTGTATTGTATTGTATTGTATTGTATTGTATTGTATTGTATTGTATTGTATTGTACTACATGACATGACATGACATGACATGACATAACATAACATAACATAACATAACATAACATAACATAACATAACATAACATAACATAACATAATATTAATAATATAATATTTATTATATAATATATTATTAACATATTGTATGTATGTATATATGTTCCACCATAACTCTGGAACGCCTTGAGAAATTTCAACCAAAGTTGGTACACAGATGACTTAGCCTCTGGAAACAAATATTTGGGGAGGGGAGACACTCCTGGTCTGTGTGTGTGTGTGTGTGTGTGTGTGTGTGTGTGTTCGTTCCACCATAACTCTGGAACACCTGGGCCATTCAGAAGTGCAAGTGCGGCATCCTAGAGCAGCAAGTGTTTGTGATGTCATGGGAGGGAGAAGGGAGAGCCTGAGCCGTTAAGGAGAGCAAGTGCAGCATCCTAGAGCAGCAATTTTTTGTGATGTCAGTTCCTTCACAGATTCCTCTGGAAAGTCAGCTGTTACGTTCACCCTCCAGTGGACCAAGGGGGAAACGCCTGATGGATTTGGGGCAAAGTGCCAGGATCTTGGAGAAGGCAGGATAGAGGATCACATGGGAGGGGGATGATGGGCATAGGAGTAGGGGGAAGAAAGGCCCCTCTAAATGGCTCCCTGTCAGACGAATACTTCGACATCTAAAAATACTCAGACAATGCTAGGTTATTAGCTAGTTTATAATAAAGAAATGACAGTGTTTTATATGTCCTAATGATGAGGATGCACTAGCTTGGATTCTTTCTCAAAATAGGGAATTATATCCTTTGGTACATATGGAACTCCAATGGCTCCATACAGCTCTGACCCTGATGACATTTAATGAAAATTGTATCTCTTCTCCTAGTCTTGGGGCAGAGGTGGTTAAGCCCAACATTGGGTGTTTTACTGCTATAGAAAATTTGCCTTCTTGGACACTTACAATCTGTTTCCTTTTTATTCTCATTTTAGTTTGTTTGGGGTTTTTTATGAATAATGCCTGCAGTCATCTAGAGTCAGTCAGCCTCTAAATTATATTATAAATCAATCAATGCATTGAATCAATTTCCAAAACACCCTTTTCAACTCATTTTATTCTAAAACTGTAGGGTGAGAAACATGTAATTACCAAATGCACCAAATGCAGCTCAATGCTTTTTTTTAACCTTTATAATTTGAAATACGAGAGTGTAAAATCACTCGTTTTCAATTTCTAACAAAAGTTATATTATCTAAATGTTTATGAACTACTTATTCCTGTGTCACTCCAAATCTGCCATTGGTTTGACAGGTTTTGGAGTAGTTTAATAGGTCACAGTTACATTACAAAATAATGTATATAACAACCCTACCAAATTCAGTAATTCTTAAATTGTCATTTGCATTACATAATCAAACACATTAATAGAAGACAATGCAGTGAAACAATAAACTTTATATTATTGATCTCAAAGTTATATTTATAGACTACTGTATTTTTCAGAGTATAAGATGCACCTCCCCCCCCCTAAAAGAGGGTGAAAATTAAATTACTGTTTACCTTTCTCTGGGCTAGCTAATGTTTCCCCCTGATGTTGTTGTGGCCCACCAGTGGCCAGCAGAGCTGGCAGCAGAGTCAGATAGTGAGGAGGTTGGGGAGGAACATGGGCCAGTTCTGGAGGCTGAGGAAAGTTCAGACACGGGCTCTGCGTCAGAGGCAGAGTGGGAGCTAGACAGCAGTGAGGCAGAAGAACAGCTGGAGCCTGTTCCCAGTGTGCGCATGCACAGAGCTGCCAGAAGACAAGAACAAATAAGAAAGCAGGATCAACTTAGGAGTAAAGCCACACCTTGGAGGCGATTGGCCCCTCTCATAGGAAACAAAAGAGCAACAAACCTAAACAATTGCAGGAAATAATTCATTCATTTGGTCGGTTCAAGAGTGGAAAGTTTCATGTGTGGCTTTAAGAGACTTTAAGAGTTTGCCTTGCCTGGCTGACTGTGAATGAAAGGAATTCAGAGTCGTGTAAATAAAAATGGTTTTGCAGGGACCAAGACTTTGCTTCTTGCTTTCTAAGGAATCCTGGGTCAGAACAAATGTTTTAAATTTTAAAACAAGGATTGCAATGATTATTTAGGTTCTGAGTACAAAACCTTCTTACCGCAATTGACTCGGGAAATTATTTATTTTACTAGTTTTTTTATGGCAGCTCTTTTCATAGGCATGATTCTGGGCTGCTAACAATTAAAACAGAATGAAAACAACTGAAAACAACAAACATAACATAAAATATCAGCCAAGAACACTCATAACATCATACACTCAATGTAACCACAAAAGAGGCTCACCCATGCTATCAGGGCCCCAGGCATAGAACAATTAATTCCTCAACCTATCCTGTCAAAGCAAATGTCAAACCTAGAAAGCTGTCACAAACGTCTGGTTAATTTTACCTTTCTTCAGGCCTGGCAGAGGGAACCGAAGTCCTGTGCCAGAAAAACATCCATCACAAAAGTCTCCTGATTTATTTAATGGTTTCTTCAGTGTCCATAATGAGGGGAGAGAGAGAGAGAGAGAGAGAGACAGACAGACAGACAGACAGACAGACAGACAGACAGGGTTATCACAAATGGAGTCCATATCTGTCTTTCTTGGGTTTCTGAGAAAGTCAGACATATTTCTCTCCCATAACAGATAAAAAAATGAGTGTCTCTGTGTGTATGGAAATGTATATGTGAATTTAAATATTGTTCTCTCTCCCTCCCTCCCTTTTTATATACACATGTACATAAATATATAAAGGGACGTGGTGGCTCAGTGGCTAAGATGCTGAGCTTGTTGATCAGAAAGATCTGCACTTTGGCGATTCGAATCCCCAGCGCTGCATAAGGGAGTGAGCTCCTGTTATTTATCCCAGCTTCTGCCAACCTAGCCATTCGAAAGCATGTAAAAATGCAAGTAGAAAAATAGAGATCACGTTTGGTAGGAAGGTAACGGTGTTCCATGTGCCTTCAACATTTAGTCATGCCAGGCACATGATCACGGAGACGTTTTCGGACAGCGTTGGCTCTTCAGCTTTGAAACAGACATGAGCACCGTCCCCTAGAATCGGGAATGACTAGCAGATATGTGCGAGAGTAATCTTTACCTTTATAGACATCTACAGTACGTTACCAGACCTCTTACCATTTCTTAATTTTCCAAATGGCAATCTGAAATAGATATGAAGCAAAATTAAACTGAAAACATATAGTATCAGCATCTATCTCTCTTGGAACTAAACTTTGCCAGAATCAAAAAACTCAGTGGGACAAGCTTTCATAAGGCTGAATGACTGTAAAGATTGCATTGCTTAGTATTAATTCTGTAAAATAGTGGTGCAGTGGTTAGAATACAGTAGCACAGGCTAATTCCGCTGACTGCCAGGAGTTCGATCCTGAGTGGCTCAAGGTGGACTCAGCTTTCCATCCTTATAAGTTCAATAAAATGAGGACCCAGATTGTTGGAGGCAATAGGATAACTCTGTAAACCTCCCAGAGAATGCTGTAAAACACTGTGAAGTGGTATATAAGTCTAAGTGCTATTGCGATTGTTAAAATAAAATAGATAGCAATAGGACTTAGACATATACTGCTTCACAGTGCTTTACAGCACTCTCTAAGCCAGTGTTTTTCAACCACTGTGCCGCGGCACACTAGTGTGCCGTGACATAGTGTAAGGTGTGCCGTGGGAGAATTACTTTATATATAGTCAATATAGGCACAGAGTTAAAAAAATTTAACATTTTCTAATGGTGGTGTGCCTCGTGATTTTTTTCATGAAAAAAGTGTGCCTTTGCACAAAAAAGGTTGAAAAACACTGCTCTAAGCAGTTTACAGAGTCAGCATATTGCCCCCAACAATCTGGGTCCTCATTTTACCAACGTTAGAAGGATGGAAGGATGAGTCAGCTTTGAGCCTGGTGAGATTTGACCTGCCAAACTGCTAGAAGCCGGTGACCAGCAGAAGTAGCCTGCAGTACTGCATTCTAACCACTGTGTCACCACAGCTCTTGGCACTGGGACATATATTCATTTATGTGCTTTCTCTAAATCCTGGTTTTTTTTTTCTCTTCAAAGACTCTGTACACTATAGTGTGCAGGGTTCTTTGCAAAAAAAATATGGTCTGGTTGATCAAACAATTAGACAGTGACTATCACAGCTCAATGAACTGGGGTCTCCCTAATCTGAACCAAATAGTAGTATAACTGAGTTGTACAACTATCATCCAATGAACCTATAGCAACCAGGATAAACTAAGATACTGCGACATCATTGAGGAGGTAAAGAGCATCTCCAGCTCAGTATGAACAAAGCAGGATAAAATTTAATAATGCCAATTAATAAGACAAAGAACAGTTGGAATTCAGTAGAATACTAGAGAAAGAGTATTGCTAAATTAAAATCATAGTCTAGCCTCTGTGATGCAGGACAAAGCTGCTAAAAACAAGCATGAGATCTTATGAAATATGTCGCTATATTCTGTTTCCTCTTTGTCTTTTATTTCTTTTGTGAGTTTGTCCATCTCTGCACACACTAACATTTTCATTATAAGATTCTCCTCCAATGGTATATTATTTTCAATTCTAGTAATTATTGCTTTACACAATTACTGCCTTGTTCCATAATTTCTATTCTTCTCTCGGTTGTGTGTATGGATGCTATTATATCATCACCAGACTGTCACCAGACTGAATGCGTTATCATTTTACTGATAACAGCTATGTATAAGAATAACAAAAAATAAAGTGGGGGCAGGAATCCATAGTACATTTCTTGGAAGCAAAATAATATCAACCACCAACCACATAGACAGTACTAAATCAAATCCCTTAGCTTCTATCATTCTCCACTAAAAGGTTTCATATACATATCATTGCTTTAGGTTTTCTGAACTTGATGGGGGGAAAAACCCTCTTTTAGACCTATGATGGCTTGGAATTATGTTATATAAATGGGCACCTGCAGGGTTGAAATCCAGCAGGTTCTAATGGGTTCTGGGGAACTGGTAGCAGAAATTTTGAGTAGTTCAGAGAACCAACAAATGCCGGCTTTGGCTGGCCCCACAGTAGGGTGGGAATGGATATTTTGCAGTATCCTTCCCCTGGAGTGGGGAGGGAATGGAGATTATGCAGTATCCTTCCCTTGCCATGCCCACCAAGCCACGCCCACAGAACCGGTAGTAAAAAAAATGAATTTCACCACTGGCACATGGTCTGTATGAAGCTTTTCGGGACTAGCTGCAGATGACCTCATCAGAAGCTTGCTAAAAAATTTATCGGGCTAAGAGGCACAAGAGACCAGCTTTTTCAAAATATCATATGGATATTTTGGAGAAGTAAGTTTGGCTCT
This sequence comes from Thamnophis sirtalis, assembly GCF_051295495.1. NCBI lineage: Eukaryota > Metazoa > Chordata > Lepidosauria > Squamata > Natricidae > Thamnophis > Thamnophis sirtalis. The sequence goes on from NW_028261395.1 coordinate 27,880,371, forward strand.
TTGAGTTTTAATAAATTCTGGGAGGGAGCAAGGACCATTAAGGGACAGGCTGCAACCGGCGGTTGCCTTCTGAGCAGTTTCGCTGTGAAAGGAGGGAGAAAAGTTCAGCTTCTCTCTGTCACAGCATTCAACATGACTGCGTCTCTCTTCCTTCTCGGGCTCACAGAGCGAACATGAGGAGGAGGCGAGAAGCAGCCAGGTTGAACGCTAGAAGACTTGCTTGGCTGAATTTTTCTGTCGGTTCTGTGATTGTGGCTTGGCGGGTTGCCGTGAATGATGCAAAGTTGGCCACGCCCACTCAGTCACATGACACTAAGCCACCCCCACCAAGCCACCCCCAAAGAACCGGTAAGGGAAAAAATTGAATTTCACCACTGCTATAGATCCTATGGCTTCTAGTCCTTCAGACAGATACCATATCAAAAGCTGCTTCGTTCTTTGTTTTAAAAAAATTACCTTAAAAGCCAGGCCATATTTTAGAGCAAAGAGAGCTAAACACTTTGTGGGCTGAGGAAATGGTTGTATATGCCCGCTGATATAATGCATTTGTTATCATAATCTTGCTTTAGAAAGGTTTTGCTCCAAAAAAAGTGACAAAGCAATATTCCTTTCCCAAAGAACTTCCCTGAAGAGATAAGGCTATCTTCCCTGTTATTTTTCAACTTGACTGTCAGAAAGAAAAATAAGTCTTCAGCTGAATTTCTAATCCTTGTTTTGCTGCTGTATTCTGTGAGACTTTTACAAAGGCCTTTTATGGGATGTTTTTAACAATGTTTTTAAATTATATTCCCTCTATATTTTACATTTATCAACCAACTTTCAAAAGTTAAAAGATAGAGTATCAATTAAGTCCATAAATAGCAGGATATTTTTAGGCCCTGAGGGATAAAGACATTTTTAAAGTTTCTCAGAGGGAATACCATATTTTACAGAGTATAAGATGCACCATCCCCCCCCCCACAAAAGAGGGTGAAAATTTGGATGTGTCTTATACACTGATTGCGGAGGTGGGAATAGGCTATGGCAATCCCTGCAGCCTGAAACAGCTGATGATCGGAAGGCCCATGCTGAAATTGAAAGTGAAACTTGCTGTTTGCTGCAGGAGGCAAATTGCTAGGAGGTAGATTTTTTTTTCTTGTGCCAATCAGGCTGTTTACTGTTTCCTGCAAGGAGATAAGTCAATAACTATAAATGCCTATAGAATGTTCAAATTAGACTTATTTTTTAAAGACTGCTTTATTTTTGTTTTAGACAACTTAACAAAATGAAGAAGCTTTTTAAAATATATGCTTCATCTGAAGAGGCACAGTGCTATTATGTCTTTTTTTTAAATAGCAGAAAGTAACGTATACTTCCAGAAAGCCACATCAATTTTAACAGCTTCTGTTCAAGTATAGTCTGAATTGTAACAGTGTCCTGTTGTATAATTAGACCCTGACTTAGTCATGTTTGGAGTAGATCTATTGAAATAATTGGGAGGAGTTAGTATGACTACATTTAAGAAAATATTCTGGCATTAATATACTGCCATAATGTACATTTTTCCAATTCTTTGCTATTTCTATGGGTCAGTCACACATGCACAGAAATATATCATAGTGTATATTGTCTGTACTGTTTGCTGTTAGTTGCAAAGAGGCAAATTGCTGGGAGGTACAGGGCTCCCCCCCCCTTGTTTTCCTCCCTAAAAGCTAGGTGCAGAAGGCAAACTATGATAATTTTGTCTTCTGCTATTTTTGGATGTCATTATCATGATAGAGTCTTTTGAGATAGAAGAAAGAAATAGTGAGGAAAGATATCTGTATAAGGAACAACACATGTATTGCAGTGGTGGGATTCAGCTGGTTCAGACCAGTTCAGGTGACCTGGTAGTGATGACCTGGGCATAATCCCATCCTATATCACTGTGTTTTTGACGCAGCACGGATGTGCAGATGGCACACACTAGCGAATTGCTGGGTTATTTGACGTCACATGCAGGTGTGGACAGCGTGCACAAGCGAATTGCTATGATTTGTGATGCTGCACGCATGCGCGAACGCTCACATTTCCGGTGCTGGGCAAACCAGTTGGTACAGTATGTGAATCCCACCTCTGATGTATCTACAGCATTCATTTAGATGCAATATCAGAATAGCACCAAACCAGAGAAATAAGGGACAAACCTTCATGAAGAGAAGGAGAAAGAAAGAGGAATATATATATATATATATATATATATATATATATATATATATATATATATATATATGTGTGTGTGTGTGTGTGTGTGTGTGTGTGTGTGTGTGTGTGTGTGTGTGTGTGTGTGTGTGTGTGTGTGTGTCATAGTATGAATCTTCTGGTTATGGGACTATGCATGCACTCCCATAAATACAACTGCCTTGTAAATGTTGTGGTACAGAGCATTTCTTTAAAAGGAAACTTGACCTTTCTCTAAAAAAGACATTTTCTATAATTACTGTATTTTTCAGAGCATAAGATGCACTTTCCCCCACCCCCCAAAAAATAGGGTGAAAATTTGGATGTATCTTATACACTGAATGTAGCCCCCCGCCCCCAGAGGCCAAAAACACTAGGCATGGAAGCAGCAATGGTCTGTGGCAATCCCTGCAGCCTGGAACAGCTGATTGGGGGTATTCCAGCAGTCCGATCCACCCGTCAATCAGCTATGCTTAATCAGGCTGCAATAAGCGCTGAAGCTGACCTGGCTGGTCAGAATTTGCAGCAGCAATCACATTCAGAAAGCACAGTAACTGATTCAGCAGGATTCAAAATAATAATAATATACAATACATTACCAAAACAGGTTTTCCAGGGTAGCAATAAATACAAGCAATACACAAGCAGTTTCACTTTCAGTTTTCGGTTAAGCCAGGCTCCTTCCTGTCTCCTTGTTGCTCACACAGCAAATTTCAGAGTCCAAATAGCCCTCATTGGCTGACTTAGTTGCTATGCCAATTCATTGGCTGACCTTGTTACCATGTGTCAGCTGAATACCATGGATGCTGATAGGCAGAGGCAGAATTTTTTTCTTCTTACTTTCCTCCCCAAAAACTAAGGTGCATCTTATACTTCAGAGCATCTTATTCTCTGAAAAATATGGTATACCTATTCCAAGCACTGACCAAGGACTAAGATTAAATCTGGGGAGAGAACTCTTCTTTGATAACAGGGGACCAGAAAACCACTCAAGATCTGGGATGCGAAGTCGGATATATTGTGCCTAGTGACTTAATGAAGTCCTGACTTTCTTGCAGAATGGACTTTTCATTTATCATGCAGGCCAAAGATAACTTTGGTAACTGATTACTAATGTAAATAATCTCTGTTTATATTAATGGGGAAACCTGTGTCAATATGTCCCTCTAATTAGTTGTGCTGGAGCTCAGAAATGTATAGTGTTCAAGGGACAACTGTATTCAAACTTTGATTCCAAAAATCTACACAATTAGAATAAAAGAGTTGGAAGGGACCTTAGGGGTCTTCTAGTCCAACCCCCTGCTTAGGCAGGAAACCTTACACCACTTCAGACAACATCTTCTTAAAAACTTCCAGTGTTGGAACATTCACAACTTCGGGAGGCAAGTTGTTCCAATGATTAATTGTTCTAAATTTCTCCTTAATTCTAGGTTACTTCTCCCCTTGATTAGTTTCCACCCATTGCTTCTTCTCCTGCCTTCAGGTGCTTTGGAGAACAGCTTCACTCTCTCTTCTTTGTGGCAGAGCTTCACAACATGTTGGCAGTTAATGCTTTGAACAGTCTTTTAGATTTCTGGGATAGTGGGAAAGATGCCTGCAGGATTGATCCAGGATATCACACATCTAAACAATATTGTGTTGTGATTAGACCGTCACACCTACACACAGGCTTTTTAGAAGCAAAAAAAAAAGTTTGCTTCAATCACACACATCCAGTTTATTCTGTACAGCACAGCTCTGCAAATGCAAAGCATAATCCTGCTGTTAGGCAGAGTAAAAAACAACAACAACACCCAGACAGGAACTCAATCCAGCCTTGGGTTTATGTTCCAAATACCTGCTTGGGAATTAAAAAAATAAAATAAACCTGGAGCTATACTTAAGACCTTTAGAGAGGGTCAGAAAATCTGGACAATCCATAGATGTTGCTGCCATCTAGTGGATTGTCCTAGAATGTTATGGCCCAGATATAATTTCCCCTTGTAGGAAACAGTGATAATGCCTCTTATTGCTAATTGGGGCTATCATGACTAAGGGTAATGGATGCTGGGAATTGTAGTTCAGCATACCCACAAAATTGTCATTGTTCTTGCATGCAAACTGTTCATGCCTAGGATTTTAGGTCAAGCAACAGGCTGGCTCATTTATGCTGGCTGGTGTACATGTAACCAGAGGTGGGCTGCAGCCGGTTCGGAATGGTTCAGACGAACTGGTAGTTCCGAACAGCGGATGGGCCCTGGCACTATCTTCTCCTATATAATCACCATGTGTTTGACACCACGCGCATGTGCGGAAGGTTCTAGGCAAACTGGTTACATTATGTGATGCCCACCTCTGCATGTAACCCCTCACCAGTTGCCCGAGTCCAGTGATGGCAAATCTTTTTGGCACCGAGTGTCCAAACCAGAACTCATGTGCATGTGCATGCATGTGCATGCAGCAGAGTGCTAGAAACCCAAAGATCAGCTGGCTGGCACGGACATGCCTTTTTTGGTTGTTTTTGCCCGATTTGGGGGGCATTTTTGGCTTTTTCAGGCCATTTTTAGGCTGTTTGGGGGCTGTTTTCTGGGTGTTTTGTGGCATTGTGGGGCCAAAAACAACCTGAAAAATGCCCTGAATATGGCCCAAAAATGGCCTGAAGCATCCCCCAAAATGGCCCCCAAATGGCCTGAAAACAGCCCAGAAAATGGCCTATTCTTTGGCTGCTTTCTGGCGCTCCAGCACCTTTGAAGACCAGCTGCCAATGGCATGCATGCCCACAGAGACGGCTCTGTGTGCCCCTTGTGGCATGCTTGCATAGGTTCACCTTCACGGCCCTAGTCAATTGCCCAGGAGTATTCATCTCTCAGGGAATATTAATACTTGCAATTTCTGCAATACAGAGTGAGTGCAAACTCCAGAAGCAATAAATGATTATTAGACCTTGAAACCCACACTGGCCCTGCCACACAACATCCAGATGCAAACATTTCTGAGTTCTACAGCAAGCAGCCATGAGAAATGGAGCCCCCTCCTCCCTCCAATACAATAGGAACAGATTCTCTCCCCACATCCGAAGATTATTTTTTTAATTTTTTGCTCGGTTTTCCTTATTTTGTTCTCCAATGAACAAGCTGGCAATTGCTCAACATTAACAAATAATTGTGGATTTAAAGATGCTTTGGCTCTATTGGTAATCATATAATTTTCTGGTTAGTTTAAAGCTGAGAATCCATTTCCATTTCTCCACTGTACAAAAGAAAAGCTTCAAATGGAGAAAGCTTTTAAAGGAGCATATTTTCCTTTTCTCGGTTTGCCTCCAGATACAATATTATGGTGAATCCACCACACTATATTATTATCAAAGCTTGATTACTGAAAATGCATATAGCTTTTTTTTAAATCTGCGTTCTGGGCTCTGGGCTGTACGGAGTTTCCTTCAAGTTGCTGTGACAGGTTTGCGAGTCCTCCTGGCTGATAAAATCATAATCATTCAGGTCAAACTCCACACCCTCAAGTTCATGCCACTAGGGATGGGCTGAACTTGTTTTTGTTAGAGGGAATGGCTCTTTCACCTTCAAGGACCTGTCAGAGTTTGTTGCATAAAAATCAAAACCAGAAAGCACACACAGATTACTGATTCAGCTGGATTCATTAACTTCTTTATATACATAAGAGTAGATGAATAAATGTACAATACCAACAGGTGATTCTTCCAAGTAAACACAAGGCAGGAGATTTACAGGCAAACACAAGCAGTTAGCTTCATTTCAGCAGACAAGCCCAGACGGACTGTTAGTTTACTTCTCAGAGCAGCAGACTTCTTCTGTTTCAATTCTCTGCACAGACTCAGATCTGTTTAAGCTCCCACTGGCTGACTTAGTTGCTATGCCTATTCATTGGCTGACCTTCTTCCCATGTCTCTCCTATTCATGAATCAATTAACATTCTGCACCTTAAGAGGACCCAGAAATGCTAGATGGCTTCCACCCAGTTTTGTTTTACTACCAGTCCAGGCAAACTGGTCCGAACCAGTAGCATTTCACCCATGCATGTAGGCCAGGACTATTTTATTGTAAAGCTATAGTAACAAAACCTCACGTGAGAAAGTTCTTTCCCCTCGCCATTCTTTATCATTGTGTGAATTGAGTAGGGGCTTCTCTGAGATATTTATTCATTTTACGTTCTTGAAAAGCTCCTTTTATCTGACCATTAGAAATAGCAATAGCAACAGCACTTAGTTCAGTTCAGTTCAGTTGAGTTTATTTATAGGCCGCCCTTTTCCCTGAGGGGACTCAGGGCGGCTAACAACTTGTATGGAAGGGGAAGACATACAATAACAAAAAACACAATGTATAATTAAAACCAAGCAACATTCATACAACATTCGGGTGGGGGCGGACTATGGTCTTACCCCCAGGCCTGACGGGATAGCCAGATCTTGAGGGCTGTGCGGAAGGTCTGAAGGGTGGTGAGGGTACGAATCTCCACGGGGAGTTCGTTCCAGAGGGTCGGAGCTGCTACTGAAAAGGCTCTCCTCCGCGTAGTTGCCAGCCGGCACTTAATGTCATGGCTTCTTCAGCTTCCACCACAGTTGAGGAAAGGGAGTAGATGGTCTCGCCATAAATCATTGAACCATCTCTTGTAGCTCCCTCCATGGGTTTCTTGCTTTCTTCTATCTTCTCGAAGTCTTCGCGTCGCCCAGGATTGGATTGACGCTTGGGGCTCAGAATCCCAGACAGCACCCCGGAGTTTGGGGGAGCTGTTAGAATTTTTAAAGAAGATTCAGGTTAATGTCAGGATTCCAGATAACACCCCCAATGAAAGAAAACTCGAGGCTTGAGTTTCCTCAAAGTTCCTTTTTATTAGAAATGTCATATTGGCACATCTGGGAAAACCCAAATCTGAAAGTTTCCAGGTTTTCCACATCCAAATTAAAGTTCAAGTCCCTGCCCAGCACCCACATGTCCATCACACAGTCCAATCAGGCACTGTCCAAATCTGGAAAAACCTCCCAGTCACATCATCGCAGCTGCAGGGCAAGGTGTCCTTGACTCTTTAAGAAAGGAATGTTATTTTGACTATACATCTCCCATATGCCATATAATCACCCCTCCCATTTTCCCACAGCAGAAAATGTGGGAGGCCTGAAGGCCCAATGTAAAAGATAGCTTCCAGGCCTGACACTTAGACTTATATACCACTTCATAGTGTTTTTCAGCTCTCTCTGAGCTGTTTACAGGGTCAGCATACGGCCCCCAACTATCTGGGTCCTCTTTTTACTGATCTTGGAAGGGTGGAAGTCTGAATCAACCTTGAGCCAGTCAGGATCAAACTCCTGACAGTGGGCAGTCAGCCTGCAATATTGCACTGTAACTAGTGGTGGGTTTCAAAATTTTTACTACTGGTTCTATGGGGGTGGCTTATTTTGTGGGTGTGGCTTGGTGGTCATGTGAACCTATGGGAGTGGCTTGGCAGTCACATGACTGGTTGGGAGTGGCTTGGTGGTCATGTGACCCTGTGGGAGTGGCTTGGCAGTCATGTAACTGGGTGGGCATGGCCAATTTAGCTGTCCATTTTGCCAATTTAGCAGTCCACACTAGGGGTGAGCAACCAGTTTGGGGGTGTGGGTCCAGTGACCCAGGCCACCAAGTTACCACCTATTCGGCCGAACCGGTAAAAACCCACCTCTGATTGTAACCATTGTGCCACCATAGGTCCTGATGCCTATCATTTACCTTGGTAGTTGCTCTTCCTTCCATTCTTCAAGATTCTTCATTCTTCCCTCTATAATGTTCTCTCCTCTCCCACTCCAGGAAACACCTAGGAGGAAGTCATTAGGTGGTTTGGGGTCAGAGGTCTCTACATCTTGACCCCTCATTTTAAGACAGGGCTCATTTTTTCCTTGACTTAAGCAGTCTTTGCTTTCCCTTACAGTATGCAGCAAAAGGGTTAAGAAGTGTGCTATTCTTAGGCAAGAATATAAGTCAATCATTTTGGCCTTGGGGAGAGAAAGTACAAACTGTTCAGGCCAGTGCCAACCCCCCTGGCCATAAAGAAAAATGGCTCTTTTGAAAATTAGGCCAGACAGTCTAACCACACAGTGCAAAGGAGATTTGTCTCTGTTAAAAAGTGGGCCCTGGAAAAGTTACAGCAGATAACTTTATTGAAGTACCTAAATATATACTGCTTATTGCATTTGCTTTTGATTTAATCTCACATTTATAGAAAAAGCTGATGCATTTGATTACTACTTGTTGCATTTGATTACAACTTGTTGGTGGTAATATGCACAATGTAAAAGGTAAAGGTAAGGGGTTCCCCTCACACATATGTGCTAGTCATTCCCAACTCTAGGGGGCAGTGCTCATCTCTGTCACAAAGCTGTAGTCATGTGGCCAACATGACTAAATGCCAAAGGTGCACAGAGCGCTGTTACTTTCCCACCAAAGATGGTTCCTATTTTTCTACTTGCATTTTTACATGCTTTCGAACTGCTAGGTTGGCAGAAGCTGGGACAAGTAATGGGAGCTCACTCCATTATGCAGCGCTAGGGATTCAAACCATCGATCTGTTGACCTTTCTGATACCGCATGCAGCCCGCTAAAGCCATTAATCTGGCCCGCATAGGACCATGAAGCTGCCCCGCCCACATCACCCCACCCACCCTTCATAAGCACTGGACTTATCTTCGTGAAGCCTATGGTCTGGAACTGAGAGGTAAGGCCAACAATTTTGGCCTGCAGATATCTTTTGGGGGCAGGGAAAATGAAAAAATGGGGTGCACAGATGCCCCAGGAGCCCATTTTCACCTGTTTTTGGCCAAAAAAGCAAGCCATTTTTGCTCATTTTTGGCCTGCAGAATGCTTCTGGAGGCAGGGGAGGTGCAAAATGGGGTACACAGGGAGAGAGAGAGACAGGGAGAGAGGGGGGAGAGAGACAGAGAACGGGAGAGAGCAGTGGTGGGTTTCAAAAAATTTTGGAACCTCTTTTGTAGATGTGGCCTGCTTTCCAGGTGGGACCTCTAACCGGTTTGGTAGATTTGACGAACCGGTTCGACCGAACCGGTGCGAACCAGTAGGAACCCACCTCTGGGAGAGAGAGACATAAAGAGACAGAGATAGAGACAGAGAGCGAGAGACAGGGAGAGGGAGAGAGACAGGGAGAGAGAGAAAGGAAGAGAGAGAGACAGAGAGACAGGGAGAGAGAGAGACATGGAGAGAGAGAGACAGGGAGAGAAAGAGAGAGAGAGAGACATAAAGAGACAGAGACAGAGAGAGACAGGGAGAGAGAAAGACAGGGAGAGAGAGAAAGGGAGAGAGAGAGACAGAGAGACGGAGAGAGAGAGACAGGGAGAGAAAGAGAGAGAGAGAGACATAAAGAGACAGAGACACAGAGAGAGAGAGACAGGGAGAGAGAAAGACAGGGAGAGAAATAAAGAGAGAGATTTATCGATTGTAGGCTCCTTGGGGCTGAGAAGAATTGCTGCAAAACTGGCTTTCCTGCAATGGACCACCAGACTCCTAAACAACTGAAAAAACAATGTAGGGAACTAAAAGAGCAACATGGAAACAAAAGCAAATAAAACACCCTCAGGAGCAAAACAAATTCAAGTTTAATTTGTGTGCATTGTTCAATAGACTCTTAAATTGCCCATGCCCACCTAGTCACATGACCTAGTCATGACCACCTGGCCATGCTCACCCAGCCATGCTGCCCCCCCCCAAAAAAAAGTCTGTGGGACCGTGAATTGCCCCCTGTTTAAAAAGTTTGAGGACCCCTGCTTTATGATAATATAAATCCAACTAACAAATAACCAGACTTAAGTTACTGAATTTTGAACATGTCACGCAAAGGCGCAGCTTTCCTGAGAAGTCTATAATGCTGGTAATGATGGAAGGAAAGATAAAAAGAGGATAACCAGCAGCAAAATGGATGGAATCAATTACAGTGGATGCCCCATTGGAAAATTGATACAACTGGGTGCACCACTGGAAAACTTAAAGGGCCAGATCTGCTCTAAGTGCAGATCCTTACATTCCTTGCAACTGAACTGCATATTGTTAAATAGAATCCAATGTCCAAGTCTATCAAGATCTTTTCAAACCTTGTTCTTCTCTTCTGTGGGGTTAGCAGCTTGTATTATCTTCAAATTTGATGAGCGTCCTTTTTATTGCTTTATCTAGGTCATTTATGAAAAAAATAGAAGAGCACTGAGCCCAGGCACACCTTCCTCCATATTGACATAGGATCATTAAGCACCATGCATGGTATGGTTTTTCAACCAACTACCCTTCCCCCCCCAAAAAAATAAGCCCTCCCTGGGTAATAAGCCCAATAAGGCTTTTGAGCGCATTCGCTAAAAAAAGACCTCCCCAAAAAATAACACACACCCCCCTGAAAATATTACAACACAGCAGCAGCCATGAGGTGACCACACTCGCCACCTCCTGGACCTCAAAAATAATAATACCTCCCCAAAAATAAGGCCAAGTGCTTATTTCGGGGGGGGGGGGGTCAAAAGAAAATAAGACCCTGTCTTATTTTCAGGGAAACATGGTAATAGTGAAGCTATTTATCCACATTGTATCATTTTATCCAGGAGGCAGCTAGGATTAACTTTATCACATGCTTTCCTGAAGTCTAAATATGTTATATTGACAGCTTTCCCTTGGTGTACTAATCTAGTCACTTTGTTCAAAGAAAAGCAATGCAATTTTTCTTTTAGATTCTTAGAAATTTTTAAAGATTTTTTTAATCACATCTTTTTTCTATTTATAAATAACTCACGGTGGCAAACATACCCAACATGCTTCTTTGCTTTTATTTTCCCCACAACAGTCTTGTGAAGTGAGGTGGATTGGGTTGAGAGAGAGAGAGTGGCCAAGCTGATGCAGCCAGCCAGCTGTCATACTTTATTGATTTAAATTAATTTTACCAAACACAGGCTAGCTTCTTGCAATCACTTTGCCCAGGGGTGGGATTCAAAAATTTTTGCTACCGGTTCTGTAGACGTGGCTTGGTGGGTGTGGCAGGGGAAGGATACTGTAAAATCTCCATTCCCTCCCCACTCCAGGGGAATGATTCTGTAAAATACCCATTCCCTCCCCACTCCACAAGAAGGATACTGTAAAATCTCCATTCCCTCCCCACTCCAGGGGAAGGATTCTGTAACATCTCCATTCCCATCCCACTCCAGGGGAAGGATTCTGTAAAATCTCCATTCCCTCCCCACTCCAGGGGAAGGATTCTGTAAAATACCCATTCCCTCCCCACTCCACGGGAAGGATACTGTAAAATCTCCATTCCCACCCCACTCCAGGGGAAGGATTCTGTAAAATCTCCATTCCCTCCCCACTCCACAAGAAGGATACTGTAAAATCTCCATTCCCTCCCCACTCCAGGGGAAGGATTCTGTAACATCTCCATTCCCACCCCACTCCAGGGGAAGGATTCTGTAAAATCTCCATTCCCTCCCCACTCCAGGGGAAGGATTCTGTAAAATACCCATTCCCTCCCCACTCCACGGGAAGGATACTGTAAAATCTCCATTCCCACCCCACTCCAGGGGAAGGATTCTGTAAAATCTCCATTCCCTCCCCACTCCACAAGAAGGATACTGTAAAATCTCCATTCCCTCCCCACTCCAGGGGAAGGATTCTGTAACATCTCCATTCCCACCCCACTCCAGGGGAAGGATTCTGTAAAATCTCCATTCCCTCCCCACTCCAGGGGAAGGATTCTGTAAAATACCCATTCCCTCCCCACTCCACGGGAAGGATACTGTAAAATCTCCATTCCCACCCCACTCCAGGGGAAGGATTCTGTAAAATCTCCATTCCCTCCCCACTCCACAAGAAGGATACTGTAAAATCTCCATTCCCTCCCCACTCCAGGGGAAGGATTCTGTAACATCTCCATTCCCACCCCACTCCAGGGGAAGGATTCTGTAAAATCTCCATTCCCTCCCCACTCCAGGGGAAGGATTCTGTAAAATACCCATTCCCTCCCCACTCCAGGGGAATGATTCTGTAAAATACCCATTCCCTCCCCACTCCACGGGAAGGATTCTGTAAAATCCCCATTCCCTCCCCACTCCAGGGGAAGGATTCTGTAAAATCCCCATTCCCTCCCCACTCCACGGGAAGGATACTGTAAAATCTCCATTCCCACCCCACTCCAGGGGAAGGATTCTGTAAAATCTCCATTCCCTCCCCACTCCACGGGAAGGATACTGTAAAATCTCCATTCCCTCCCCACTCCACGGGAAGGATACTGTAAAATCTCCATTCCCACCCCACTCCAGGGGAAGGATTCTGTAAAATCTCCATTCCCTCCCCACTCCAGGGGAAGGATACTGTAAAATCTTCATTCCCTATTTACCAGTTCTCCAAACTGTTTTTTTTCTCCTTTCCTTTTAGAATTTCCATTGGAGGATTCGTTGCTATTTTTCCCTTATTTTGCAAGCTATGAAAAATTTCTGTGAGACAGTGTCCTGTCGGTGCTAAGTACCTGCCCATTCAGTTACAACAAAGGAAAGACTGGATCCCGAGCCAGCATTGAAGCATTTCTTTGCTTTGCGCAGTTAACAAAGCCCTTTCTTGGTCTCATCCCTAACACATGACAGAAACCATAGCTGAACACTGCACTATTATCCTGAGCGAACCGTCTGATCAAAATGATAGGTTGGCATATGAAAGGCATTTCATGTCACTTCCATTGTGAAACAGCAACAGGTTGTCATCGTGACTCATAAAATCCGTGTGTCCTGTCGCACACTTGTCCTAAATGCATCTAGTTAAAATCAGAACGTAATGATTTTCAGGTAAAACTATTCCTAGATCAAAGCGATAAAAAGTTTGTGTCGTTGGGCTGCGCTTCTTCCTTTTGGAGGGAAGGACAGCGGTAAGCTTGAAACACCCATTGCTAAAAAAAAAAATCACTGAAACGTGCACATCCAAAGTATTGTACTCCCTACGGTTAAAAGTGCTGCTCTTAAAAAAGAATCGCTAACAAAAATGAATCGTATCCAGGTTGGCAAGAACACCAGATCCGTTTAGAATTCATATTGCGGGCAGCTGCAGGTTCTTTTTTAGATAAAATTCATATGCTGCTTGATTCCAGAAAAGCTGTAAGGGGGTTGCACATAATCCTAAAATAAAGAACATAAAATAATTTAAAAAAAGAAAACTTAACACACCCACCCCAATCAAAGCAATCAGACTTTCTGCCTACTAACAGAAATGAAAAATAGTCAAAAGAGCCAGTTTGGTGAGTAAGGATCAGGCTAGAAACCAGGCGACGATGGAGTTCTAGTCCTGCCTTAGACATGGAGACAGGGGTGGGTTGCTACCAGCATTACTGCTGGTTTGCACGCAAAAAAATTTCACATGGTGTGCTCGCTTTACTTGCGCACGGGCCAAACGCACACTCTGCACGCATGTGCATTTATACCTAAAAAAACGTATGCATGCACAGAACATTAGAAAAGGGGGGGGATTACATTTCTGCATTGGAGTTTGTTCTGCGCACGCACAGAACCAAAAGTCAAGATGGCGCCGTCAACAATAGAACCAGTTCGGGTGCGTGGGCGGCTGAGTTACTACCTACTCGGCCAAACAGGTCCGAACCGGTAGGAACCCACCTCTGCATGGAGAGGTTACTAGCTCAGTCACTGTCTCTCAGTCCAACCCATCTCACAGAATTGTTGTTCTGGGAAAAGAGGAAAAGGAAGGTATGTTGGATATGTTCACCACCTTAACTTATTTATAAGAATAGTAAAGGTAAGGTAAAGGTAAAGGTTCCCCTCGCACATATGTGCTAGTCGTTCCCGACTCTACAGGGCGGTGCTCATCTTCGTTTCAAAGCCGAAGAACCAGCGCTGTCCAAAGACAGCTCCGTGGTCATGTGGCTGGCATGACTAAATGCTTAAGGCACATGGAACACTGTTACCTTCCCACCAAAGGTGGTTTCTATTTTTCTACTTGCATTTTTACATGCTTTTGAACTGCTAGGTTGGCAGAAGCTGGGAGAAGTAACAGGGAGCTCACTCCATTACGTGACGCTAGGGATTCGAACCGCCGAACTGCTGACCTTTCTGATCGACAAGTTGAGCATCTTAGCCGCTGAGCCACTGTGTCCCTATAAATAAGTAAAGTAAACCACAAATCTCCCGTAAAGTTGCCATTTGTGCTCTGTCATTTCTGTATTACACCCAAAATCCTAATAACGTTTAATTGGATTATCTTGCATGGCTTAATTGGTATATTTCTACTATGTTATATGAATTATTTTTCTGCCTCTTTTCGTAGGTTTACTTGTGTAGGGCTTGTTATGGTGGTAAGGTTTTTTTGGGGGGGGAAACCCTCGTAGAAGAATGAAATATTTTGGGAAATATTTAAAAAGGCAGAATGTTATATTTCCCCAAAGGAGAAATGGAGAAACATATTTTTAGAAGCAGGAAGAAGCCCCCACATCTTTCTTAATAGCTCACAGCAGATGAGATAGAGCTTATTGAAAGAGGATGACAAGTATCTAGATAGCTCTATTCATAAGCAAAGCAAATACTGCAGGCAGAAATCCATTCAAGGATATTTTGAAACTCCCTCCAGCAAAGTCTGAACAAAGGCAGGATGTAGGATTAGAAACCAGCCCCTCACCCAAGATCCAACACAGGACGAAAGCCATCAAGACACAATATGAATTGCCCAATACCCTTTCAGAACAGAAACCTCTTCATTGCAGTCCAAACTTCAAAGTCAGAGAAACCTGGGAGCTCAGATAAACAGTAAACCAGAGGATGACCAGATTAGCTCAGACAAATGCCTAGGATTTGCATTTCCTCTTTTGCCTATAGAGACAGCTATAACCCCTATATAACCCCCTACATGACCCCCATAGGAATCTGACAACAGCCAATAGAATGCATGTTCTTGAACAGGAAGCTCAAATACAAAGCCCAAAGAGAGTATAACCCCCCACCCACCCACCCATTCTCAACTCCATTTTGTCAGCCGCACCAGAACCATAAACACTGGTGGTTCTGTTCACCATTAAACCATTTTTCAAATCAGCCTCCATGTTTCCAGTGTCTTTTTCCCCACTTGGAATTGAACCAGATGTATATTTCTTCCAACACATGTATGTTTGTTTTGGTTGCACTTTTGTTTGGCCTGAAAGAGAGAGAGAGAACAAGAATGAGAGAGAGAGAGAGAGAGAGAGAGAGAGAGAGAGAGAGAGAGAGAGAGAGAGAGAGAGAGAGAGACAGACACAGACACAGAGAGACAGAGAGAGTTGGAGAGAGAGACAGACTGTAACACAGAGAGAGAGAGAAAGAGGGAGAGACAGACAGACAGACAAATAGACAGACAGAGACAGAGAGGGAGAGGGAGAGACAGACAAACAGACTGAGACACACACAGAGACAGAGAGAGAGTTGGAGAGAGAGACAGACAGACACACACGCACAGAGAGAGAGAGAGACAGACAGACAGACACACACACACAAAGATACACACAGAGAGAGAGAGGCAGACTGAGACACAGAGAGACACAGAGAGAGACACTGACAGACAGACAGACACACAGAGAGACACACACAGAGAGACAGACAGACAGTCGGAGAGAGAGACAGAGACAGAGACAGAGAAACACACAGAGAGACAGACAGACACAGAGAGAGGGGGGAGGGGAGGGGGAGAGAGGGGGGGATGAAAAACAAAACAAATTTTGTTTCTCAGAAAGAAGAGATGTTTGAATATACCAGGATTTAATCAAATAATAGCAAAATGCAACATAGCCCTCCAAAAATCATGACTACAGGGAGACAGTCATCTCAGATTTTGCTGTGCAGATCTCATAGGCATTTGTATCCTGAATGTTTAAATATGCTTCATGCATTATGAATATTTTATTTCTATGAACTGAAAGAATAACTGTGACTATTTCATGAGAAATAAAGATGAGGTAGCATGCAACTTTCACTCAAAATAGAATCTTAATTCTGAAAAGACATCAGCAGTCAATACACCAATCTGTTCTACCTACATGTTCTCTTAATTATTAGATTTAGGAGCTCATAGCACCCATTTCAAATATTTCTGTCAGTAGATGCGTACTTGAAGATGATTTAATAATTCATGCACTCAAATTATATTCAGCATAAAAGGTGAATCAAAGTAAATTCCTTTACTCAATTGAAAAATACCCGAAACAAACGAGAAAATAATGCACCAATGCTTATTCCAGAACAGTAAAAAATAATTAAGCTGTTGTTGTTTACAATAAGAATATGTCCTTATTTTTAAAACAGTACTAAGCTGTATCTTAAAAATAAGGATTTTAGGATTTAAACAAAACCTCACCAAACAATAAAAGTGATTAAAAATGACCACAGTCCTAATAGTTATCCAACTGCATTTCTTCAGGAACGCACATTAGAATATCAAGCCTTTATTTACTTTTTATTTAATTCATAAAAAGAGCTCCAATTTGGAGCCTAATTGACCAGTCAGTTAGGGCAGTTCATGACATTAATTGACAAAGTAATGAAAACAATGCAATCAGTCAGCTATCAGTGAACAAAATGTCTGTATTTTTGTATAGGATATACTATTGAAATTACACAATCGGGGAGAAAAATATATATTTAGGTATAAATTATAGCAGGTAAAATAAGAACAATATTCTGCCTTTTTAAAATATTACCTAGAATATTTCATTCTTCTCGGAGAGGGGTGGGCACTAACATTCTACTAGTGGGCTTCCCTTGCTTAGATACTTTCAAGGGGAGCAACCTTCTGTCTGATTGCTTTAATCTGGATTCTTGCACTGAGCAGGAATGAAGTTGAACATGAGAGATTCTTTATCATTCTAAACCAGTGGTGAAATTCAATTTTTTTTCCTACTGGTTCTGTGGGTGTGGCTTGGTGGGCGTGGCAGGGGAATGATACTGCAAAATCTCCATTCCCTCCCCACTTCTGGGGGAAGGATATTGCAAAATCTCCATTTCCACCCCGCTCTGGGGCCAGCCAGAAGGGGTATTTGCCGGTTCTCCGAACTACTCCAAATTTCCGCTACCGGTTCTCCAGAACCTGTCAGAACCGGCTGAATTTCACCCTGTTCTAAACTCGATAGAAGTCATTTTTTTCCCTAAGCCCTTTTGGAAAAAGCACAAAAAGAATAGATAGATGCATTAAACATGTGAATAATGTATTTATTTACATTTTCATTTGAGTCTCAGGTTATTTGCTTTTTTTGTTAGCAAGAGTATAATTAACAAAAAAAAATCATTAACGTTCTTTAAGGACAATTTTACATATAAGCATTACTCAATATTGGAGAAGAAAGGATCTTATAAATACACAGAATTTAATATTCAGAGCCTGAAAAACAAAGGAGAAATTCCCATGACCCTAATCAACAAATGCTGAAGCTCTTAACTTGTTTTTGCATTATTTATCATTTCCATTTAAGTGCCTCCTCAACCCCAATCAGCCCCAGCTTCCTGGTTCTTTGTTGTTGAGGAATCTGATAAACATTTCACATTATTCTACAACAATATTTGTCAAATTCATCACCAGCGGAGAACCATTTTAAAAACAAAATGCAATTTCATAGTAACAAAGCCACAATAAAAACAGATGCCATAAAGTCAGAGATTAGCTCCATGCAGTGTAACCCTCCACTTAAAGCAAGAAACAGCAAAGAAGGGACAAAGCAACTATTAACTAAAATATAGCTCTTATCTAAAGAGTTACTAAAGATTTGCTTTTTTGCTTTTTTGGCATTTTCTAGCATGTTATCTGATAATACTTCTCTATTGAGCTTTAGTTAATTGGTCTTAAGAGTTGACTGTAGCTCATTTAGCCATGATCTTATGCTTCATATTAGGTGTTGTAGTCTACAATGAACAGGATGGTAGTGACATTTCAGCTTCAGGGTTGATTGCACATTCAATTGTTCTTCTAGGTCTTCTTGAATCTGGGGTGAAATATATATAATGGACGTGGAGACTCAGTGGCTAAGACACTGAGCTTGTCGATCAGAAGGTCAGCAGTTCAGCGGTTCAAATCCCTAGTGCCGAGTAACGGAGTGAGTTCCCGTAACTTGTCCCAGCTTCTGCCAACATAGCAGTTCAAAAGCATGTAAAAATGCAAGTAGAAAAATAGGAACCACCCTTGGTGGGAAGGTAACACCGTTCCATGTGCCTTTGGCATTTAGTTATGCCAGCCACATGATCATAGAGACGTCCTCGGACAGCGCTAGCTCTTCCGCTTTGAAACGGAGATGAGCACTGCCCTCTAGGGTCTGGAAGGACTAGCACATATGTGTGAGGGGAACCTTTACCATAGATAGATAGAGTGAAAGAGAGACAGAGAGAACTAGAGACAGAGACAGAGACACAGAGACAGAGACAGAGACACAGAGACAGAGACAGAGAGGATGGGGTGCATCTTAAGTTTCCAGTTGTTTAGACGTGTAGTTGTGATTGCAAGCACAATGAAATAATCTTATAAACCAAATTGTAGTGGTTTCTTGAATATGTCCCAATAGCTAAAACCCATCTAGCTCCTAGTACACTGATGGTTTACAATTATGAAAAAGTACTTAAAAATTGAAACACTTTCATAGTCATTGATTCAGCCTATCATCAAGGGCTGATGCTATGCAATTCTGACAGGTACCAAATTGAGGCTGACAATCAGATGCACCTGTTGATGTCTCCGGTTCATTGTCATAAGTGAGCTATATTCTTTTGCATGGTTTAGATGGGTCCTGCATGCTGGGACAATTGCATGATTTTAAGATGTCAGATGATGAGGTCATTAGATTTGAGCTGCAAAGCATCCAATGACCAATGGATGGCAGCAGTGGGCTAGAGTTTGGGGCACCGATTTGCTCTCTAAATGGTCAGAGGGACTTTTGCGTTCTGATAACATTGGTCAAAATTTTAATATTAATATAATCTAGCCCAGTATTTATATAAACATCAAAAATGGTATTGTTAAGGATATTTTTAAATGCAATAAAGGCCTACACAAACTTCCCCTCCTTTTCTCCATATATTAATAATCAGTACACAAAAGCTTGTAAAAACCTAAAATTAGTTTTTCTTATCAACTATTTACATAAGATGGATCGTACAGCATTCCCTATGAATAATTTTGGAGCACCTTCTATAGGAGAATACATTTATGAATAATTCTGAAAATCAAGTTATGAGACTCCGAAGCTGTTTTGGAAATACTTGTGAACCTCTTAGCAACTACAGGACTCACAAAAGAGGAAAATATTCTTAACATCCAGAAACTGCTAATTTGAATTTTACCAGTTGAAATGAGTTAGGAAGTGGAGTACACGTTCTTTTTTTGATCTGTGTTGCCATGTGAGATATATTAAATAGAAAAATTATAATATCACTTTAGAGTGGAGAAAATCAGTAAGAAGCATTAAGCATTTTCAAAAGTATCAAGTGGAAAATGTATTTGACACAGATAAAGAGCAGTAAGGAATCAGGCTTCAGAAGCCTTTTTTGAACATTAAACATTGCTTGAATGTTGGGTATTAGTTTTCTCAGCATCTCAGTGTTTGAGAACACAGTGCAACCAAATCTGCATACTGGCGTTCTAAGCACACTTTAGGAGAAATCAGCAGTATCTAAATGTTACATAACTATTGTGACATCATCATATCTGCTGCCACTCAGTGCTGAAATTCAATTTTTTTTACTACCAGTTCTGTGGGCGTGGCTTGGGTGTGTGTGGCTTGGTGGGCGTGGCTTAGTGGGCGTGGCTTGGTGGGCGTGGCAGGGGAATGATACTGCAAAATCTCCATTCCCACCCCACTCTGGGGCCAGCCAGAGGTGGCATTTGCCAGGTCTCTCAAAATTTCCGCTACTGGTTCTCCAGAACCGGTCAGAACCTGCTGGATTTCACCCCTGCTGCTACTAAACAGGGTGTCTCCATTGGCCATTTTGTTCACAAGGTATGTAGGTCAAGCCATTCTTCCAGGTTCAGGTGGACAGGCAGGGGGAATTTTTTTTAAAAAAGCATGAGGGGGGGGAGCTTCCGATGATCACGCGGCTCACAGCTGAGCCGTGCGATCCTTGGAACCGTCTTTTTTTTTTTTCACTTTTCAAAGCATTTTTTCCTGCCTATTCACCTGAATGGGCAGGGGAAAAATGCTTTAAACAGTGAAAAAAAAGTTTCAACAATTGGGCGGATTAGCTGTCAGCTGCAGGATTGTCATAAGCTTCCCCTCCCCCCCCGCCTACTTTTGTAAAGTATTTTTTCCTGCCTATTCGCCAGAACCGGAAGAAAACATGAAAAACCGTGGGGGGAAAAGTTGGCCACGCCTACCCAGTCACATGAACCCCACCACCAAGCCACGCCCACAGAACCGGCAGCAAAAAAAAAAAATAGATTTCACCACTGTTCCAATGTCAGGGTCATCAACCTTCCAATATTTCAAGAATGAACCAACATTTTGAACCAACATCTTCTCGCCAGAGGCAACATTGCATGTATGCTTGTTTGGGGACACTGTATTCATGCTGAACAGAACTGGGTTTTACTTTCCTTTTCCAAAAGAAGAAAAGATTCTTGCTGTGAACAATGGCTAAAGATGATGAGAATTACTACTTTTACTCCTGTGTAGTTATACCCAAGCATTCATTTTGAACTGATTCCATTTATTATTGCTTCCTTCCTAGCTAGATACCATTATTACTGGTCTGACAATTCAAAATTGATGCAGCAACTCTTAAAACAGACCTAACCTGCCATTTTCTCCTGCTAATGTGGGTTGGTTGATGGTCACACTGACATTTCAGGAAAGGAAGACAGTGATTATTAAACAGGCCAGTGTTATACGGACTCCCAGGTTGGCTTATGGTCCCTCACTTTGCTTTCTATCTGTGTTTTCCAGAGGTGCTAGAGCACACAAGACAAACAGCTCTAGTAACAACCAGAAAATGATTAGGAACACACTCAAATGACATTCCAACATACACTGAGGCACATTAAGTTTTTCTGGAATGTACAGAGACTCAAAGTGGCAGCAAAACTTTATATATTCTCTCTCTCTCTCTCTCTCTCACACACACACACACACGCACACGCACACGCACACGCACACACGCAGAGAGAGAGGGGGTGGGAGGGAGGGAGACGGAGAGGGAGAGAGAGAGATTGATTCATCAATTATTAAATAGGTTGTGAGACAGAGGTTGAGGGACCAGAAGCCACCAAGTCTGGATCATTGCGTGCACACACGCATGTGTCTTTACCTCCGTGACGCCTCCGTGATGTTCCAGCTGCTCGGTGGAGCATTGTGCAGGCTCTGTGAGCATGTGCAGAAGTGCCGAAGAACCCAAATACAGGTGGGTGGGCCCTCAGGAGCACCGTACCAAAACGGTACCCGGTGCTCCTGGCAGGCACCAGTACGCCCGTACCGGGGCGTACCGCCTGCAATCCACCACTGGTCTGGATCCAGAATGATTCAAAGAATTGGTGGCTTTCAGAACCACAGTAATCCCTTAAAATGAAATTCAACATAAGGAAAAGTCAAGTCAAGTCTTATACTTAGGCAAGAAAAACACTTAAGCAAGAAAAACTACAGATTAGGTGAAACCTGGCTTAATAGCAGTGACTGTGAGAGGGATCTTGGTGTCCTAGTGGACAATCAATTAAATTGAGCTGGCAGTGTGTGGCTGCAGCAAAAAAAAATAAAGCCAATGCAATCCTAAATTGCATGGAATCAAGATCATGTGAGCTTTTAGTACCGCTTTGTAAAGCCTTAGCAAGGCCACACCTGGAATACTGCATCCAGTTTTGGTCACCACATTATAAAAAAGATGTCGAGACTCTAGAAGGAGTGCAGAGAAGAGCAACCGAGATGATTAGGCGCCTGGAGCTAAAACAAATGAAGAACTAGGCATGGCTAGTCTAGTGAAGAGAAAGACTAGGAGTGACATGATAGCAGTGTTCCAATATTTGAGGGGTTGCCACAGAGAAGTGGTGGACAATCTATTTTCCAAAGCACTCGAAGGCCAGACAAGTAACAATGGATGGAAACTGATCAAGTAGAGAGATTTAAGCTAGAAATAAGGAGAAATTTTCTGGCAGTGAGAACAATCAACCAATGGAACAGCTTGCCTTTGGAAGTTGTGAGTGCTTTATCACTGGGGCTTTCAAGAAAAGACTGGACAGCCACTTGTCCGAAATGGTGTAGGATCTCCTGCTGAGCAGGGGGTTGGACTAGATGACCTACAAGGTCCTTCCAACGCTGTTATGCTAAAATCCTTCCTTTGTTGATTCACAAGTCTTGTAACTGTCAAGATGGGTTTGTGGGGTTTTCCACTTGCTCATTGTTCAAACTCCTTTGTCTGCTTTCGGTGACATTTTTCCTTAGATCTTTAATGACGTGCTTCATTCTTATCTAGCACCCAAAGGAATCATTTTGACAAGATTATTGGCTTTTATCCTTTCTGCTCACCTGCCTGCTTCATTTTCAGGTTATGCCAGCTGTGACCTAGTCTCACTCCAGTTTCTAATTTGTTTAAGGAGGGGAAACATACATTCTCATACTGCTTCACTGCTCTAAAGCATCTGGCCTTGTAAAGCTGTTCTCAGATCATTCTTGGTAGAAAGAAGCAACTGTGTGTGTGTGTGCGTGTGTGCGTGTGTGTGTGTGTGTGTGTTCGTGTGTGTGTTCCAGCATAACTCTAGAATGCCTCGAGCAATTTCAACCAAACATGGTACACAGATGACTTACCCTCTGAAAACAAACACTGGGGGGTGGTTCTGTAGATGCAGCCTGTTGTGTCTTAAAATGGCTTTTACTTTACTGCCGTAAAATGGCTTCTACTGTGCAGCTCAGTGGAGTTGCTATGGTAATGGCTTCACAGTACTTAAGGGGGGAAATCCAATATTAGAAATTATGTTTGGTCCAAACATTTCCCCCCTATAAATAAATACCCTGGCAATGCCAGGTTATCAACTAGTATATGTATAAAAAGTGTGTGTGTGTGTGTGTGTGTGTGTGTGTGTGTGTGTGTTCCAGCATAACTCTGGAACACCTCAAGCAATTTCAACCAAACATGGTACACAGATGACTTACTCTCTGGAAACAAATACTGTGGGAGATAAGACACCCCTAACACCCCTTGGTATGTGTGTTCTGTTAAGATACAGCCTGTTGTGCCTTAAAATGGCTTCTACAGTACTGCTTTAAAATGGCTTCTACTGTACAGCGCTGTAGAGTTGCCATGGTAACAACTTCACAATACTCCACAAGGGGGCTCCCTCTGGTAAGGGGGAAAATCCAACATTAGAAATTGGGGTGACGTTCATGGAAGGTGGGTTGGGATAAATAAATACCCGGGCAGTGTCGGGTTATTCACTAGTTAGGCAATAAAACTTTTGGTTGTGCTTTTTTTTAAAAAAACAAAAAACTCTCTTCTGCACCTCCAACTATTGTATCCAAGTTGGTCCTGAAACGTTTAAAAGTTTCTCCCAGCTTTGCCCTGGAGTTTCTCCAAACTTTAAGGAAGGCAGATCATTACCCAAAGATAGTTGCGTGCAAGACAAACGTGACTAATCCTCAGGCCACATCTGGGAATATTTTGATTCAGATCAGATGGAGAAGAACCTTTGGATTGAGGACATTTCACACACATTTCCCTTTTCATTTCCTTACTCGGTAGCTGACATATGACATTTCCAGGATCAAGCAGATTCTCAGCATGTTAACAGATGATAAATAGTCCAAAATAAAATACCTCATTCTGATCACTTCTCCTGCTGTTACTTGTTGAATTTGGCATCTGTTTCTTTGTATTCCTTAATAGCCTATCTAACGATGTATGTTCCACTTCCTACTCGCCTATGGAGAAGTTTACTAGCTGGCAGATAATAAATGAGGCACATCATTCACTATATTTATTACAAATGTTTCCCATTGAGCCAGTATGCATCCTTTGTTATAATGTATCAAGAAAGAACAAACTCAGGTTTAAAACATCAACATAAAGATATATATCTTCATATGTCAAATTTTGCTTTTCTCCTATGCTAGCCTTCTTCCAGTAGGTAACTGGAAGAGTGTTATGTAAGATTATAACCAGATTACACAGATTAACAGAGTTGGAAGGGACTTTGCAGGTTGTTTAGTCCAACCCCCCTACCCAAGCAGGAGACCTTACACCATTTCTGACAAATGGCAGTCCAATCTCTTCTTGAAAGTCTCAAGTGATGAAGCCCCCACAACTTCCGAAGGCAACTTCTGTTCCATTGTTTGATTGTTCTCACTGTCAGAAAATTTCTCCTTATTTCCAGGTTGAATCTCTGCTTGATCAGTTTCCATCCCTTATTCCTTCTCTGGCCTTCAGGTGCTTTGGAAAACCGGTTGACCCCTTCCTCTCAGTGGCAGCTCCTCAAATATTGGAAGACTGCTGAAATGTCTCCTTGACCTTCTTTTCACTAGACTAGCCATGCCCAGTTCCTGTAACTGTTCTTCATATGTTTTAGTCTCCAGTCCCCTAATCATCCTTTGTTGCTCTTCTCTGCACTTTTTCTAGAGTCTCAACATCTTTTTTATAGTGTGGTGACCAAAACTGGATACAGTATTCTAGGTGTGGTGTTACTAAGACTTTATAGAGTGATATTAGTAGCTCACTTGATCTTGATTGTATCCCTCTGTTAAAACAATTTAGGATTACATTTACCTTTTTGGCTGCTGCTGCACACAGCTGGCTCAATTTCAGATTATTTACTTTCATTTAGAAGTTGATTCCTCTTAATCAAATAACAACGATAACTCCTTTAATGCCTCTTCTCCCAAGGAGATACCAACACCAACTGGCTTTGTGCTAAATCATGATTAATTCAATTAATGCATTTCCTTCGATCATAAGCTTGGATGAATGAAAATATTTCAAACTCCCTTATTTCATAAACACATACATTCTGTGGGGAAAGAATCAGGGATCTTACTTTTATTGTGGAGCTCTGAAGAGAAAGATGGAGCAACACAATACACACAGCTATGGCTACAATATTGGTTTTCAAATCCTAATTGCTTTAATAGATTAACTTGGATAACTCATCACTTGTTATATTAATATTTCCGAATCATAGTCAGTGCCAACTGGGGTGGTGTTTAATGTGAGAGAATGGAATGGAATGGAATGGAATGGAATGGAATAGGATAGGATAGGATAGGATAGGATAGGATAGGATAGGATAGAATAGAATAGAATAGAATAGAATAGAATAGAATAGAATAGAATAGAATAGAATAGAATAGAATAACAGAGTTGGACAGGACCCTGGTGGTCTTATAGTCCAGCCCCCTGCTTAGGCAGGAAACCCTACACCACTTCAGACAAATGGTTATCCAACATCTTCTTAAAAACTTCCAGTGTTGGAGCATTCACAACTTCTGGAGGCAAGTTGTTTCACTGATTAATTGTTCTAATTGTCAGGAAATCTCTCCTTAGTTCTAGGCTGGTTCTCTCCTTGATTAGTTTTCACCCACTGTTTCTTGTTCTGCCCTCAGGTGCTTTAGAGAATAGTGTGACTCCCTCGTCTTTGTGGCAGACGCTGAGATATTGGAATACAGCTATCATGTCTGCCCTAGTCCTTCTTTTTATTAAATTACCCAGTTTTAATAAAACTGGGTAATTACCCAGTTTCTGCAACCGTTCTTCATATGTTTTAGCCTCCAGTCCCCTAATCATCTTTGTTGCTCTTCTCTGCACTCTTTCTACAGTCTCAATATCTTTTCTACATCGTGGCGACCAAAACTGAATGCAGTATTCCAAGTGTGGCCTTACCAAAGTATTATAAAGTCATTAAATGTATTCAAATGTATTAGATATAATTCCCAGAATTCCAGTTGCCATGTGTGAGGAAAGCTTCTTTAGATAGTTCTCAGGTTTTTCAAGAAACCAAGAATATATATTTTTCAGAGTTAGACATTAACAATAATGACCATGAGTAATGCTAAAACGTAGATTAGTGCTGCGCACCGAAAGTGGAATAAGTCCGTATGAGAGTCATGTGCTCAGTCTCTCTCCTTTCAATCTTCCCTCTGAGGATAAGAAAAGAGAGTTTCAAAAAGACGTCTGCTACTGAATATACCTATTGAATATACTTACATTTTTGGTTGTATAAACTATAGTAAATTATGGATAGTCCTTAAAAGCAGAAATAGACCAGACCACATCATTCATCTGACTCTGAAGAATGGGTAACTATAATGAAGCAACAGTTGGAATGGAAGACAGAATTGCTGAACAGAATATCACACTATTTACTAAGTCTGTGTTACTATTACTATTAATCTTCTCACCGTTCCTATCACCCATCTCTTCCAACTTATGACTGTATAACTATAACTTTGTTGCTTGTATCCTTATTATTTATATTGATTATTTCCTAATATGATTTGATTGTTTATTTGTACCCTATGACTATCATTAAGTGTTGTACCTTATGATTTATGACGAGTGTATCTTTTCTGTTTATGTACACTGAGAGCCTATGCACCAAAGACAAATTCTTTGTTTGTCCAATCACACTTGGCCAATAAAGAATTCTATTCTATTCTATTCCATTCTATTCCACATTTTCTTTTCTATTCCATTCTATTCTATTCTATTCCATTATATTCCATTCCATATTTTCTATTCTATTCTATTCCACATTTTCTATTCTATTCCACATTTTCTATTCTATTCCACATTTTCTATTCTATTCCACATTTTCTATTCTATTCCACATTTTCTATTCTATTCCACATTTTCTATTCTATTCTATTGGAGTTATTCAGAATTGGGAATGGAAAATGCTGGGTTTCTACTCTGTCTCTTTAGGTATTTAACATATGGACAAGGTATTAGGGGAAATGCTGGATTAGAAGAAACAAAAATTGGAATTAAAATTGCTGATAAAAACTTCAATAGCTTCATCTTTGTTGATAATACAGTGCCACTTTGATGGGTAGAAGTAAGAACACCTTAATCTCTGTCTCAAGGGGAAAGAAGAGAGTGCACAATTTTTGAAGGCATACATGCAATAACAGATTGTTATCTCCCTAGGCACAAAAATTCTCTAAGGATGTTGATTTAATCTCACATAAGAATTGTGTGTTTGTGGGGGGGGGGGGTTCCACACGTATTCTAGGCATTCCCTGCTGAAATGTTGTAACATCTCATGGAAAAAAACAGCAGAGTGGCATGAAATGTTGAGGATTTTTTAAAACTAAAATTGATTTTAATTTACTTTTCTAGTCCAATAGGTGCCATTTGCATCACTCCATTGTGGAAGAGTAGTACTAGACTAGAACAGAAATCAGAGTTACTTTGTTTTACTCTATAAAAGGTAAAGGTTCCCCTCGCACATATGTGCTACTCGTTCCTGGCTCTAGGGAGGTGATGCTCATCTCCGTTTCAAAGCCGAACTGCCAGTGCTGTCCGAAGATGTCTCCGTAGTCATGTGGCCAGCATGACTAAACGCCGAAGGTGCGCGGAATAGTCTTCTTCATAAATTCATCACTGGCTTGGCTCTTGACAGTCTCGCAATTCTCTTCTTCCCACTTGACAGAAAATGGTCCTCAGTCCACCGCACTACTAGTGTTGTGGTTTGTCGACTGCCAGCAGAGATGGCGGTCGAGCCAGATGAGTCAGAGGATATGGAAGGAGTGCCTGGGTTACCATCAGAGCCAGCAGAAGGCTCTGAGAACAAGAGATCTCAGAGCCAGATGCAGAGCAGGGCCCATCTACACTCCACTCAGGAGAGAAAGACTTGATTTAAATCAGATTTTTATTTTATTTTTACCAAAATATTTTAATAAAATGCTTTCAGGGTAAAAAAAAATCAATCTAAAGATTATTTTCTATTTAAGATACATTAATAGCAGGGACGTGCAGTCAGGGGAGGCAGGGGAGGTGGGGCCTCACCAGTGTCATGAGGAAAAGAAAAGAATTTTTAAAATAATTAAAAAGGTTAAGGTAGTTGCTGCCAGACTCCAGAGTCACAGTGACTCTGAGTCTGCTTAGTGCTAACTGTAGGGGGAGGTGAGAGAACTATGGGCCTCCTTTGCATAAGGAATTTTTCACCTTTTAACCCTTGCTCAGAGTTAAGCAAGGGTTAAAAGGTGAAAAATTCCTTATGGAAAGGAGGCACGTGATTCTCTCACCTCCTGATCTGGGAGCAGCAAATCATGCCTTGCCTAAGTAAGTTGCTTTTTTATTTAAATTTTTTACATTTTCATCATGGTGGGCGGACAAGAGGAGAGTTGAAATCCACAGCTGGAAAAGGTATGTGGATCGGACGGAGGGAGGGGGCGATTGAAAATAATTGTAATTTAATTTGTAATTTTTTATTGTGAGGAATTTGTGTGTGTGTGTGTTTGCGTGTGTTTCTTTCTTTCTTTTGCATGCCGAACCGGCAGTAATGCCAGCAGCAACCCACTCCTGCATCAGGATATTCTTAGTAAGATTAGTGTAACATAAATATAGAGTATACAATATACAGATTCAGAATACAATATATAGTAGGGGTGTCAAACTCAATTTCATTGAGGGCCACATCAGGGTTGCGTTTGAGCTCAGCGGGCTAGGGTGGGCGTGGCCACTTCAACGTTACTCATGTTGGGGGTGCTTGTGGTGGCCCGAGTGATCTGCCAGCAAAATCGCACTCCTGAGTTCCATTTTCACTGGCAGAGGGACTGCAGGCTGATCCTTCGCTGTTTCCAGATCAGCCCCATGGGCAAGATTTAAGCACCCTGCGGGCCAGATCCGGCCAGCCAACCTCGAATTTGACACCCCTGATATACATCATACAGCCGTGATGGTGAACCTGTGGCACACAGAGCCCTCTCTGAGGGCATGCAGGCCATCGCCCAGTTCAGGTCCATCACGCATGCGCAAGCACTTCCTGCCAGCCAGCTGATTTTTGGGTCTCTGGCGTGCATATGGGAGACTCACGCAGATGCGCAAGAGGGGGGTCGTGTGAGCATGTATGGGGGCCACTGGGGGACAGCACCTCCCTTCAGGGAGGCCCGCTAAGCCCCTGGGGGGTTGCACGTGCATATGCAAGGGGGTGGGGCCCGCGTGGGGTAATGTCACACGTGCATTGCATTATGGGTGTGGGCATGCACTATTGCATGCATGTGCATGCTTTCAGCACGCGAAGACAAAAAGGTTAGCCATCCCTGGTATATAGTATACAATATACAGATTCAAAAAAGCCCACCAATTAAACTCACTAAAACAGAATAAAAACTTTGCTTAGCCTGTCTATAAAATAACGAAGTTGGAGCCAAGGTGATTAAATCTGAGGGGCCACCCCAGAAAAGCCAATTGCTCATTCAGTGATCAACTGTTCAGCATGCAATGGCTCACCCTCAATTAACAATTAAGACAAAAAAAAGTTAGATAGCAGAGTCAGCAGAGAAATGTTTTGCAATAAATCACTGGTGAAAGGCATAAGACAGCTAAACGTCATTGTCAGGGTTGGTGCTGAATACCGAATTATCAATATTCAATACACACACAGATGCACATTAAGATAAAAGTAACCTAACGAAAGAAAAATGGAGGGTGGAGGAAGAATCACTGCGGGTTGATTTGTAATTCAGAAACTTCTTAGGACTTAAAGCAATTAATCTTGCGTTAACATTACAGAACATGCCCTGAGGCAGTTGGTCTGTTCTACTCATCCTGCTTCATAGCCAGCCATCTGGGACATTTGATATTTTGATGTCCTGTGTTTGAAATTTGAAGGCCATGGCTGGGATATGTAACTTCTGTTGACAAAAGGATGACACCAGGTTTTGCTCAACATGTTAAGCGTCATGTTCCAAAGGGGAGGGGGACGATATTTTTTTTAGGAATCTCAGGGGGTAAAATGGAGGCATTACACATGTAAAAGTCCTCAGAAACCCATTCTGCTTTCTAAACTCTACGAGCCCCATCACTACCATTCAAGTGGTAGTCCCAAATATTTATTCCCTGGGAGGCCTAAGGGCCAAAAAAGAGAGAGGCTGAACGTTTTCCACCCCTTGGTTATGAGTTTTAATCTGACTTTTCCTCTGCCCTAACAAGACAAATAGCCATGGGTTTTAGAACTCCCAAATCTAAAGACCTGCTTGTCAGACCTGGAAGCCATCTTTTACTTTTGGGACCTGCCACATTTTCTACTGTGGGAAAATAGGAGGGGGGATTATACAGAGTGTGGGTGATATGTAGCCATAATAACATTCTTTCGCAGAAAGTCAAGGTCATCTGGCCCTGCAGCTGCAAGGAGGTGACTGGGAGGCATCTCCTGTTCTGGACGGTGCCTGATTGGATCATGTGATGGATATGTGGGTGCTGGGCAGGGGCTTGGACTTTCTTTTGGGTGGGGAAAACCTGGAAACTTTCAGATTCAGGTTTTCCCAGATGTGCCAATATGACATCTCTAATAAAATGGAACTTTGAGGAACCTCAATTCTCAAAGTCTTCTTTCATTGGGGGTGTTACTTGGAACCCTGATACTTCTATTGTTTACTCTGGTTGGTTTATCTCTCCCCAACATTGTTTGAGTGCATAAAAGGGGTGTGTATTTCTAATTGTGTGTGTGTGCGTGCTTGTGTGCACGTGTGCATGAGCACACATGGCTTTTACTTTCACTTCCCTTAAGGTGGGCCAGCTTTAGAAACCAGAGTGGATGGTCCGGGCTCTCAGCAAATTGTCCCTGAGGTGAGTTGGTGGGGCAAGGTCAGTGGTGGGTTGCTAATTATTTTACTACCAGTTCAGGCGCGCTCCTGTGCTTGCTCCCACACACATGCAAAGCTTCTGCACATGCGCAGAAGTGTCCAGGTGGGTGGGCAGAGCCTCCAGCCACTGCTAGTACCAATTCAGCCAATTCAGGCTGAACCAGAAACAACCCATCTCTGGGTGAGGTGTCCTGTGGCAAGATGGCCACATCAAGGTAGCCATGGAAAGTGTAGCTGCAGTGAGTTGTCCCATTCCATTTTAGGCCTATGTCACCTCTGTATGGCTGACACCAATTAAGCCACAGCTAGTGAATCAACTCAGGCTGGGCTAAAGCCCTGGTCGTCACACCTTTATAGTAGGAGCTGGTTAATGTGAATTCCTGGCATTCACATCCAGAAAAAATCCCGGCAATAAGCCTTTCAAGGTTTAACTGCAACAACAGACCTTATCAGTCCTTGGAGAGTTGCCAGGTTGAGAGCTTCTAGTCGCAATGCTTTATAATGAAATACCTATCAAAGAGCCTCTGTGAGGCACAAACTCAGATAAGCAAATCTTCACAATAATAAACAAACTAATTGTCTCCTGCAAACACAACTCCCCTTTCGCTCCCGTTTATTCCCTATGGGAGGGGCCATTCAATGTCCACTTGTGCTTTTACTCCTGAATTGACCCCTGTTCCTTAATTGTTCCCCTTCTCCTGACAGCTCTGCATATGCGCGCATCGGGAACAGACTCCAGCTGTTCTTCTGTCCCACTTATCTCTGACTTCAAAAGTAGCTCATAAATGTCAGACAGCCCTGGCCCCATCTCTGCCTCTGACACAGAGCCCTCATCAGAGCCTTCCCCAGACTCCAGGACTGGCCCATGTTCCTCCCCAACATCCTCACTGTCCAATTCTGCCACCAGCTCCGCTGGCCAGCCATGACACTTATAGCTTTCATGCAGAAGAATAAAATATTCGTAATATCTCCCATGAAATCCAACTAGTGATGAAATCCTGGTTCTCGTCAACCCACTGATGGTACTATACAATAAAGTGGGAGAATATATTGTCATATATATAGCAGAAATTTATCACATTATCAAGATGAAGTAGGGAAATTTGTAATACATTTCAAATTGAACAGGGGAAAATTACAATTGCTCCAATTTATATTCCGAATGATAACAAAACATTTTTTTATTAAACATATTTCTAGTTTCTTCTTGAAATTTGCAGAAAACATCTTGATTCATGGGGATATAAATTCTGTTTCTCCTCAAATTTTGATAAATCCCAATTCATATTAAAGATTATTACTATCAGTATTGGAAGATACTGATTTGCCAACCTGGAATTATAAACTTTCTTTCCAATTAATTAAACTCCTGATGTTTCTTTATTCACAGTATGGAAATCCAGAAAAGATTATTCATTTCTTTGGCATTGAATAGAAAGAAATCCATCCTGAAATAGAAGGCTATATTGTTGAAAGACTTGAAGCAATTGGAATTAGGAACAAGCAAAATCTGATATTGAATATAGAGTAAGGCAATGTGCAACTAGATCTTTTGAAAGTAAACTAGATGTATAAGGAAATATATTCTGTTCAGCAGAGGAATTAAAAGAAAGCTAGATAAATTGTTGGCCAACTGAGAAAATAACTACTATATTTTTCAGAGTATAAGATGTACTTTTTCCCACTTAAAAAAGGCTGAAAATTTGGGTATGTCTTATATTCTGAATGTAGCTTTTTGGAAGCTTTTTATAGCCCTAATGAGGTGCTAACAAGTGAAGTGGTCTTCTGATCTTCCATGCTTTGCCTGCAGGCAAAGCAGGGAAGATCCTTCACTCGTTAGCACCTCATTAGGGCTGAAAAAAGCTCTCAAAAAGCTACATTCAGAGTATAAGACACACCCAAATATCAGCCTCTTTTAGGCTTAGGCTTAGGGAAAAATTCCCCAGTTTGTTCCAGCTGAGAGAAGCCCACCACCAAAGATTTGAAGACTGCCTTAAAAGGCACTTCTTTTGTCCAGTTTCTATTTTGGGGAGATAGTCCTCTCAAGAGCAAGGCAGAGAGTTCCTGTGAATACTTGTGATTTCTATTCTTTTGGAGATAATCCCTTTAAGGGCAAGACAGAGATTTTTCCTATTGGCTGTCTCAATGGTTTCCTTCAGGCAAGGGCTGGGCTGGTTTGTTGATTCAGCTTTGTTATATTTTTACAAGGTGTGAAGTGCTTTTGGCTGAACGCTCAGACATCTAGTTAAGCATATTAAGAGTTTCCCCAGCTGCCTGGGGAAAGAAAAAAAAAGTGGCAAAAAGTATCATTTTATTATACTATTGTGTTTGCTTGCTTTTCTGGTGTTATGGGAATCAAAATGAATATCTGGTAGGCAGATTTTTTTACCCCTATTTTCCTCCCAAAAAGCTAAGGTGCATCTTATACTCCTGTGCATCTTGTGCTCTGAAAAATACGGTAATTCACTTTCGGATGGGAAGAAATACGGTTCAATTTCATAAAAGTTGATGAAATAGTCTGTCATATAGCATTGTCATCTATATGGAAAGCAGATACTAGGCTTGTGGAAGATTTCAGAGTGCTTAGGCACCCCACAGATCCTGAAATGTACAGATCAACAAAAGAAAGCATTTAACTGGGTAATGAGAGCATATGGCACAAAAGAACAGAAATTAAAACTGAATAAATTTTCAAGACCAGATGGTTTTACTTTAAAACATGCAAAGAAATTTTGACAAAACCAATAACTCAGGTAATGAAAAAGATATCCATAAAGTCAAATATTTCCTTCTTCATGGGAAAAAGGCTTTTGTATCTCTGATTTACAAAGAACATAATGAGCCAAATCATCCTGACTCACACAGGTCTATCTCTTTATTATTAAATGTAGATTACAAGCTTTTTACATGTATCCTAGCAAAGAAGCTTAACAATCTTTTAGTCTTGATCAGACTATATTAGTCTCAAAGAGATACATGGCAATACCAAATACACCTTGAGTGCTATTGATAATTTTAATCAGAAAAATAAGAAAGTGGCTAAGATTTGAGGTGGGGAAAACCTTTTGATACTTTGGAATGGCTTTTTACATTTATGACTTTTTTTTAAAAAAAAAGATGAATTGCACTTCAAGTTTCTTTTCATGGAACAAGATAGTCAAAATAATTGCAAATACTTCTCTATCGCAAAATTGCAATATTATGAAAGGAGCCAGACCAGGGGTCAGCAACCTTAAACACTGAAAGAGCCACAATGGTTGTAACTGGAAGCGCCCCGTTCAATTCTGGAGCTGGCCGGAAGTCCGGTTCCACCATAATCTCTCCTAACGCAGCATCCTTTTTCTTCTGCTGACCGGAAGTCCGGTTCCCCCATCATGGAGGCATTCTTTTTCCTTTACCTGTCCTAACTGAAAGCTCTATCAATTATGAAGCTAACTGGCAACAGGGAGCCGCAGCAGAGGCATGAAAGAGCCACATGCAGCTCCAGAGCTGTGGGTTGCCAACCCCTGAGCCAGATAAAACTACTCCCCCCCCCATTATTTTACTGGAAGATACAGCAAAAAAAAAGCAATATTTTGGAAATTAAATTGACAAAACCTGAACATACATTCAAATTAGATGTCAGGAATATTGTAGTCGCGGTAACTTATTCAAAGGATTCCATGGAATCAGTAATGGACATTTCTGTAGCAAGAAACACCGATTGTCATATGGCTGTGATGGCGAACCTATGGCACGTGTGTCAGAGGCGGCACGCAGAGCCTTCTCTGCTGGCACGCGTGCCATCGCCCCAGGTCAGATCTCCGTGGCATTTCTTTTGTGAGCTTCTGTTTCCCTGCAAACGGTGAAACAGAAGCTCACAAAAGATCTTACCTCTTGCCGTGCTGCTGGTGTTGGGATGCCCCCCCTCCCACCCACCAACTGGTCTTCAGGTCTCCTCTGCACATGTGCACATGCCTGTGCATCAGTGGTGGGATTCAAATAATTTAACAACCTCTTCCCTAATGATTTCTTCAAACAACCAGTTCACCAAACTGCTCAGAAAGTTAACAACCGGTTCTCCCAAAGTGGTGCGAACCGGCTGAATCTCGCCACTGCCGTGCATGCTTATGTATGTCCATGCATGCACGTGCATGTCTGAGCAGGTGCATGTTTGTGTGTCCGCACTTTTCAGTTTAGGCATGCGCACGCACGCAGTTTGGGCACTTGGCGTCTAAAAAGTTTGCTATCATTGTCATATGGAATCTACAGGAAAAGTAAAAGCAAGATTTGCAACAAACTGGGCTTAATATCAGCACCTGGGAATTTACTTGACTAAAAACAATAAATATTTATTCAAAACTACTTATTCTTAGATCTAGGAAAAACATGGCAAAACTTTTAAGATACAAAAAGTTTAATGAAACTTGGATAGAAAGAGGATCAGCAGTAAAAAAATTAAAATCCTATTAAGGATTTTATTTTTCATTGTAAATGATCCAAATAAAAATGAAGAAAAGTGACTGAAAATATTACACAGAGAGTACTGCGTAATATTTTCATAAAACACTGAGGACCAAATAAGGATCCTAGAAGATGCAAAAAAAAAGTGAATTAGCTGCATCAAGTTTTAAAATATATCAAAAATGATCAAACCGGTTTTATACAAGGGAGACAAATGAGAAGTAATATAAGACAAATTGTTAATATACTGGAATACTTGGGAAAGAATAATCAAATCCCTGCAGCGCTTATGTTTTTAGATGCCGAGAAAGCCTTTGATCGAGTGAACTCACAATTTTTAATGAAAACAATGCAAAAGATGCAAATAGGAGAGTATTTTCTACAATCATTAAAGCAATATATCAGGAACAAACAGTACAAATTATAGTCAATGGAAGTTTAACAGACCCATTTAAAATCAAGAAAGGTACAAGACAGGGTTGCCCTCTATCACCATTATTGTTTATTATAACCCTGGAATTATTGTTGAATAAAATACGGAGATCAGATGATTCACAGGGAATCAAGATTAGGCATCAAGAATATAGATTACGTGCATTTGCGGATGATTTCGTTATAACATTAACCCAACCACAGGAATCTAGCAAGGTTTTAATGAATATGATTAATCAATATGGCCAAGTATCTGGATTTAAAATAAATTTAGGGAAAACAAAGATGCTAGTTAAAAATATGAACACTAATCAAAGGGAAGAATTAGAAGAAATGACAGGATGTGAAATAGTTAAAAAGGTTAAATATCTAGGAGTCTACATCTCAACCTCAAACGGGAAACTATATAAGTATAATTATAAGCCACTATGGCGTAGCATACAGATAGAGATGAAAAATTGGGAAAAATTACAATTATCCTTGGGAAGAATAGCAGCAGTGAAAATGAATGTCTTGCCTAAATTTTTATTTCTTTTTCAAATGATACCAATGCTTAAAAAAGATGCAAACTTGCTAGAATGACAGAAGGGTATTAACAAATTTGTTTGGGCAGGGAAGAAGCCGAGAATAAAATTAAAAATAATACAAGATGTACGTGAGAGAGGAGGTTTGAAATTGCCAAATCTAAAAATATATTATGAAGTAGACCTCAAGGATCACTCAAATGAGAGATGTAAACTGGAGTGGAGAAGATGGATTGACTATATTCAAAATAAATATGGGACTAAGAAATTCCAGATAGTTTATGACTGAAGAAACAAGGAATGATATAATCTGTTTAGAGTTAGCCTAGCAAAGAGGAGTTAAAGCTCAAATGAAAGATGATACTAACTTTCTTTAAGTTTATTTTAGAACATCTTTATTAAAGATTTATACCCTGTATTTGTTCTGGGAAGTCGGGGGGGGGTTCGGGTGGGGAGGGCAGGGGGGGAGGTAAACATTTGCAAAAGTTTTTTTTTCTAAAAATTTTCAATAAAAAAAGTTTTAAAATATATCATCAAGCTAATATATTGACTTGGGTTACATATTGGAGTGCAGATAATACTCAACTACAATGGCTATTAGGACCAAAATTTCTATTGCAGAGCAACACAGTCTTAAAACGCAACTGCATTGTTTAATAATGGTAGTCCTTGCACTCTTGGTTGCTGTCATTAACTGAAACTTTGTCGTCTGCCAACTGGCAACTTCTTACCAGTTTCTCACAAGAAGCGTCAGCAAAAGTCAACGGGGAAGCCAGCAGGAAATTGCAATTTCCTTGCAAGTGGCTTGCAAGCAGGCCAGCAAGGGGAGGATGCAAACGGTTGCTTGAGGGTGTGAAAGAGACATAGCAAAGTTTGAGGAAAGTGCACAGGGGTGTGCAAGGGAAATGCAGCAAGGATTGGTAACAGTGTGCACAAGTACAAGAAAGGTGTGGCAAGGCTCAAGGAGGATGGGAGGGTGAGAGAAATGTTGCGAGCCTCAGGGAAGGTGTGCAGGAAAGAGCAAGGATGTGAAAGAGACACAGTGAGGCTCAGGAATAATACGTAAGGGAACCATGGTGAGCATTGCAGGGATGTCAGTTCAGTAAGGCTCAGGGAGGCACAAGGGTGCATGGGAGGCAAAAAAGTCAGTAGAATGCATGAGGATGCAAGAAAGGTTGAGAGGATGTGTGAGGGTGCTAGAAAGGATGCATGGTGTATGAGGGGGCAAGAGAGTGCACAACAGAGGTGGGTTCCTGACGATTCTAACCGGTTCAGTAGAAGAGGTTTGTCAAATCTACCGTACTGGTTAGAAGAGGTTCCACCGGTGGACCCCGGAAGTAAGTTCCAGAACACCTGCCTCGGCCCTATCGTTCACTCGCCCCACCCATTCTGTCGCAGCTCGCTCGCTACCCCGCCGGTCCACACTAAAGTAGCCCAGCCTGCCGCTCACTGATTGGCTGGAGTCCAGACAATCAGTGAGTGGGCTGGAGTTGACCCGCCCGCCTCTAACATCTGTTTAAAATCCCGGTGCCAACTGCCAACATTCTTCTCATTCCCAAGCAGCTGTCGCATTGCACTTGCTGATCAGGTCCTCCCTTTGCTTTGCTTCACCTTCCTGCAGCTTGCTGCTTCCCTCAGGTAAGCAACTAAGCACGAGGGGGGGCAGCGGCAGGAGGCTAGCATACACCAGCTTGTGGCTTTCGCATGAGAAGGCCTTCAGGCCTTCCCTCGTGAAAGCCGTGGGCTAGCGTATGCCGCGTGGCTGAAAGGGGGTGGGTGGCGGCGGTGACGGGAGGCTAGCATACACTGAATGGCCCCTCTCATAGGGAATAAAGGGGAGAGGAGTTTGTAGGAGACAATTAGTTCACTTAATTATAGATAGATAGATAGATAGATAGATAGATAGATAGATAGATAGATAGATAGATAGATAGATAGATAGAAGTTTATTTATATGCCGCCCTTTTCCCTGGGGGGACTCAGGGCGGCTCACAATCCAAGAGGGAGGGGGAGACAAACTTTTTAACATATAAGACAATACATAATTAAAAAACACAACATTCATACCATTCGGGCGGGTTACAGTCTTAGCCCCAGGCCTGACGGGATAGCCAGATTCTGAGGGCTGTGCGGAAGGTCTGGAGGGTGGTGAGGGTACGAATCTCCATGGGGAGATCGTTCCATAGGGTCGGA
The DNA here is from genome assembly GCF_051295495.1 of Thamnophis sirtalis. Classification (NCBI taxonomy): domain Eukaryota; kingdom Metazoa; phylum Chordata; class Lepidosauria; order Squamata; family Natricidae; genus Thamnophis; species Thamnophis sirtalis. The sequence continues at coordinate 27,918,905 of NW_028261395.1, forward strand.
GCTACCACCGAGAAGGCTCTCCTCCGCGTAGTTGCCAGTCGGCATTGACCGGCAGATGGAACTCGGAGGAGGCCTAATCGATGAGATCTAATAGGTCGCGTGGAGGTAATTGGCAGTAGGCGGTCTCTCAAGTACCCAGATCCACTACCATGTAGGGCTTTATGGGTGACAAGTAGCACCTTGAAGCGCACCCGGAGATCGACAAGTAGCCAGTGCAGCTCGCGGAGGATAGGTGTTATGTGGGTGAAGCGAGGTGCACCCACAATCGCTCGCGCGGCCGCATTCTGGACTAGCTGAAGTCGCCGAATACTCTTCGACTAATTGATTTGTAAGTCTAAGAGACTCCTTGCCAAGTACTTTCTTGTACAGCATTGAGTTGGGAAGATAATCGGCCTGGCAGCTCTCCAAGCCAGATAAGGTCTGTGATTGTAAATTCACCCTTGAAAGACTTTGCTGGATGTGAATGAGAGGAATTCACAGTAACTTAATAAAAAGGGGTTTTGTCGGAACAAGGAGTCTGCTTCATGGTTTGGGGAAGCCTAGATCAGAACAGTTTTTTGAGATGTTTTATCTTGTCTTTATTATTTTTAAAAATAACCCAAGGTGGTGAACAGAATTAATGTTGAAATACCTCTATGAAAGGAGCAGAACATCTAGAAGGTCTGCATAAGTATCTTTGGTCTAATAAAATGTTCTGTGCCTAAGAGATCACTCACTTCTAATAGCTTATTGAAAGTGTAGGATACATATGAAAGAATAAGCCAAGGCTTATTACTCTGGCTTCAATATTAATTACTTTCATGAAGATGAATATGCTAAAACATTGGATCAGTGGAGAGATAATAATTCATATAGATTGCACGGTCTAATCTAATCTTTAATAAAACAAAAGTGAAATCTTTTGAGAATTTCTGCTTGGTATAGCCAGAAATGTTTCATTGCTTTCAGTACCTTCAAATAAGCATTACAGTTCAAAAGGAAGAAGCCAAATGAAATGGAGCCTGGGTGAACTTTAATTGTTTATAACAGAAAATCCAGAATATCTAACAAGACTTATATACCTAGATAGATTGTTATTGAAATATGTTTCAAAAACTGAACAAGTCAAAGATTGCATGATGAAAAGGATGCAGAATTTAAATAGCACAATTCATATGTGACAATGGGAACATCAATAGAAGATAAATATTCACTTTTTGTGATAAAACTTGGTGCAAAACCTTTTTTTAGACAGTATATCATTATATTCCAGTGTTGATTGCCAAAATGGATGATGCATGCATCATCTACACTGCTACAACATCCTACCTGTCAATGACTTCTTCAGTTTCAACCTCAATAATACACGGGCAAAACAACAGATACAAACTCAATTGCAGAAAATACGACTTCAGCAACAGAGTGGTTAATGCCTGGAATTCTCTACCTGACTCCATTGTTACATCCTCTAAAGCCCACAGCTTCAACCTCAAATTGTCTATTGTGGACCTCACCCCATTCCTAAGAGGTCTGTAAAAGTGGGCATGCATAAGCGCACCATGGTGCCTTCCATATCGGTCCTACTGTCCCCATTTACCTGCACTCATTCCTTGTTCATGTCCATATTTATACTTATACGTGTTGTCTAGTATATGTTTGACAAATTACATGAATAAAATAAATAATAAATATTCAAAAATATTAGAAATATAACAAGACTGGACTGTATTTTCATATCTGGTGACATCAAGTAGCCGAGCAATTCTGAAAGATGCTTTAATATGGAATTAAACCCACTTCAAAACTTTTCTTTTATGTCAGCTGTTTTTCTATTAAGCATCACTAACTCCTACATTTCTACAAAATACTTTACATTTGGGTTGCCTGAACGGCACTTAGAATTACCTGAACCATGAGATGGGCAGCAAATAAATCTGATAAATAAAAGTGGTAGTTATCTTTATGTGTGATGACAATGGCTAGAATACTTCATGTTTCCCATTGAAAATTACACTCAATTTCTTAAATAGAGGATGGTAGACCAAGCTCTGTGAATGTTCATGAATGTCAAAATGACTTTTGTGACATTTTTATTGTTCAAAATGGGTCCGATATTAAAGTTAATATAGTTGGAAGCTATTTATGGAATATGAATTGTAAATCAGATTTCTTTTAACATAAGATTTTAAAACTCCAGACAGTCAGTCTAGCTTGCAGTCTGGCAATCCCGCTTCTATTAAAGTACAGTCAGTGACTTAGATTTCCACTTAAAAGGGAATAAAAATAAAGCATAGAAAGCAAAAGGACAAATGAAACATTATTCGTTCTCACTGGTGATAAATTAAAGGACGGTTGGTTCCAGATTACTTTAAAATACTTGTCAATGCCTATTATTTTGACCAATGGTTTTAGTGGTATTTGTTAGTCTTTGATTTGACTCTAACAATAGTTGTTAAAGTACCAAAATTGGTTTATGATTATATATTATCTTAATGTTACTAGTAGAATAATAAAGGGTTTTTTCCCCATTTTAATTGGTGTTATAAAATTCCTATCTACTTTTTACAATCTGTAAATCCCATTTGTACTTTTCTTGTCTTTTCTCTGGTTGTATTCTTACATCTTTATACCTAAGAAAAATATACTTAAAAGGTAGGAGTGATAATTGATTCCTGTCAGGCCTCATAAAGCAGGGGCTGCTGAGTCAACTGCTTCTCTGATTCTAGTGGTGGGATTCAATTTTTTTTTTACTATTGGTTCTGTGGGTGTGGCTTGGTGGGCGTGGCAGGGGAAGGATACTGTAAAATCACCATTCCCTCTCAATCAGCTGGGACTTGGGAGGCCGAGAATAGATAGGGGCAGGGCCAGCCAGAGGTGGTATTTACTGATTCTCTGAACTACTGAAAATTTCTGCTACCGGTTCTCCAGAATTGGTCAGAACCTGCTCAATACAACCTGTCTGACTCCCAACAAAAACTCCCTGGTAAGGGAGGAGCAGAACTGTTGCAAAATGGTGCCTCTAATTCTAATAGGTGATCCAGAAAGATCCCAAGGCTGATGGATCAGAGGCTGTTGAGAGGATGAGGAGGGGAGCACAAAATGTCCGTCCAATTTTGTGAAGAAGCAGGGCTCAGCCCACTTGACATGGAGCATTTTTTTACATCTTCACTTTCTAGAAATTCAAAGGAACCCCCACTCTAGTTTAGTTTAGTGTAATGTGTGTGTGAGTGTGTGTGTGTTCCAACATAACCCTGAAACACCTTGAGCAATTTCAACCAACCTTGGCAGATAGATGACTTACCCTCTGGAAACAAATACTGGAGGGGGGGGGTTTAAGACACCCCTAAAACTCCTTGGAGTGTGTGTTCTGTTCAGATACAGCCTGTTGTGCCTTAAAATGGCTTCTACTGTACTGCCATAAAGTGGCTTCTACTGTGCAAGACAGTGGACTTGACATGATAACAGTTTTACAGTACTCCGCAAGAAGTCTTCCTGTGGTAAGTGGAAATCCAACATTAAAAATTACATTTGATCCGGACATTTTCCCCCTATAAATAAATACCCAAGCAATACTGGGTTATAGGCTAGTTTGTAATAAAATAACAATAGGGAAGGAAGCCTCCCACAATATACCTGATATCCAATTCATCCTACTTTAATGAATGCAAACAGACTGTGGATTAGATACTAATGCTATTCATTCAAGATTCGCCCTCCAAGAAGCATACATACATAGAGGCAGAACTGTGGATTACCCAAAGCTAACATTCATTATTGCCCTTCTGACGTATCCTTCATAAGAATGACCTGCTGAAGCAGGGGTGGCCTGCGGGCCGGATGCATCACATGCAGTTCATGCCCATCCCAGCTGTGCAGAGGGGAAAAAAATCGTAGATACGTCACATGATGGCAATGTAATGCTGCAAGTTTGATGCCCTTGTGCTAAAGCCGTCACTCTAACAGGTTCCCCTCGTGAGTCATTCCTGACTCTAGGGGGCGGTGCTGATCTCCATTTCAAAGCCAAAGAGCCAGTGCTGTCCGAAGACGTCTCCATGGTCATGTGGCTGGCATGACTAAACGCCGAAGGTGCATGAAACACAGTTACCTTCCCACCAAAGTGGTTCCTATTTTTCTACTTGCATTTTTTACATGCTTTCGAACATGGTTGGCAGAAGCTGGGACAAGTAACGGGAGCTTGCTCCGTTACACTGTGCTAGGGGTTTGAACTGTCAAACTGCCAACCTTTCTGATTGACAAGCTCAGTATCTTACCCACTGAGCCACCCCATCCCACTCTAGCAACTTTGTCCTCAAAGACACAGAGACATTCACTATTTCTCTGGAAAAGCATTCCCTCAGAGATCACAGCAGCACCCAGCCTATTAGTTTTTCCAAGAGAAACCAAATTAACAGCACCACACTCTATTGTTTAAAAAAAATGTGCCACAAATCCCTGATTAACTCTTCCAGGCAGTAAGAAATGTTAAAGCACTTTATTATTAAAATGTACATTTGTAAAGCCCCAAACAATGATGCATAATTGGAATATATGCATGTATATGTTATATGATTGATCACATGATAATGAGAGATTATCTTTTATCAATTGGTGGGGCAAAACACCTGCTCCATGTGATTACAATGAACAGCAGGGCTGTAGCTATTAAGATGATTTCCCAAGCAGTAAAATAATCTGCCTCTATTAATCCACTGAGAAATTACTCTTAAAATTAATAGCCTTTTAGGTACAGTATGACCTTATTGAGACACATTTTATATTGCTGCATTAAATTTGGTTGACTGTGATTGGGCTTGGAAACTAAGCAGGGTAATGCCTTGTTAGTATTTGAATGAGGGACTATCAGGTAACAGCACAATTCTAAGGAAGAATAGAATAGAATAATAGAGTTGGAAGGGACCTTGGAGGTCTTCTAGTCTAACCTCCTGCTTAGGCAGGAAACCCTAAACCACTTCAGACAAGTTCTTCTTAAAAACCTCCAGTGTTGGAGCATTCACAACTTCTGGAGGCAAGTTGCTCCACTGATGAATTGTTCTAACTATCAGGAAATTTCTCCTTAGTGCTAGGCTGGTTCTCTCCTTGATTAGTTTCCACCCATTGCTTCTCATCCTACCCTCAGGTGCTTTGGAGAATAGCTTGACTCTCTCTTCTTTGTGGCAGCCCCTGAGATATTGGAACATTGCTATCATGTCCCCCCTAGTCCTTCTTTTCATTAAATTAGACGTACCAAGTTCCTGCAACCGTTCTTCATATGTTTTAGCCTCCAATCCCCTAATCATCTTTGTTGCTCTTCTCTGCACTCTTTCTAGACTCTCTACATCTTTTTTACATCATGGTGACCAAAACTGGATGCAGTATTCCAAGTGTGGCCTTACCAAGGCATTATAAAATGGTATTGCCACTTCACGTGATTAAGATTAAGAAGTCAGAAGCCATCTTGAAGATTCCAGACTTGTGCCAAGAATGGACACATCTAGATGGAGCAGTAGTAGCACCACCAGACTCAGGCTGGTGTCAATCTATATATACAAAAATGTTTGTGTGTGCGTGTGTGCATGTGTGCATGTGTGTGTATGTTCCAGCATAACTCTAGAATGCCTCGAGCAATTTCAACCAAATTTGGTACACAGATGACTTACTCTCTGGAAACAAATACTGTGGGGGTAAGACTCCCCTAAAACCCCCCGGAGTGTTCTATTAAGATACAGCCTGTTGTACCTTAAAATGGCTGCTACTGTACTGCCTTAAAATGATTTCTACTGTGTACAGCGCAGTGGAATTGCCGTGGTAATGGCTTCACAGTACTCCACAAAGGGGCTCCCTATGGTAAGGAGGGAAATCCAACATCAGAAATTATGCTTCTGGGGGCACAGGAAAAACATTTTTAACTAATTTAATTGTTGCCGAAATCAGGGCTCAGGGGGAAGTTGCTCTTACTCCACAAGGGGAGGCCCTCTTTTAAGGGGGAAAATCCAACATTAAAAATTACATTTGGTGCAGACATTTCCCCTCTATAAATAAATACCCGAGCAACAACGGGTTATCGGCTAGTTGATATCTAAAAATTAGTTGCTAAGCTGTCTTAGACATTAATTCTAAAATACTACTCCTGTACTTCCAGCTCTGATCCTCTATCTCCTGAATTGCTTATTTCCATAAATCCTTTCCCTCCCTTCCTGCAATTTTTTTTCACCACAGACAGTACTCACAGAATTCCTAATGAACATTTCTCACTTGAGCTGGGTTAGCAAAAAGAATTATCTAGTTGATTCAGATTTTCCCTGGATGACTTGAAAAATTCATTTTTACTCACTGGTGAGATTAGTCCAGTGTATTATCTAGGTTGCATTTTAATTGCTGTAAGAATCCTTAGAGCCAATTTGAATTAACAATCATGCAAAAATATTAAAATAAAAAAGGGGAAAATGAGCCCTGAATGGCCAGACAACGAGGCTTTCCATAAGTGAACTGTTTCATTTTATGACATCAGGGATAATAAAGTGATGTGTATACAAGTTAATATCATGAATAGATATATTTGGCAGTCAGCTTTGATTGCATGCTAAAAGAAAGATAAATATTGTGAATTATTTGAAATTTGGGAGGAGAAAAAACCCCATGGAAGATCCAAACATGAAATTATAATGACTGAACACTTCAGCATTTTGTTTTAATTTTAACAGATACTATATATCAAAAATGAATACCATTATTATATAATCTTTCAAATATAAAACCATTATAGCTATTAAAAACCACTAAAGAGGATGCAGAATATAAATGAATACAGATTCTGTATTAATATTAACACACAATCTGCATATTTTCAGTAGTAGGAATATTACTCTGTTCATAAAGATAAAGGTAAGGGTAAAGGTTCCCCTCACACATATGTGCTAGTCCGTGACCCGTCAAAACCGCGCTCGACTAAACCGCGCCCGATTAAACCGCATCGCTGACGTCATCAACAGGGTGACAACAGCCAGCGCGGAGAAAGAAGGGCGCTTTAAATAGCGCTTTGAAAGCAAGCCGATTCAACTTAAGGTAAGGGTTAGCTTTAGGGTTAGCTTTAGGGTTAGGTTAAGGGTTAGGGTTAGGGTTAGGGTTAGGGTTAGGGTTAGGGTTAGGGTTAGGTTAAGGGTTAGGATTAGGTTTAGGGTTAGGTTAAGGGTTAGGTTTAGGGTTAGGTTTACGGTTAGGTTAAGGGTTAGGTTTAGGGTTAGGTTTAGGATTAGGTTTAGGGGGGTTAGGTTTAGGTTTAGGGGTTAATTTTAGGTTTAGGGTTTACAGCGTGCTTCTGTCTCCGTACTGTTGTCGCCCTGTTGATGACGTCAGCGACGCAGTTTAGTCGGACGCGGTTTAGTCGAGCGCGGTTTTGTGGTGGAACCGTGCTAGTCATTCCCATTTCTAGAGGACGGTGCTCATTTCCGTTTCAAAGCCGAAGAGCCAGCACTATCCGAAGATGTCTCCATGGTCATGTGGCTGGCATGACTAAACTGGAAAATAAAATATATGATGAATAGTTGCAAGAATTGAGTATGTCTAGCCTAGAGAAGGACTAGGAGTGATGTGATAGCAGTTTTCCACTATTTGAGGGGTTGCCACAGAGAGGACACAGAGAGGGACGCGGTGGCTCAGTGGCTAAGACGCTGAGCTTGTCAATCAGAAAGGTCGGCAATTCGGCGGTTTGAATCCCTAGCACTGCACAACAGAGTGAGTTCCCATTACTTGTCCCAGCTTCTGCCAACCAAGCAGTTCAAAAGCATGTAAAAATGCAAGTAGACAAATAGGGACCACCTTTGGTGGGAAGGTAACAGCATTCTGTGCGCCTTCGCCATTTAATCATGTCGGCCACATGACCATGGAGATGTCTTCGGACAGTACTGGTTCTTTGGCTTCGAAACGGGGATGAGCACCGCCCCCTAGAGTCAGGAACGATTAGCACATATGTGCGAGGGGAATCTTTACCTAAAGCTATTGTGAAATACAATGGTATAACACATCATTCTGCTTGTTTTGCGGAAGTAGTTCCTTTGTCAAGAATGCAAAAGGGAGATGGAAGATGACGTGAGAAAATGTGAGGATTGATGTCATATTTAGGCTTTCTTCTTAATCATTATCTACACCAGTGATGGTGAACATTTTTTGACTCACATGCCATAAGTGGGGGGAGCACAGGGGGGTCATGTGTGGGCGTGCCACACCCATAATGCAATGTGTGACCACCACCCCAGTGCGCATGCGTGCACTACAGATGCTCACCCCCATTTTTTGCATGCTTTTTTCACCACCACCCCAGGCTCTAGAGGCTTTATAGGAGCCTGTGGAGGGTGAAAACAGCCCCTCCCCCGGACACCCTCCGGAGGCTTCAGGGAACTTCAGGAGGCTTCCCTGAAGCCTCCGGAGCAGTCAAAATGACCCTCCGAGCAAACTGGAAGTCACTTCCAGTTTGCTTGGAGGGTCATTTTAAGCACTCCGAAGGCTTCAGGGACCTTCAGGAGGCTTCACCTTCAGCAGTCAAAACAACCCTCCGAGCAAACCGGAAGTCCGTTCCCGAACTTCCAGTTTGCCCATAGTGTCGGTTTTTTTGCACTCCGGAGGCTTCACGGAAGGTCATGAAGCCTCCCCAGGGCCTCCAGAGGGGAGGCTCTTTTCGCCCTCCCCAGGCTCCTATAAAGCCTCTGGAGCCTGGGGAGGGCAAAAAATGGCTTTTAAAAAGGGTGAACTTAGCTGGCCAGCGCGCGCATGTGTGCTGGCCAGTTGACAGGACACGTGCCATAGGTTCGCCATCACAGATCTAAACTATTCACTTTTCCTTGATTCAGGTTAAGCAATGTGAAACCTTAATTAATTATTCATCATTCTCACTATCCTTTAATGCAGGCAGGGATTATGTAAGTGGAAACATATTTTGAATGTTTGATACGATCAGATGGAAAGTGTCAAGATCTCAAGGCATTTTTAGAGCAACTTGTTTTATTTATCTAGAGCAGGAGTGTCAAACTCACGGCCCAAGGGCCGGATACATCACACACTAGCCATGCCCACCTCCATTTTAGTGAAGGGGGGGAAATACATCACAATACATCACATGACAATGTGATGACATGACTTTGACACCCCTGATCTGGAGCCTCGGGACATGTAGAAACAAATGCAATTTAACACACTTTTTATTTTCAAAGTAAAAGCTTTACTCGGAAAACCATTGCATAGACCCAGACCCTCTTTAGAATGCAGTTCAACTCCCCTGGCTACGTTTGATATGGAGGGTGGAGGAACCCAACATTCATGGTACCACGTGCTGCATAATGAACCTGAGGTACTACAATTCCCAACTATTTATGTAAATTCTGCCAACACTTTTCCAGTTCTAGATTAAACATAGAACATGCTTTATGTTCCACTATAGAACATCATCATAGTTGGAAGGAACTTTTGGGGTCTTCTAGTCCAACCCCCTGCTCAAGCAGGTTACCTGGCCTATATCATTTCAGACAAGTGACTATCCAGTCTCTTAAAAGCTCCATCAATGATGGAGTACCCACAACTTCTGAAGGCAAGCTGTTCTACTAGTTGATTGGTCTCACTGTCAGGAAATTTCTCCTTAGTTCTAGGTTGTTGTTCAGTTTCCATCCATTGCTTCTTGTCCTGCCTTCCGATGCTTTGGAAAATAGGTTGACCCCTTCTTCTTTGTGGCAGCTCCTCAAATATTGGAACACTGTTATCATGTCACCTAGTCCTTCTTTTCATTAAACTAACTTTACCCAAGTCCAGCAACCATTCTTCATATGTTTTATTCTCCAGCCTCCCGGTCATCTTTGTTGGTCTTCTATGCACTCTTTCCAGAGTCTCAACATGTTTTTTATGTTGTGGTGACCAATACAGGATGAGTGTTCCAAGTGTGTGTTACCAAAGTCTTATACTCTAAACTGGTATTAACATTTCATTTGATCTTGATTGACTGACTGGCACTCTTCTGAACTACCCTGAGTTATCTATTCAAGTGACATTGCTTTAATTAGTGCACATGATAACTATCTCCTATTTTGAGAATATTTGTGTTTCAACACCTAACATTTCTTGTATATTTGTAGAACTCTTCATTCTGATATTTTTCCACATGCTGCATAAGATATGCACTCCATCTTTCCTATTTGTCCATTCACATAAATAAGTGACACTCTAAAATACAATGCTAATAACCAGTGGTGGGATTCAGCCAGTTTGCATCTATTCAGGAGAACCAGTTGTTAACTTTCTAATCAGTTCGGAGGTTGTTGGAAGAAATCTCCTTTTGTTTTTTCCCCATTATAGGGCTAATCCTGTAAGGAAGGCAGGAAGCAAATGTTCTGGTATTGTTTCAAGCCTAATCTTTATTGCCCTGCTTACAGAAACTGCTTCTCCGGTTAACCCTTATTACATTGTAACAGCTAAGGCGAAGCACCCATTGACGTGAGTGATGTTGAGTTGGCCATGCCCAGATGGTCACATGACCACTGAGCCCCGCCTAACCAGCTGGTCATTAGGGCAGAGAACCGGTTGTTAAATTATTTGAATCCCACCACTGCTAATAACTTGATGATAACAGGTATGTATAATTCATCAAAAATAGTTTGAATACAACCAGACTTAAAAAGGAAGCAATACTGAACATATTACTTATTGGGTGTTTCTGCCAATTCTCATTGCAGCTCTCACCCATTCTATGTCCCAGAATGCCTACAATGAAAGTCATATCTTGGGAGGATCGTCCAACATTCCTTATGGAAGCACACCAAGGTTTGGAAGGATATGTATTATAGATACTTGCTAAAGAGTGATTTCTCACCTGTTCAGTTTTTCATCTAGGAAATGCATGTTTATATTGGTGTGTTCAAAACTGGAATCATACCAAAGGTGGTATTCAGCAGGTTCTGACCAGTTCTGGAGAACTGGTAGCGGAAATTTTGAATAGTTCGGAGAACAGGTAAATACCACCACTGAGCCGAGGTGGCGCAGTGGTTAGGGTGCAGTACTGCAGGCCACTTCAGCTGACTGTTATCTGCAGTTCAGCGGTTCTAATCTCACCGGCTCAAGGTTGACTCAGCCTTCCATCCTTCCGAGGTGGGTGAAATGAGGACCCAGACTGTGGGGGCGATATGCTGACTCTGTAAACCGCTTAGAGAGGGCTGAAAGCCCTATGAAGTGGTATATAAGTCTAACTGCTATTGCTATTGACTGGCCCCGTCCACCTCTATTCTCTGCCTCCCAAGTCCCAGCTGATCAGGATGAAATGGGGATTTTGTAGTATCCTTCCCATGGAGTGGGGAGGGAATTGAGATATTACAGTATCCTTCCTCTGCCACATCCACCAAGCCATGCCCACCAAGCCACGCCCACAGAACTGGTAGTCAAAAAATTTGAATCCCACCACTGAAACATATCATCAATGAAGAACACACTGGACCACTGTGAATGAACAAAGTTGATGGAACAAAATTGTTAGGTTTACAGTGAGTTCTTACTTAGAAATCACATTTTCTATCAAAAGCAATTTTCTTAAGTTTGTATCCTCTCTGAAGACACAAACATGCAATAGATGGATTAAGATTGAAATAGCGGCTTAAATTCCATTTCCATTTTTAGAACTTATATTTTTCTCCCCTGCCCACCATCTACCACCCGTTATTTAGTTTTATTTTCTTAAACAGCTATTAATTTTGAGTATTCCAACCACATTTGCTATCGTCAATATTTTAGCACTCAATGTCAAAATGCTGCCATTGTTTCATCATGATGAAAAAAATATATAAGATTAATTTAATATTTTCTCTTTCTATCCAGAATGTCCCTAAATTTTGATTCTGCCGCATTAATTCATTATTCATATGTTAATGTAAATTACTTATTTACCCTGATGACACCCAAGATCCATTATTTATTTTCAGAAATTACACCGAAATGCTTCCAATTTTCTATTAGCTCAGAATAAACTCCCTTTAGCTTTCTTCTCTGAATACATATTCCAGTCAACCAAGTTGTTCCTTGTTATACATGTAAAATACAAATTAAAGTTTGGCTGATCCACATACATTTAAACAGTAAAAATACCTACTTTCAAATTTAGTACCTATCCCATAACTTATAGCATTTCATTTTTAATTCTTAGCCTGAATTATATTAATTACCAAGGCTCTACATGGTTATTCTGGTCTTAAATTTTAAAAAAAAAACAGTTGGACCTCTAACACATCTTGAGGTGCACAGTCTGGAAGAAAAAAGCAATATGCAGAAAAAAAATTAGATATTCTACTTCAGGGATGTCAAACTCAAGGCTGGATCGGGGGCCAGATCCAGGCAACGGGTTGCTTAGATGTGGCCCACAAAGCACCCTGGAAGCAGTAAAGGACTTGTCCATGGTGCCTCTGCGAACGAAAATGGAGCTGGGGGGGGGCTCCTGAGCTCCATTTTAGCTGCAGACAGTTGCAGGAGGCCATTGCAGTTGAAAACGGAGCTTTGGAGCCAGAGGTGGGTTTCTACCAGCTCGGACCGGTTCAGACAAGAAGATAGTAACTTGGCCTGCCATGCCCCCAAACCAGTTCTTATGGTGGCGCCATAGGCACCACCATCTTTTTTTTTCCAGTACTACGCATGCAGACATAGTGTGCATCAATATGCACACCCACACGCACACGCACACACGTGTGTGTGTGTGACGCATCCCTGACTGAACCGGCAGTGGCAGCAGGGCAGTGGCAGCAGCCAGAACCCACCCCTGTTGGGAGCCCATTTTCATTGGCAGAGCGCTCGGGCCACCACAGGATCTCCTGACACAAGTGACTTAGGTCCACGCCCAGCCTGGCCACACCCACTCTGCCCCTCCTTCAAGGTCAAACACAACCCTGATGCAGCCCTCAATAAAATCGAGTCTGACATCCCTGTTCTACTTTGAGAACCAGGTTTCACTATGAGTGAAAGGTGCTCTTCCATTTTGCAGTTGGATGCTGGGCCACATCCAGGAGGGAGGAAGTAAAACATCCTTGGAGAACATATAGGAGGAGAATCCAGTGTGAGTCTCCTCTTCCCCACATCTCCCCACATCTTTTCCTGGCGATCTTCTCTCCCCAGTTGGGAGAAGATCCTGGCATTATGATAATTCCATTTGTGGGTATGCTTTGAAAATCCAACAGATGGTGATATTCACTAAGACATTGATGAATGTGGATTTCCCTCCCTCACTTTACAATTAGCTTTAGCTTAGTGATCACAGAATTCCCATAGATGATCTGCATTGGTTTCTACCATTACAATTTGGTAGACAGAGGATGGGATATACAATTATGCCACTGAATGAACTTTAAAGAAACATAGAAACTTTTGTCAACCTTTTTTTTCCATAGAACAAAAAGTTAAATCTCTAGGTCAAAGAATCCTCTTCTAACTCCAGCTAATTGCAGTTAAATGCAATTAAATCATTTAAATAATTAAATCATTATAGTAGCTGTGTTGATTTCAAAGGGATCTAAGACAGTGGTCACCAACCTTTTTGACTTCATGGACCAGTGGCAGGGGTGCTGGTGGGAGGGAGGGGATGATTTGGGGCACATAACTCAATCCTGCACATGCACCAATAAAACTTCATGCGCCTGCCCATCACTTGTGCAGCTCAGGTCCCAATGGGACGTGGATCAGTACCAGTCCATGGTCCAGAGTTTGGGGGGCCCTGACCTAAGATACCAATTTAGGCTGACAAGGATATGGAGATTCCAACTCAGCAAGATGAATAGAATAGAATAGAATAGAATAGAATAGAATAGAATAGAATAGAATAGAATAGAATAGAATAGAATAGAATAGAATAGAATAGAGAATGGAATGGAATGGAATGGAATAGAATAGAATAGAATAGAATAGAATAGAATAGAATAGAATAGAATAGAATAGAATAGAATAGAATAGAATAGAATAGAATAGAATAGAATAGAATAGAATAGAATAGAATAGAATAGAATAGAGAATGGAATGGAATGGAATAGAATTAGAATAGAATTAGAATAGAATAGAATAGAATAGAATAGAATAGAATAGAATAGAATAGAATAGAATAGAATAGAATAGAATAGAATAGAATAGAATTCTTTATTGGCCAAGTGTGATTGGACACACAAGGAATTCGTCTTTGGTGCATAGGCTCTCAGTGTATATAAAAAGACAAGATACATTCGTCACAAATCATAAGATAGATTCCTTCTATCTATTGATTAAATCCTAACCTGCCTTTTCATGACTAAAAACAGTTCCATGGCAGGATTTTATAGAATGAGAATGGGTACCTTTAATTTTGTGATTTCTGTGATTGGTCTCTCTACTTCCTTTAGAAAAAGTAACTAACAACTTCAATTCAATATTAATTAGTGCTTTATATTTTTTGAGTTACAGGCATTGCTTTTGTACATAATACCGCCTATAACTTCTTCTTCAGTATCTAATTAAACTCTTTGACACTCCATTAGTCTATGTGTGATATTTGCTGCAAAATCTTTTTTGGGGGGGGATTATATCTCCCAATTAATAGAGGAGGGGGGAAAGAAACAAATGAGAAAAACACTGTTTTTAAATGGAAGACCACTGCTAAGTGAAAACTCGTAAGTTGGTCAATTTGCATGAATGAGGGGGTTGCTGAAGGGAAGAAAACTCCATGTGTGTATACATGTTTTGACTTTTTCTGAAATTATGGCAAAGACATTTTTAATATTGTTCTCATGGCAATTGAATTTCTTCTTAGTTTTAGATTGGATCTCTCTTTGATAAGTTTCCAACGGTTATTTCTTGCCCTGCCCTCAGGTGCTTTGGAGACTAGGTTGGCCTCCTCCTCTCTGTGTAAAGGTAAAGGTTCCCCTCGCACATATATGCTATTCATTCTCAACTCTAGGGGGCGGTGCTCATCTCCATTTCAAAGCCGAAGAGCCAGCGCTGCCTGAAGATGTTTCTGTGGTCATGTGACCAGCATGATTAAATGCCGAAGGTGCATGGAACGCTGTTACCTTCCCACCAAAGTGGTCCCTATTTTTCTACTTTCATTTTTACATGCTTTCGAACTGCTAGGTTAGCAGAAGCTGGGACAAGTAATGGGAGCTCACTCTGTCATGTGGTGCTAGGGATTTGAACTGCCAAACTGCCGACCTATCTGATCGACAAGCTCAGCGTCTCAGGCACTGAGCCACCACGTCCCTCTCTATGTCCTCTCTGTGGCAACCCCTCAAATATTGCAAAACTGGTATTATGTCACTCCTAGTCTTTCTCTTCATTAAGCTAGACATGCTCAGTTCTTGCAACTAGTCATCATATATTTTATTTTCCAGTCCCCTAATCATCTTTGTTGCTCTCTTCTGCACACTTTGCAGAGTCTTAGCTTAGTAAACCATGGTGATCAAAACTGGATACAGTATTCAAAGTGTGGTCTTACCAAGGCAGTATATAGTGGTACTAACACTTCACGTGATCTTGAATCTATCCATCTGTTAATGCAGCCTAGGACATGATTGTTGTTGTTGTTTTGGGCAGCTGTAGTACACTGCTGGCTCATACCTAAGGGGTTGTCAACTAGGACTCCTCCCTCCCTCTCACTATTACTGCCGCTGAGATATGTACCACCTATTCTACATTCATTCACTTGGTTTTTCTCATCTAAATATAAAACCTTACTTTCTCATCACTGAACTGCATTTTATTAGATAGGGCCCTATGTTGAAGTCTGTCAAGATCTTTTTAGATCTTGAGCCTTTCTTCTAAAGTGTTGTCTATCCCTCCTGGCTTCATGTCCTCTGTAAATTTGATGCGCTCCCATTCTATCCCTTCATCTAAAACATTCATGAAGATGTTGAATAATACTGAGACAGAACCTTGGGGTACCCCAGTGCAAGCTTCCCTCCATAGAGGGAACTCCATTGAGGGCTACATATTGAGTGCAGTTGGTCAGCCAGTTAGGAATCCAATCACGTGGTGATGCTGTCTATCTCATATTTGCCAAGAAGTAGGCGGTGATCTCATTTGTCAAATGTCTTCAGAAATTGTGGGAGCGTTGTCACTGGAAGCTTTCAAGAAGAGACTGGACTGCCATCTGTCAGAAATGGTACAGAGCAGCGATGGCGAACCTTTTTTGGCTCACGTGCCGTAAGCGGGGGGAGCGCAGGGGGATCGTGTGCAGGCATGCCACACCCATAATGCAATGCATGACCCCCAGCTCACATGAACGCATGACAGGTGCTCCTCCCCATTTTTTGCATACTTTTTTCACCCTCCCCAAGCTCCAGAGGCTTTATAGGAGCCTGGGGAGGGCAAAAAGAGCCTCCCCCCCAAGCCCCTCCAGGGCTTCAGCCTTATGGGCAAAACAGAAGTTTGGAAACAGATTTTCGGTTTGCTTGTAGGGCAAGTTTAAGCCCTCCTGAGCCTTCAGGGGTCTTCCAGAGGCTTCCCTGGAGCTCCAGAGGATGAAAAACAACCCTACAAGCAAACTGGAAGTCACTTTTGTTTTGTTCCTAGGGGCTGTTTTTAGTCCTCCGGAGCCTTCAGGGACCTTCAGGAGGCTTCCCTAAAGGCTTCGGAGGGCTTAAACCTTCCGTTCCCAAACTTCCAGTTTGCCCATAGGGCCAGTTCTTTGCGCTCCGGAGGCTTCATAAAAGCTCCTGAAGCCTCTGGAGGGCTTCTGGGGGGGCAGGGGAGGCTGTTTTTGCCCTCCCCAGGCTCCTATAAAGCCTCTAGAGCCTGGGCAGGGCGAAAAATGTCCTCAAAAAAAGCTGCCCTGACAAATGGCTGCGCGTGCCACCTGTGGCTATAGGTTCGCCATCCCGGGTATAGAGCTTGGGCAGGGAGTTGGACTAGGTGACCTACAAGGTCCCTTCCAATTGTTATTCTTACTGAAGTCCAAATATACAATGTCCATAGCATTTTGCTGGTTCACTAATTTAGTCACTTTGTCAAAAATGCAATAACCTTTGTCTGACATGATCTATTTTTGACAAACTCATATTGGCTTCTAGTAATAGCTTTGCTTGTTTGCAGATCCATTGATTATCTTCCTAGGATCTTCCCAGTGGACATCACTCCCCGGCCCCATTATACGGACCCTTATTTTATGATCAGCAACTTTTGTCTCTTCTTTCTGATAAAGTGTTTACAGACCAGTTAAGAAAATTACACTCTGCATTTTTTCTCAAAATCTCATTCAGTTCTGCAAGAAATAAGTCAGTTTCATATGAGATGTACAATTATGGATCTTAGACTCCATATCCCAGATCACTAATGATTCCACATCCTGTCTGCCAACTCATATTTGATAGTAAAGCAAGCCAGATAGGAGCACTTGGCACAATAATGATTGATTTTAACAGTAGGCTAATGTGCCATCTGAACAGACCAGTCAAGGTCAATATGATATACAGAGAGGACACATTTAGAAAATATGAGACAAATTACTAAAGAAGGATAGAATTGTTAGATTAAACAGAAACTTAGTTAAACTTCGTTAACTCTTCATTTTGATTTACAATCCATATTATATTATAGTGGCTCTTGAATTGTGTTCTAAAGCCTTAAATTAAAACAAAATACTGGACTGATATAAGATGTGATATTAATCTAACACTATTACTTTGACTTTTTTATTCCCTCTTTGTAAATCCCTTTCCTAAATTTCTTTTGTTTTTCTTACTTTTCTGGTTTTTGGTTGTGCTTTTAAATACTGGATATCGGAAGCATGAAGGAGGATGGCAAAGTCCTGACCATCTCATAACCCTACCATACCAACTTATTCCAGAGGTGGTATTGGCTATGTGCAGTAGTTCTCCCTCCAGTCCGTCTGCCTAAGAGGCATTGTTCTCACTCCTGATTGGCTACCTGTTTGACAGTCGGTATATATAAAGAGCTGTCAAACAGGGCTCAGTTGTTGCCAGTTAGCTGAGACGGTGAGTTGTGAATTGCTGCGTTTGGCAACCTGTGAAGCATTAAAGCTGTTAGCATTTGAAAGACCTGGCTTGCCTCAGTCTGTCCACCTGGCGTTCTCCCTAGCTAGAACAGTATTCAGCAGGTTCTGACCAGTGCTGGAGAACCAGTAGCAGAAATTTTGAATATTCCGGAGAACCAGTAAATATCACCTCTGACTGGTCCCACCCCCATCTGTTCTCTGCCTCCCGAGTCCCAGTTGATCGGGAGGAAATGGGGATTTTACAGTAACCTTCCCCTGGAGCGGGGTGAGAATTGAGATTTTACATTATCCTTCCCCTGGCACATCCACCAAGCCATGGCCATCAAGACACACCCACAGAACCAACAGTAAAAAAAAATGAATCCCACCACTGACTTATCCCCCAAGTTAAATTTTACAAACTTCTTAAAAAAGAAGTTTGGAAAATGTCAGGTATCTAATGATCCAAAAGCAAACTTTTTAATATAGAGATGTGGGTGAAATAGCCTATTCCCTTGTGACTACCAATTCAATTGTCTTCATTATTTCAGGCGTGTGGTTCAGATTTCAGATGATTATCTTAAAAGTATAGTGGCAGTTTGTTTTGAAGTCATTTAAATTTTTAAAGGTTAATGCTGACATGTTAAATTGGGCTTGTAAAAGTGCTAGTGACAATGGCCACTGATACAATAGGTATCACATGACCTGACATTCCCTGCTTGGAAAAGTTTATTCTAACCATCATTATAGACCCCATGGAGAAGAAATTGAAATAGTGCCGCCTCCACATTTCCAGTTCATGGTTAACGAAGACATCATTCAGCCTTTTCAGTTTCCTGGCTGAGAACTGGCCTAGTAAAAGGTAGTCGTGATAAGTGCTGAATTCTTCCCCAGCTAGTGGTGCAACTTAAATTCAAATTGTATAAAAAACAGAATATAATTTTTTCAGGTAAATGAAAGATTGGAGTGGGGGAGAACAGCCTTGATGCAAAATGTACATTATTTTGGAACAAAGAACATCAAAAGGAGAATTTTTCTGCTCAGCAGTTGTGAAAATGAATGGAAAGCTCTTTGGACTTATGAGTGGATCTCCACACATAAAGCTGCAGCTCACACAATTCACTGGTAAAAACCATGAATCTATATATTAGAACTATGGGTGAAATAAAAATGTTTTTAGTTCCACATTCAGGATTTGATACAGATCAGTTCCGCGGCGGCTTCGGCGGCCTCGGCAGCGGCTGGGCACCCTTGGCGGCGAGTATAGCGGTCTCACGGTGGCACTGGGAGCGGAGACGATTGAGGGTGTTTCGCGGCGGCTTCAGCAACGGCGGGGCTTTTCGGCCCCTTTTCTACAAGCTCTGAAGCCTGGCGAACAGCTTGGCGGACAGCTCGGAGAGTTTGGGGAATTTATGGTGACTCTGACTGGGCTGATTATTTATCATCGTTGTTTAGAGTTGGGGAATTCAAACGGGGGCTTGGTCCGGCCTTGGCGAAGCGGGCGGCTGATTGGGTGTGCCGTAGCTGGAGCCTTTTCCGGATGCCTCCCCCCCTCCTCCATATTGAACTCAGCTTTACAGCGGCACCATTGCTTTCAACAACATTGCTCCCCTTACCAATACTGTCCCTTCTACCAATGCTGCTACTGGTACTGTTACTACTCTTTCCAGCAACATAACCCCCTGTTCCAGCATTGTTTCCTTTACCAACGCTGCCTTATTTTTTCGACGCTGCTCTTCCCATCAACGCTGCCTTCTTACCAACATTGGTTCCCTGCCGCCTCGGACTCTGCTTACCAGATTTCCCTCACCTATAGACCTAGGCCCTATGTGCCTGTCTGTCTTAGCCCTGACTATTACCATCATTACTACTGGTGCCTATCCCCAGAAGGAAACTTTGGTCTGGGCTGTGGATGGACAGTTGATGGCAACAAACTGAACTCGCACTTAAAAACCTTTTAATCAATTGCGCAACTATTTTAACTCTCACTCTTTCTTTGCTTTCATCTTTTTCTTCTTTCTTTGTATGGGCTATGCATGAGGTACGTATGAGATGAATGAATGTCCCACTTTTATGATTATATTGTTGTAAATTTTGTGTTTTTAACTATTACGTGGGGACTGTTTGGGGGAGTGTATGAGTATGTGTGATTCGGAGGACCTGCCGGGAGTTGCGGGGGCTATAGGGGTGGTTGAGGGGACCAGAGACACGGGAGAGGGTCAGGGTATTGCGGTCGTAACAGGGAGGGGCAGATACGGCGGGGACTTCAGGGCAGGCCATTACCGGGGAAGGAGGGTTCGCTACATTACAGAGATCCCTCCTTCCGGCCCTGGGAGTCCCACTCCGAGACCAGATGGCGTAAGTAGTCAGGACCCTGGTCTCAGGCTGTTGTCGCTAAATGCCAGGTCTGTTGTCCATAAAGCTCCTCTCGTCCGGGACTTAATCTTAGACGAGAGGGCAGACCTGGCATGTATTACTGAAACCTGGCTGGGCCCAGAGGGAGGAGTCCCCCTTGTAGAGCTGTGCCCAGAAGGATTTCAGGTGCTGCATCAGCCGAGAGCCCAGGGAAGGGGTGGGGGTGTGGCCGCCGTTATCCGGGAGTCGTTAGTTCCTCGTAGGGTCCCTGCTCCGGAGATTGTCGGGTGTGAGTCTTTGCTGTTAAAGTTGGACCTCAAGGGTCAAGTGGGGTTGCTGCTAACGTACCTGCCTCCCAACAGCGTTGCAGCAGCCCTCCCCTCGCTCCTCGAGTCGGTAGCCGAGCTGGCAGTTGAGTTCCCTAGGTTGATGGTCCTGGGGGACTTTAACTTGCCATCGCTCGGTGAAAACTCTGATGGGGCGCAGGAGTTCATGGCTTCCATGACAGCCATGGGCTTGACCCAAGTAATTCGAGGCCCAACCCACTCAGCGGGACACATGCTTGACCTTGTATTTCTCTCGGAGCAGTGGATTTACGATCTTGGTCTGAGGGGGAGCGACATCATACCCCTGTCGTGGTCAGACCATTGCCTACTGAGGCTCGACTTCCGGAGGCCAAACCCCCACTGTAGGGAGGAGGAACCGACCAGGTGGTTCCGCCCCAGGCGTCTTATGGAACCATCAAGGTTCCAGACAGAGTTTGGGGTTATTCCTGACACTTTCGCCCACAGTCCGGTGGAGACTCTGGCTGCTGCGTGGCACTTGGCAGCGTCAGAGGCCCTCGACCGGATTGCGCCACTGCGGCTCCTCCGAGGCGGCAGATCCCGGAGACCCCCTTGGTTTACCGAGGAGCTCCGGGAGATGAAGCGCCGGAGGAGATGCCTAGAGCACCGTTGGAGGTCCGATAAGTCCGAATCGAACCGAGCAATGGTAACCACCTGCACCAGGGAATATACTAGGGCACTTAGGGCAGCAAAAAGATCGCACATAGCCACCCTGGTCGCATCCGCTGAGTCCCGCCCAGCCGCCCTGTTCAGGATAACCCGCTCCCTACTGAACAAAAGGGAGACGGGGGAACCCCTGCAGGGCAGAGCTGAAGAATATGCCCAATTCTTAGCGGACAAAATTGCTCGGTTTCGGTCGGACTTGGACTCCACACCTGCAGTTCCAGCCGAGGCACAGGGGGATCAAGGAGAACAGCTCTGGGTTGAGTTTCAGGACGTTACCCCCGGGGATGTGGACAAGGCCATGAGAGCTGTAAGTTCCTCCACCTGTGTTCTGGATCCGTGTCCCTCATGGCTGGTTGTTAACTGCAGTGAGGTGACACGAGGCTGGATCCAGGCGGTTGTAACCGCCTCCCTTCGGGAGGGGAACTTCCCCGCCGCACTGAAAGCGGCGGTGGTGAGACCCCTCCTGAAGAAACCATCCTTGGATCCAGCTGTCCTCAACAGTTATCGTCCGGTCTCCAACCTTCCCTTCTTGGGGAAGGTTGTTGAGAAGGTGGTGGCCTTCCAGCTCCAACGGTCCTTGGAGGAAGCAAACTATCTAGACCCCTTCCAGTCAGGCTTCAGACCCGGTTACAGCACAGAAACCGCTTTGGTCGCATTGATGGATGATCTTTGGAGAGCCAGAGATGAAGGACATCCCTCCATCCTGGTCCTCCTTGACCTCTCAGCGGCTTTCGATACCATCGACCATGGTATCCTTCTGCGACGACTGCGGGAGGTGGGAGTGGGAGGCACCGTGCTACGGTGGTTCTCCTCCTACCTCTCGGACAGGTCGCAGTCGGTGTTAGTGGGAGGGGAGAGATCGTCCCCAAGGCCCCTAAATTATGGGGTGCCGCAGGGTTCGGTCTTATCCCCCCTACTATTCAACGTCTACATGAAACCGCTGGGAGAGATCATCCGCAGGCACGGGATTAGATACCATCAATATGCGGACGATACTCAACTGTATCTGTCCGCCCCGTGCCAAATCAATGAAGCGGTTGACGTGATGGGCCGGGGTCTTGAAGCCGTTATGGACTGGATGAGGGTTAACAAGCTTGTGCTCAACCCAGAAAAGACCGAGTGGCTGTTGTGTTTCCCTCCCAAAGATTTGGCCAATATTCCAACACTCAGGCTGGGGGGTCAAATTCTACACCCCTCAGAGAGGGTCCGCAACTTGGGAGTCCTCCTGGATCCACAGCTGTCATTCGACCACCATTTAACGGCTGTGACCAGGGGGGCATTCGCCCAGGTACGCCTGGTGCGCCAGTTGCGACCCTACCTGAACCGGGAGGCCCTCACAACAGTCACTCGGGCCCTTGTGATCTCTAGGCTGGAATACTGCAATGTGCTCTACATGGGGCTGCCCTTGAGGAGCACCCGGCGACTTCAGCTAGTGCAGAACGCAGCCGCGCGAGTGATTGCGGGTGCACCCCGATTCACCCGCATAACACCTATCCTCCGCGAGCTGCGCTGGCTACCTGTCGATCTCCGGATGCGCTTCAAGGTGCTATTAATCACCCATAAAGCCCTACATGGCAGTGGATCTGGATACTTGAGAGACCGCCTTCTGCCAATTACCTCCCTACGACCTATAAGATCCCATAGATTAGGCCTCCTCCGCATCCCATCGGCCAGCCAGTGTCGGCTGGCAACTACAAGGAGGAGGGCCTTCTCAGCAGTAGCCCCGACCCTTTGGAACGAGCTCCCCGTGGAGATTCGTACCCTCTCCACCGTCCAGGCCTTCCGCATAGCCTTGAAGAACTGGCTCGCCCGTCAGGCCTGGGGATAAGAATCGCTACCCCGCCCGAATGATGAATGGATGTTGCTTACTATTTTATTATATGTTGCTGTCTTAATGTTGTATTCCCCTCTCCCTGGTTTTTCTGTGAGCCGCCCTGAGTCCCCTCAGGGAAAAGGGCGGCCTACAAATGCTAATAAAACCAAACCAAACCAAACCAGTTCTAGTCAAACATGGCCAGACAAGCTGAAACCCAGAACCTCATGCTTGTTTCAAGTCTTATCCAACACAAATCCTTGTCCAGGACAAATCCCCACTGTAATATTGGTGCATCTAACTGACCCATATCTTGTCTTTCCAAGTCATCCCAGCCTGCTTCCAGACATTCACTCTGTCCACAGCACAAACCTGCAACATCTGCACCTGGAATGTTGCAGATCCAGATGGAACACATCTGCTTTAGCTTAGGCACCAACTTCCTAAATATGCCACTCCACACAGAGGCAAATCATTCTTGCATGACTTATAGACTACATTCCAACAGCTTATATACTAGAAAGTTGGACACCATTTACTTTTAAGGTTATATATCTCCCACCCTTCACCCCAGTTTTAAAGACTTTCCCCACTTCCCAGTCCAAGTATTGTTCTCTTTCAAGGCTGTAGGCCCATATATAGAACATACAACATAGAATCTGTCAGGGTTCCAAGTAACACCCCACCCCCAAACAAAAGAAGACTCCGAGGCTTGAGTTTCCTCAAAGTTGCATTTTATTAGAGATGTCATATTGGCACATCTGGGAAAACCCGAATCTGAAAGCTTCCAGGTTTTCCCCACCCAAACAAAAGTTCAAGTCCCTGCCCAGCACCCCACATGTCCATCACATGGTCCAATCAAGCACTGTCCCAACTGAAGATGCCTCCCAGTTACGCCACTCCAAGTGCAGGGAAAGACGTCCTTGACTCTCTGAGAAAGGAATGTTATTTTGACTATATCTTTCACTTTCCATATAATCCCACCTCCCAATTTCCCATAGCAATAAATGTGGCAGGCCTAAAGGCCCAATGCAAAAGATGGCTTCCAGGCCTCATAGAATCATAGCACTTGGTGGTCTTCTAATCCACTCCCTGCTCAAGGTAGGACACCTTATATACCATCTTCATCAAATGGTTGTCTTGTCTATTCTTGAAAAGCTCCAGGGACTGAGCAGTCACAACTCTGGGAGGCAAGCTGTTCCATTGATTAACTGTTCTGTCAGGAACGTTATCCTGAGTTCTACATTGGATCTCTTTTTAACAAGCTTCCACTGATTGTTTCTTGTCCTGCCCTCTGGTCCTTTGAAGAATAAGCTATTCTCATCTTCTCTATGTTGTTGTTAGTTGTGAAGTCATGTGTGCCCCATCACGACCCCATGGACAATGTTCCTCCAGGCCTTCCTGTCCTCTATCATCCCCTGGAGTCCATTTAGGCTCACACCAAATGCTTCTGTGACTCCATCCAGCCACCTCCTTCTCTGACGTCCCGTTCTTCTCTTGCCCTCCATCGTTCCCAGCATTAGGCTCTTCTCCAGTGAGTCCTTCCTTCTCATTAGGTGACCAAAGTATTTGAGTTTCGTCTTCAGGATCTGGCCTTCTAAAGAGCAGTCAGGATTGATCTCCTCTAGGACTGACCGGTTTGATTGCCTTGCAGTCCAAGGCAATGACAGCCCATCTATGACAGCCCCTCAAGTACTGGAAAATATTTACCATGTCACCTGAACTGTTCATTATACTTATCCACTATACTTAGCCTTCTAGTGATTTAGCCCCAAGACCATTTATCATCTTAGTTGCTCTTCTCTGCATTCTTTCTAGTGTCTCAGTATTTTTTTTTATTATGGTGACCAAAACTGGATGCAGCTTTCCAAGTGCAGCCACACTGGTGCAGTATAAAATGATATTATCACTTCTTGATAACATCTTGATGCTATCCCTCTGTTGATACAGCCTAGGACTGCATCAACTTTGCAGTCCTAAGCTGAATTGACATCTCGTTCCCTCTCAGTTATTACTCTTGAGCCAGATCTATTCTATGCCTATCCATTTGTTTTGTTTTGTTTCTGCCTTCTTATATGACCTTACTTTTCTCATCACTGAATTGCACATCTCGTTGGATAGGGCCCAATGCTCAAGTATGTCAAAATCATTCTGAATCTTGAGTCTGTCTTCCAAATTCCCAATTCCCACCAGCTTTGGGTCATTATTTGCAAAGTTGATAAGTTCCCCCTCTACCCTGATATCTAGATAATTTATGAGCTATACAAGGTTACTAAGGAGTTAATTTTTTTTCTTGCAGTGTAGACAGATATTAGCAGACAGGATCCTAATTCAAATACTTAGTAGAAAGTGATTGCCTGAAAAGTGTCAGTTATAATCCAAGAAGCAAGAAAACATTTTAAATACCATATTTTTCAGAGTATAAAGCGCACCTCTCCCCCCAAAAGAGGGTGAACATTTGGGTGTGCCTTATACACTGAATGTATACCCGCATATCCACTGGCCCTCACCCTTTGGCCTCTGCCTCCCAGCAATTTGCCCCTTTGCAGCAAACAGCAAGTTTCAGCTTCAACTTCAGCACAGCCTGATTAGCACAAGCAGCTGATTGTCAGTTAGATCGGCCTCCCGACCATCAGCTGTTTCAGGCTGCAGGGACTGCCATAGCCTATTACCACCTCTGCATGCATCATTTTTGGCCTCCACATCCCATTTTTGGCCTCTGTGTGCCCCGTTTTTGGCCACCGCATGCCCCATTTTCTGCCCATTCTGATCCCCGCTGCCCAGAACGGGTAGAAAATGGGGCGTGTGGATGCTGAAAAGGGGGCATGCAGAGGCTGAAAATGGGATGCGGAGATCAAAAATGGGGCACGCAAACATGGCAATAGGCAATGGCAATCCCTGCACCCTGAAACAGCTGATTGTTGGAGGCCGATCCAACCAACAATCAGCTGCTTGTGCTAATTAGAACTAAAACAGGCTGTTTGCTGCAAGGAGGCAAATTGTTGGGAGGCAGAGGCAGATTTTTTTTCTTGTTTTCCTCCCCAAGAACTAGGTGGATCTTATATTTTGGAGCATCTTATACTCCAAAAAATATGATAATTCCAAAGTCATAGAATGCCAAATTGCTAGCCAGTCCAACAGTAAAGGGTTACAAACAGGAAACAGGAAGAAAAGTCACAAAGCTGGAATACCAAACGACCGCTTCTACCAAAGGCTGAAAGCAAAGTGGCCTCATCTGTCTGCTGGCAGCTTGCTGAAATTACTCAGACCTCACCCATTGCCTAGCAAGGAGCCTCACTGAATGATGTGCTCCACTTGATGTCATATGGGTCCTGATCCGGGGCTTGTGGGGGTTGAAATCTGAATGGTCCTTTTGTGGCTCTTTTTTTACCAAAATGAAATTTGAAATGAGGATTTCAAAGCTCATGTGATTCTGGGCACGCTGTGGATTTGCTGAAGTTAAAACAAAACAACATCTTGTTGGCTGCTTGATGTGGTGGACTCACACATCTGTTTCTCTATAGAGGTCCATCAACCATGGATTATATTGTAGGAAGTTAGCACCTACCCCTCTCCTAGAAAAATGAAATATCCTGGGAAATATTGAAAAGACAGAATATTATATTTACCTGGATAAGAAATGGAGAAATATGTTTTTGGGCAGGAAACTGACTCACTCTTAATAACCTCCACCTTTGTTAATGGGCCATAAAAAGCCTAAGCTACATAACAAAAGTAGAATTAGCCTTCTACAGAAACTCACCACATGGCATCTGGCAACTCATCCAAGCTTGGGACTCAAAAAGGCACACAACCTACAAAGCTAAGACACACACCCCCCCGGGAGTCTGACAACCAATCAGAATACATTTTTTACACAGGAACAGGAAACAGAGAGGTGGGGCCGAACAGAGAGTATAAAAAACTCAGAAATCCTCAGAAAACCTCTTCTTTCTCTTTTTCTTCTTCACCCAACATCTGGAAGCATGTAAAATCCACCTTTTCTGTTCAGGGACTCAAGCTATGTGATCCTGCCCACCATTAAATCATCTTTCGAAGCAGCCTCCAGGTTTCCAGTGTCTTTTCCCCCACTTGGAACTGAACCCAGAAGGACATTTCTTCCCACAATCTGAAGCTGGAATGATGGTTAAGCATCTACTTCTAACTCAGGAAAATGAGAGCAAAATCTCTGCTGCTCCAGTCATTTTTAAAGTTACCTCAGGGGTGAGGAGAGGAACAGGCAAGCTACTGCCAAGGATCCGTGACAGGCCCTGAGGGCAAGTCTTGTAACAGAAACATCAAAGTCAAGATGACAACTGCAACTATCTGATCAAAGTCCTGCTCTTTTTATCCTGTGATGCAGTTTTTTGCAACCACCATTTGACATTTTTTGATATTTTTTATTATTATTTACAAATGAGTATATTGAACAAAATGTAACCATTCTGGCATTTCATCCGCCATAGAAACTTTCAAAGGGCAAGACAAATAACATATATGCTACTTACACAGTGCTAGTCTTATACAATTATTTTTGACCAACTTATTCATTCAAATACATATATAATCTCTCATTTCAGCTCTACTTAGCTTGATTTTT
Source organism: Thamnophis sirtalis (assembly GCF_051295495.1). Taxonomy (NCBI): domain Eukaryota; kingdom Metazoa; phylum Chordata; class Lepidosauria; order Squamata; family Natricidae; genus Thamnophis; species Thamnophis sirtalis. The sequence continues at coordinate 27,946,624 of NW_028261395.1, forward strand.
TCATGTTCCGACTCCCACCTCGTGTTTTCTGCCATTGATAAAATCTATTCCATATGTCATAATATTTTGTGTCTCCTTTGTTTTTTAATTCTAACGTTAGTCTATCCATTTCTGTGCATGTTAATATCTTCCCTATTAACTCCTTTTCTGAAGGGGTATTTTCATTTTTCCATTGCTGTGCATTCACCATTCGCGCGGCTGTTAGGATGTGAAGTATTAGGTTTATTGACCCTTTGCTATAGCCTTCTGTTTTAATACCTAATAGAAATAATTCTGGCTTGAATTCTGTACACTGTCCAGACATTTGACATTTTTGATCCCCAGGAAGCAGGGCCTTGTAGCATTATAGGCCAATATACTATACCCAATATGTCCAGCAATGTTCTCTTATCTGAAGAAAACTAAAATTAAACTTGTACACTTGTAACTTCTCACTTCTTCACAAGAGGAAATTCTATAACAATATTATCATTTCCAAAATGTATTCTAATCATATAAAGCAGGAAAGATTACTATCAAATTGCTCAGTTTTTTTCAAAAACAAATGGAACCTGTATAATATAGATAAGCTACACCGTCATTTCAAACAACTTTTCAGAATACATCCGATTAAAATTGAAGTTCCTCATCCTGATTTCTATTGCTTTGCTTATTCAAAATGCTAAATTGCATTAGTAACTCTTGTGAACAAAGAATATTGCCCTCCAGAGCGAAAGAAAATAGATAAAGTGTCTATGATTGATGATAGCTTTGACTAAGAAGATGGCACTACAAAGCCTTCAAAAACAACAAATAATAACACTGGAGAAACAAGACGATAATCTTCATTATCAGACTGATTAATTAAAACAGTAAACCACAAAACAGGATGCAAACAACTTTGCTTCTTTAATCTGCTAATGAAATAAATGAACATTAATTCATTATCATTTTATTATCACATCATTAAATGGCATGGGAATACAATACATGGCAGAGTAACACTCCCCAACCACGCCCACACCAAGCTTAATAGGTTTCTAAGCATCAACTGTCTTTTCCTCTTCTGTACTTTGAAAAACAGGTTAAAGTAAGGCTTCATTTTCCAGTCTGCATACGAATGCCTTTCCAAGTGGTTATTAACACCTCATTAACATACCATTTTGGTACCATTCAGAGCATGTTACAGATAACCAAACAGTGCTGAATTCATTGAAGTGCATTGAAAGGGTATTTAAAGTTTCTGCTTTGTTTATGCTGTCATAAAGAAAGCCTTGCTTAATGGGATGGTAAAAGAGCAGATGCTGTGATAAGAGATCTCCAGGAGCAAAGAAGCAAGGGACATAAGGCAGTTTTTCAGCCATGCATTAAAGTCATCTAAATGTGTTCTCAAATGACATGTGCAATTGCTTTAAATGTTTTCCTCCCCAGGTCAAAATAAATCATACCTTAATCTTTGAGCATTTAAATTGGTTGGTGATCTGGATTGTAGGTGAAAGGTGGCATCAATGGGACTACGTGGTGAAGGCCCTTCACCTCAGAGAAGAACTACCCTGAAATCTCAGAATTGAGAAGATATAAGAGTGGAGATTGTTCCCAGTTGCAATGTATGGATGTGAAACCTGGACCATAAGGAAGGCTGAGCGTCAAAGAATTGAGGCCTTGAACTCTGGTGCTGGAGAAGACTCCTGTGAGTCCCTTGGACTGCAAGGCAATCAAACTGGTCAGTCCTAGACTGACTGCTCTTTAGAAGGCCAGATCCCGAAGATGAAACTCAAATACTCATTCATACATAGTAAGAGATGCCCGGTTTAAGGTTTGGAAAAAAATAAAAAAGAACCATTATATGAAAATCCCAATTTTGTTATCAATGATGGAGGCAATGACATATCCAAATACTGTAGATCTCAGTAAAATGATAAGTTATGCAAAACTCTTAGATGAAAAAAGAGAACTAAAATCAGTACAAGATCTGAAAAAAAACAAGGAATAAATATGGAGTGGTGGCCGTATTTACAAATCAAAACAAGATTTTAAAAAGATTGGGAATAATATGGTATACATCAGAAACAATTGGAATTAAATAAAATATTACTAGGAACGGGAGGAAAAATGATTACCAAATTATACAATTTCCTTTTAAGATATAAAATGGAGGAAGAGACAGTAAAGGAGACAATGATTAGCTGGGCCAGAAACTTTGGTCATAATATAGAGTTAGAAAAATGGGACAAACTATGGGAAAGAAATTATAAATTTACGATGACAGTAGCCTACAAAGAAAACCTCTATAAAATGTTTTATAGATGGCATTTGCCTCCAGTGAGATTGGCCAAAATGTATCCAAATCCATCCTTCAAATGTTGGAGATGTAGCCACAAGTCTAGAACATTCTACCATATTTGGTGGATGTGCCCCATCACAAGGAAATACTGGTGTAAAATTTGGAAATGGTTGGAAGAAATTACGGAGCAAAAGATAGAACTGAAACCAGAATCGTTCTTATTAGGAATATTAGACTCAAAAATGGACAAAAAATCTCAATACATAATACTAAATATACACACTGCAGCTAGGATTGCTTTCGCACAAAACTGGAAACAAATCAATACATCCGCAGATGAAACAATAATTAGAAAGGTACTCAAATGTGCAGAGATGGACAAAATAACCATGGGGTTAAAAGAAAGAGAAGAATCGTACCATTATAAAGTATGGAATAGAATGTATAAATGGCTAGAAAACAGAAGCCAAAACAGGAAATAGAGGTTTTGGTTTTTTTTTTGCTTTTTCTAAGTTAGTATTGAATAAAAATTAATCCAAGTTGCTAATGGTTCACCGACAAAGGTGCGCACGACAAAAGCGCGCCGACAAAACCGCAGCGAGAAAACCGCGAGGTCAATATAGCGCCCACAACAGCGTGCCAACAAAAGTGCACATTCAACAAACAACGCCAAAACCACGTAATAACCCTAACCATAACCCTAGCCCTAAACCTAAACCTAAATCTAACCCTAAACCTAACTCTAAACCTAACCCTGAACCTAACCCTAACCCTAACCTTACCTTAACCCTAATCGCGCTTTTGTGGGCGCGGTTTTGTCGACGCGCTGTTGTGGGCGCTATATTGACCTTGCGGTTTTCTCGCCGCAGTTTTGTCGGCGTGCTTTTGTCATGCGTGCATTTGTTGGGTCACAGTTACTAATTAATATCAAACTTAAAGTATCGACCATAATGTAAATATAATGGTGATATGAACAAATTATTATCATTACAACTGTGAGTATAACTGTTATTACATTATTACAAATGCTAAAACCAATAGAACTATAAAACCTGAATATGTAAGCTGATACAGAAGGCTGTAAAACTATTTGATATTGTTATGTGTGTTGTTTTTTCTGTATTTGTTTTTTTCTGTTTTTAAAGGTTAAAATGTTTAATAAAAACTTTTTTTTTAAAGAAACTCAAATACTTTGGCCACCTAATGACAAGGAAGGACTCACTGGAGAAGAGCCTAATGCTGAGAAAGATTGAGGGCAAAAGAAGAAGGGGACAGCAGAAAATGAGGTGGCTGGATGGAGTCACCGAAGCAGTCGGCATGTCCTTAAATGGAGTCCAGAGGATGGTAGAGAACCGGAAGGCCTGGAGGAACATTGTCCATGTGGTCGTGATGGATTGGACACAACTCCGCGACTAACAACAAGAGTGGAGATGCCAGGGAAGGCTACGGAAGACTAAAATGAGTGTCATGGGCAGACAACTCAAATCTTCTCCCTGCTACCAAATGACACAGCCTCTTGTGAATAAAACTTGTGACTCTGTTGTTTAGTGCATGAGAGGGAAATATTTTTGCACTCAGAAACTCCACTTCAAGAATTTATTTTTCCTTTTTAAACAATGCAGGGGCTGGGGAGGTAAGCTGGCAATGTCCATTATTATTTTTTTATATTTTTAAATATATGTTTTCATATTGTTTTTAAATTGTTATGTTATTGCTCTCTTATACAAGTGATGCTTGCTTGACCAGGCTGACTTATAAAAGCAGTTGCAGCAATTCTGATTGCCATCCTTAAGCACATCCTGCACAGTTGTTAAGCACAACATCATCTGAATGTCATTTGCTTGATAATTGTTATTGAAAACTTAGATAGATAGAGATGGATGGATGGATGGATGGATGGATGGATGGATGGATGGATGGATGGATGGATCGATCGATCGATCGATCGATCGATGGAGTGGGGAGGGAGGGGAGATGGCAGAATTAATTTGAGATTGGAGTATTGTTGTACAACTTGGTCTTTCATCATCTTCCTGACAGTGTGCACAGGTATAACTCATGAAATATGTTTTTTATATTTGCACATTTTGTTGGTTCTGTGCATTCTGTATTATCATCTTTCCATGCCATAGACTCTGTTATAACTTCAATAAGCCTCTTATTTGTTTATTTGGCTCTTATTTCCATCATATTTGCTGGGATTTTGATTTTTTTTTTAAAACAAATTCCGTATTTTTCACTGACTTTTTAATAAAATCCCCAATTCCTCAAACATTCTCCCCTCCCGCCCCCAACCTGTTCTATCTCTGTCTCTGTCTTCTAGATTAAAAATTCTGAAAAGTTGTTACAATTTAATAAAACATATATGCAATGTAATCAAGACTACAAGGGAAATTATTACATTGCAATCTATTTTGTTCTTCTGGAGGTTCCCACAAAGCAACTATCATCACATTTTCTCCTCACATCAGTGACATCTCCCTCTCTCAGCTCCCATTCAGTTACGTTCCCGAGCGTACTGTCATATAGAACTGGAATGGTCCTTCTCCCTTCCCACTGTCATGAGGGCACAGGGCAAACACAGTGCTCTGTGGCTTTAACTTGGATGATATTTTCTTCTTGTCTGTATGACAATTTGAAAAGGAGAGAGGGTGAGTAGCCTGTGAAAGATAGATTGAGGAAAAGAGGCTTTGGCTGAACGAAATACACAACTAGAAGGAAGGCAGAAAGGAGAGATAGAAGGTACTCTCATCTTAACTGTTGCAAGATATATGGTAAAATAGAGGATAACAATTCTACACTAAAATACTACTGAGATGGAAGGAGAGGAAGAGAGAGAGAGATGGAGGGAGGGGAGGGGGGAGAGAGTTGGAGGGAGGGAGGGAGGGAAAGAGACGGAGGGAGGGAGAGAGTGGGGGGAGATGGAGAGGGAGCAAGAAAGACGAGGGAGGGAGAGGGGAGAGGAGGAGAGGGAGAGAGACAGAGGGAGAGAGACAGAGAGGGGGGAAGGAAAGAGAAGGTGGAGGGAGGGAGAGGGTTAGATGGTGGAGGAGAGGGAGAGGCTGAGGAAGGGAGGGAGAGAGAGACAGAGGGAGGGAGGGAGGGAGGGAGAGGGGATGGAGGAGGAGAGGGAGAGAGACAGAGGGAGAGGGAGAGAGAGGGGGAGGGAGAGAGAAGGTGGAGGGAGGGAGAGGGTTAGATGGTGGAGGAGAGGGAGAGGCTGAGGAAGGGAGGGAGGGAGAGAGAGGGGGGGGAACAAAAAAGAAAATCATGCACTTAACATAAAAGCCAAATATAAAAACATCAAAAATAATTAAATTAAACAACATAAACAGGAAATATATTACCTCAAGCAAGAGACGGCTACTTAGGCATCACCTGAAACTAAAGCACCAGCATAGCCTGCCCAGAAACACCTCTTAACTATACTGGTTTTCCTTTTTCCTTTCTCCATTTCTTTCTTTGCAGTTTTGAAAGAGAAGGTGGGAGGAGAGGAGATCTGGTTTCCCCAGTCGTCATCATTACTAGCTGTCTCAGTAGCTTTAAGCATGGTATTTTTATTTTTATTATCTACTTTTTATTTTCATTATTACGGGTCCCCTATAAGTTACTATAAGCTGATATCACAGTTTTTAAAAATTGGTTATTTGAATTTTAGGCCATTTCTGAGAGCTCATCTAATTATTTTCGTTTTCAAAAGACAAGTACATTTTGTGACATGGAACATTAAAGAGTTCAGTGGAACAACCGTAATATAACAGATTTTGTACAAATTCAAGTTAATGAAGTTGGAGGGGTTCTTTTTTTTACATATTCCTTCAAATAGGTTGAGCATTTACGTACATGAAAACTCAAACTCTGCCAGTGGAGTGATTTTATTTAAAACGTATTTTATAAGAGTTGAACAAGAATTTCTAGTTTCTGGAAATAATACATGATTTTAGCAGGGGTGGGTTCTGGCTGCCACTACTGCTGGTTTGCTCAGGCATGTGCTGCATGCACACAGATGCATGCGCAGTACTATTTAAAAATGCTTCTGCGCATGTGCAGAAGCAAAAAAAAACCAATGGAACCGGTTTGGGGCCGTGGCATGCCGAGTTACTACCTACTCAGCCGAACTGGTCCGAACCCATCTCTGGATTTTAGTAGCTAGAATAGAGAATGGGTGTGAATACCTCTTAACATCACAGCCAAAAATCAAACTTAACATTTTACATACAGTTAATTGTTTTGCAAATCTTTTGGAATTACAAATTGATTAGTTAACATTTCATAGAAACTTTTATTCTGAAACCTTTGTTGGGTTTTTATAAGAACTCAAGAAAAAAACATGACGTCATTTTGTAGGAGTCAATCCGCCTAATGATGACTGGAGCCAGAATAATGATGCCATAATCCTACATTTTCTCTCTCTTCACAATGTGGAAAATGGGTCAACGCTTCTTAATTCATGGTTTGAGAAATGATCTGTTGGAAGAAAAAATCCATCTGGGTCCAGTTCCAAATGGGGAGAAAGACACTGGAAACATGGAGGATGATTGGAAAGATGGTTTATTGGTGAACAGCACCACATAGGTTTGAGGCAACCGACCACATGGAGTGGAGAATGAGGGTTATTTATACCCTCTCTTGGGCCTTGCCCTTGAGCTTCCTGTTCCTGCAGCAGAGCATGTATTCTATTGGTTGCTGTAGCGGTCACTGCTAACTTTGTAGGCTGTCTGAGTACCAGGCTTGGTTGAAGCTTGCTGAGCAATTCCTATTGTGGCTGAATGGCTCTGCTTTTGTTCAGAGCCAGACCTTGCTTAAGGCAGTAATGGATGGCCAAATCTGCCATCCATTCTAAATCTTTTGCCATCCAAATCTTTCTAAAGCCGCCCCAGCTCAGTATCTGCTGATGCTCTGAGCTTCTGTCTCTAAGAAGGAGGTAGATCTTTTTTATGTAGAATAGACTGGCTCAGGCCTTAATGGCCCATTGACAAGGGGGGGGCTATTAAGAGTGTTTCCTGCCTAAAAACATGTTTCTCAATTTCTCATCCAGGGAAATATAATATTCTACCTTTTTAATATTTCCTAAAATACTTCATTCTTCTAGGAGGGGTGGGTACTAACTTTCTACAGATCAGAGCTACATATATAAGATAGATGTGAAAGTGGGAGAGACAAATCTTCTACTGTTCTGTTTGTAATTGCAAAATAAAGGCATTGAATTGGGGAAATCAAACAGATCTCATGCAGGGTGTGTATATGTGTAAGATAGTATTGGACTGCTTTGTTAGATTTGTATTATTTTTTATTTGTATTATTAATTTATAATTTCAGATTTTTGATTTCTTTTAAGTAACAGGTCTCAGATGGTGTTTGGTTAAAAAAAAAGTTCAGATCTTTTGCTAATACTGTATCTCTTAGAGACAGAGGTGATATTTAGCAGGTTCTGACCAGTTCTGGAGAACCGTTAGTGGAAATATTGAGTAGTTCAGAGAACTGGTAAATACCATCTCTGACTGGCCTCACCCCCATCTATTCTCTGCCTCCCGAGTCCCAGCTGATCGGGAGAAAATGAGGATTTTGCAGTAACCTTCCCCTGGAGAGGGGAGGGAATGGAGATTTTACAGTATCCTTCCCCTGCCATGCCTACTAAGCCATGCCCACCAAGCCACGCCCACAGAACCAGTAGTAAATTTTTTGAATCTCACCACTGCTTAGAGATCTATCTGTACTATAACATTCTTGTAAGCATTAACAAGCAGTGGATTAGAATTTTCCGTGGCCATTTAAATAGGAAATCCATTTTCAAGAGCGATAATGTATCTGAACAGTTTATTTGCCTTTCTTTACCAAAACGTTTTCCCCACATATTTTTTAGCTTCTTTCACTAGAACTATAGATCCTATTCCAAGCATTTTTTTCATAATATAAAAAATATACTTTTCTGTGAATTAGAAACAGCAACCAAAAAGAGTTATCTGGATTATACAGTTGTCCTGTGTTTTTTCTATACTTTGAAATTTCTATTTACCTGGAATAATATAAAAATAGTTGTTGAAATGATCTTTCAGGTGTAGAAGTTGAGTATTCAGCAACAGCAAGAAGGAAAAGATTGATGCTTCCAGTTACTGATCTTGCTGTGGGCTGCCAGTGATACAAATACAGCCAGTTCCGATAATGAACTCAAGGTATTTATTGCACACATAAATCTTTCACAAAAGGAGCACAAAGCCCTCTTCAAATTCAAACTTTCTATGGAGAACACAGGCACAAAAGCTTACTTGTGCAAAAAGGGTCCAGAGAGAGGCATCTCAAGATCAGCAATATCCAACAGTCCATTTCCTATCCAAGGTTTCAGATAATTTAAAAATAGTGCACAGCCAGAGAAACAAGTAAGAAATTAAGCGAATCTCTCTCTCTCTCTCTCTCTCTCTCTCTCTCTCTCTCTCTCTCTCTCTCTCTCTCTCTCTCTCTCTCTCACACACACACACACACACACACACACACACACACACACACACACACACACACACACACACACACACACACACACACACACACACACATATATATATATATATATATATATATATATATATATATATATATATATATATATATATATATATATATATATATATAATATTCCAGATTACTAGATTGACTAATTGGCTGAGTCATATGGCTTGAGCTCCTGAACAGAAAAGGGGGATCACATGCAGTGGTGGTTCCGGCCCAGCGTCCTCCACATCAATGCATGCAACGCTCATGCACACACACACACGCAGCATGCATGCATCTTACCATCCAGCAAAACCTCCGCGAGCCTCCACGATGCTCCAGCTGCTCAGTGGAGCAACACACAGGCGCTGTACGCGTCATGCACATGCGTGGGAGCACCAAAGAGTTTGAAGACAGATAAGGAACGTGGGCGGGTCGTCTGGAGTACTGTACTGGAACGGTACCTGGTGCTCCGGGGAGGCTCCGGGATGCCCATACCGGGGCGTACTGCCTGCAACCCATCACTGATCACATGCTTCCAGATGTTGGGTGAAGAAGAAAAGAGAGCGAGATACTGAAAGTTCCTGGTTTTATGCCCTCTCTGGGCTTTGAACCTGAGCTTGTATTCTGATTGGTTGTCAGACTCCCATGAGGCCATGCAGGGACAACTCTGTAGGCTGTGTTTTTAGTCCAAGTTTGGTTGAGTATTGCTTCTTCCCAGGTGCCCTGTGGTTGAGATGGGTAAAGGGCTAATACTATCATGCCTTAATCCCATCACCCTGGAGCTGAAGGGGGAGATCTTTGTTATGTAGAATAACTGGCTCAGGCTTTTTAATGGCCCGTTGATAAAGATGGGGGCTATTAAGAGTGACTCTGTTTTCTGCCTAAAAACATGTTTCTCCATTTCTCATCCAGGGAAATGTAATATTCTGCCTTTTCAATATTTCCCAGGATATTTCATTTTTCTAGGAGAGGGGTGGGTGCAAACTTCCTACACTCTCAAACAGAAAATAGATGACTTGAATTCCTTTCCTTTTATGTTAATAATTTGTGCAACTCAAATTATTAGCTCAGCAACTCAACCTTACTTTAGGTATCCATGATTCACTTGGTACATTAGATACATCTGATTTTACTCCCAGCTGCCCTTCCAAGATACTCATGGCCAAGACAGTCTTCTCCCTGCTCACTTAACGTATGATACATTATATTGCAGTATTTTTGGCTTTCTGGTTTGGGGTATTTTTCAGTGACATCTATAATATGAGCAGTGTCTTCCAAATATTTTGGACTAAGGTTCCCATAGTCTCGGACTGGGAACTGAAGTCCAAAGCACCTGAATTATCCATGCAAAAGCTATAATTTCTAATCCAAGCTCTGTAGCTAAATGGTAGCATGTCTTTTTGATTGTTCTAAAGTTCAAAAACCATTTCTTAGACAGCTATTTCTTTTCAAGTTAATAAGGAACACAATCGATTGTTTCTTTTGTATCTTGAAGGAGATGAAGCATGAATGCAAATACCAATTTAATGTAACCTGGCATCTAATTAACTTGTTCGAAACCTTTTTTTATTATTCATCTCTTCTCTCCTAATATCACCCCAAATATAGTGGTATGAAGTAGGAGTTGGACTGATGAAGAATATAATTAATAATAACTAACTGAAGTCCCATTACTTCCATAGTCTGAATGCTACTCAGGGATTCTAAAAACAACTACTTGCTCAGAACATTATTAGTTCAAATCAATCTACTGTTGGATGAATTAATTGATATTTATGAACTCTCATCTACTATGTGGTCCAGGATGGTTAGTTAATGTTTTTGTTTTGTTTTGTTTATTTTCCAATATAGGGCTGAGGGAGAACACCTGGTCCAAAGTCAATCAGTTGACTACAACTATGTAGTTAAGCCAGAGGTGGGTTCCTACCAGTTCGGACTGGTTTGGCCGACCGGCAGTGGTTTGGCAGCCTGGGTCGCTGGAACCGGCTGTGACCCAGGCCTGCCATGGCTCTGAACTGGTTCTCCTATGGCATCACCATCTTGATTTTTGGTTCTGCGCATGCCCAGAACAATTTTCATTGCACAAATTTAATTTTTTCCCCATTTTTTTAACATTTCACGCATGCACAGACCTGTTTATGTGCCAATGTGCACGCACGCGGAGCGCACCTTTGACGTGCACCGAACCAGCAGTAATGCCAACAGCAACCCACCCCTCACTTAAGCAATGAATAGAACTCATGGTCTCCCAGTTACTAGGCCCAGATGTTTATTATTATACCTTGCTGGCCATTGCCTAGAATTATATCTCCCACTAAGTGTAATACTTTCAATGACAGCAGCAATGAAGTATTATCATATTCTGTCACATGAAATATCTTATGGAGAACATCTTACAATGTTCCTTATTCTAGAAGTCTTCTGAAAGCAGTCAGAATTGCAGACTTGATGAGAATGCCTTCTATTCCCTCCTCCAAATCATTTATGAAGATGTTGAACATTACTGGATTCAGGGCAGAGCCTTAAGGTGCCCCCGCAGCATATTTCCCTCCATGTGGGCAGAGACCCATTAAGGATCACTTGTCAGATACATTAATTCAGCCAACTGTGAATCCATCTGGTAGTGGGACCATTCAACTCACTTTGTTCCAGTTTATCAAAAAAAAGGAGGCCATGATATACTTTATCAAATGGCTTACATTACATCCACAGTCTCCCCTTGGTCGGTTAATTGTCCAAGAAAGCAATTAGGTTTGTCTGGCATGATCTGTTTTTGGATAAATCCAGGCTGATTTCTGGTAAGAACCCCAGTCATTTCTAAGTGCTCACAAGCTCACTGCTTGCTTATTTTTTCTAGTATTTCCCCCAGTGGTGGGTTCCGGCGTCCTCCACATGAATGCGCACAGCACGCGCACATACACAGGCAACACACACATGCATCTTACCCTCCAATGACACCTCAGCAGCCTCTGTGATGCTCCAGCTGCTCACCAGAACGTCACGCAGGTGCTGTACGCGCCATGCACATGCGTGAAAGCACTGAAGAGTTGAAAGACAGGTAAGGAGCTCGGGCAAGCAGGTGGGCCCTCCAGAGCACGGTACCGGAACATCAGGCACTGTGCAGGATTCAACTTCATTCTTAACGTTGGAGAAGCTGTTATCTGTCTCTGTTGAAATCTGAGTTGCTGCCAAGGTTCTTATCTGTTTGTTATGCTTGGGCTTTCAGCCACCGAGATTTATGTTTCCTGCTAATAAAGTGCTGTAGAATTCCAGTTAAGCTTGCCTCGGCATTTGTTACTGGACGGAGGAGGGGATCAGAACAGATGTAGCCCTAATGACATCAACCACAGCAGAAGCAGTAATCAAAGTTCTGCAGAGACTTTTCTCCACGCATGGGTTTCCTGATGTCTTGGTCTCTGACAACGGCCCCCAATTCACGGCTGTGCCATTCAAGACCTTCCTAGCGTCTCTGGGAATCAGGCATGCCCTGGACACGCCATTCTATCTGGCCTCCAATAGTCAGGCAGAGAGAATGGTGAGATCTGCAAAAGAGGCCCTCACTAGGATGGACCCCGGCAATTGGCAAACATGAATCGATCACTACCTATTAATCCAACACATCACACCCAGTGCCACCACTGGGAGAAGCCCCTCTGAGCTCCTCATGGGCCGCCACCTAAAGTCTCTAGACTGGCTACATTCAAATTATTCCACCACACCACCCCCCGATTCCACAAGCAAGGTCGATCCTTCTCCATAGGGGATTCGGTATACGCACACAACTACACAGGGGGAACATTGTGGATTCCTGTCACAGTGATCGGAATTACCGGTCCTCGATCGTATACAGTTGAACTCGAGGACGGTAGATATTGGAGAAGGCACATTGACCAACTCTGTAGCCGGATTTCCAATTCCAAACTTAGGAAACCAACAGTAACTCCTGCACGAGACAATCAAAAACCACACGAAACCAAACAACAACCCCGCCACGTCCAACTCAAGCCCAAGAATCTCGGAAGACTTATCTGACTTCGATGCAGGCCTGCAGCGAGCTCCAAGTGAGTCAACTCCAGAAGCTTCAGCTGCAGCCTGTGGAAAGTTCCAGGAGCTTCCATCAGGCAGAACCACAGAGCAAACAAATCCGTCCGACTTGTCCAAAGAAACCGTTCACATTGAACACACTGAACTGTGCAGGTCAGGCAGAGCTACGCAAAAACCCGCCTACCTGCATGACTATGTCACCAATTGGGTTCATCTATCCTAGAGGGGAGGGGTTTTAGATATCCCCCACACACACAGATAGAGGTTCCCACCTAGGTCCTCTGTTCCGGCGGGAACAGAGGGCGATTCCCATTTGTCAAGAGGTCTGACAGATCCCTTTAAAAGGGGATGCTGTCCGACCCAATTTCAGGCAGATGTTTACTCAACTTGCAATAAAGAGCTGTTGTTACTGAAGCCTTTGTGTGCCTCCTTTACCCGATCTAACACATGGTTTGAGGTCCTGGGCAAAAAAAGGGGAGAGATGCTGCATGCGCCTGGGTTTTATGCCCTCTCTGGTCTTTTGAATTTGAGCTTGTATTCTGATTAGTTCTCAGACTCCCATGAGGCCATGCAGGGGTAACTTTGTAGGTTGTGTTTGTCCCAGGCTTGGCTGACTCATGCTGGGTGATGATGTAATGAAAGGAGTTTGGGCAATTCCTACTATGGCTCTGCCTGAAGGAGGTAGATCTTTGTTATGTAGAAGAGACTGGCCCAGGCTTTAATGGCCCATTGACAAAGGTGGAGGGGGGCTGATTTTCTGCTTCTCTTTGAGGGAAAATATTCTGCCCTTTTTATATTCCCTAAAATATCTCATTTTTCTAGGAGAGGGGTGGGGTGCTAACTTCCTACACTGCCACAAAGTTTTCATGGACCTATGGAAGAATGAAAGAACAACCTGCTTCCTGTTGTTTTGGTTGTTGTAGCATCAGAGCAGTGATGGTACCAAGAAGGGAGGGGAAGAAGGGTCGGTGTGAGGGCGTTACAAAGGATGTGGGAAAGGATGGGGCAAAGACATCCATCCATCCATGTGTGCATCTTTTCTTGGTGCATCTCTTCATTTGAAAGATTTTGGACTTGGGCCCTTATCCAGACTATTGAACAAGTTTTAATATTTTTATATTGCAAATTTATCCTTTTATATATCAATCTTGTTTTGGTTGGGTATTTGGAATTTAACTGATTGCATTTGGTACTTTAAGTGTTTCAAATAACAAACCAGCATAGGAATATTATAATCAACAGGCCAACAAATATCTGCTTTGTGTCATTTTGATTGCTGTGAACAAGCCATAACAATGAATATTATAATTTCATGGTTAATCTGAGCCGCATTAATTAACTTTAATTTTCTTAGTCAATTTGCTTATGAAAAAGGATAGTAAGTTATGCTGTTATCGAAATGTCAAAATGTCCTTGGTGTTAAAACCTACTGAAATCTTGTGTTCTAGGGTTAGGTAATTGAAGATCATTAAATGATGATGATAATTAAAAATGAAAGCATGCATATCATTATAAACATGGAATTGAGGTTTTTTTTTAAATAGTAAATGAAAAGGTAGAGGAGGAGGCAAAAAGGGTGCAAAGAAAGTTAGTACCCACCCCCCATCTAGAAGAATGAAATGTTTTAGGAAAGATTAAAAAGGCAGAATATTATATTTGGGGAAATTGCATTACCCAGCAAGCTCAACCAAGCCTGGACACTCAAAAGACAACCTACAAAGTTATCCCTGCATGGCCCCATGGGAATCTGGCAACCAATCAGAATACAAGCTCAAATTCAAAGCTCAACAGAGGGTATACATCTATCTCTCACTCTCTCACCCATCTGCTATTTTGCCCAGGACCTCAAACCATGTGAGCCTGCCCACCATTAAACCATCTTTACAAGCAGCCTCCATTTTTCCAGTGTATTTTTCCACCCTTAGAACTGAAACTATACAATGCAATGCAATGCAATGCAATGCAATGCAATGCAATGCAATGCAATGCAATGCAATGCAATGCAATGCAATACAATACAATACAATACAATACAATACAATACAATAGCAGAGTTGGAAGGGACCTTGGAGGTCTTCTAGTCCAACCCCCTGCCTAGGCAGGAAACCCTATACCATTTCAGACAAAGGGCTATCCAACATCTTCTTAAAGACTTCCAGTGTTGGGGCATTCACAACTTCTGGAGGCAAGCTGTTCTACTGATTCATTGTTCTAACTGTCAGGAAATTTCTCCTTAACTCTAAGTTGCTTCTCTCCTTGATTAGTTTCCACCCATTGCTTTTTGTTCTACCCTCAGGTGCCTTGGAAAATAGTTTGACTCCGTCTTCTTTGTGGCAACCTATGAGATATTGGAACACTGCTATCATGTCTCCTCTAGTCCTTCTTTTCATTAAACTAGACATGCCCAGTTCCTGCAACCGTTCTTCATATGTTTTAGTCTCAGTCCCCTAATCATCTTTGTTGCTCTTCTCTGCACTCTTTCTAGAGTCTCCACATCTTTTCTATATCGTGGTGACCAAAACTGAATGCAGTATTCCAACTGTGGCCTTACCAAGGCATTATAAAGTGATATTAACACTTCACGTGATCTTGATTCTATCCCTCTGTTTTTGTAGCCTAGAACTGTGTTGGCTTTTTTGGCAGCTGCTGCACATGGCTGGCTCATATTTAAATGGTTGTCCACTAGGACTCCAAGATCCCTTTCACAGTTACTACTGTTGAGCAAGGTACCACCTATACTGTACCTGTGCATTTGGTTTTTCTTGCCTAAATGTAGAACCTTACTCTTTCCACCATTGAATTTCATTTTATTAGATAGTGCCCAATGTTCAACTTTGTCAAGATCCTTCTGTATCTTAATCCTGTCTTCTGGTGTGTTGGCTATTCCTGCCTGCTAGGTGTCATCTGCAAATTTGATGAGTTCCCCATCTATTCCCTCATCCAAATCATTGATGGACATTTCTTCCAACAGGGGGAAATGCACCACTGTTATTCTGAGCTCCCATCAAATAGGAAGTGGATTTCTTCCTAAAACAACATCCATCAAATATTTAAAGGATACATCCCTCTTTTCTACCAGGCTAATATATCTTAAGATTATAATTTAAGGGACAGGGGACAAAAAAAGACCTTTCTAGTTATGTTGGAAAACCTAAAAGAAAGCTTTAAGGACAAAAAATCAAGGTGCCCCACTTATTTCAACAGGACACAGTGGCTCAGTGGCTAAAATGCTGAGCTTGTTGATCAGAAAGGTTGGCAGTTCAGTGGTGTGAATTCCTAGGGCCACGTAACAGAGTGAGCTCCCTTTACTTGTCCCAGCTTATGCCAACCTAGCAGTTTGAAGCAAGTAGAAAAATAGGAACCACCTTTGGTGGGAAGGTAACAGCATTCAGTGTGCCTTCGATGTTTAGTCATGCCAGCCACATGACCATGGAGACATCTTCAGACAGCGCTGGCTCTTCGGTTTTGAAGTCTAAGGTGCTGATCTGAGTGCTGATTACTGGTGGAGAAGTGCTGAAGTCTTTTTCTTCTCTTGGGCTGGTTGATTGCCTCTTGCATAATCTATAGATTTAAATGCTACACACTGAAAAATCAAATGAAGTGTCGTTCAATAAGTCTTTTTTTATCTCATGAAATGTATGAAATGGGACCTCTTGCTCCCAAGGCCTTTAGTAAATGCTAAAAATGCTAAATGAATTCAGCTATGAAATATAATTCTAGCCATCAACGATTAAGTTCTTCCATCCGATGGTCCGTTCTTTTTTCTTCAGGCACCAATGTTAGGTAGGGAATGAAATGATAATGTTGCTTCCTGCCTATCCCCTTGATTAATATTTAATTTACTTTTGATAAATTTTAATATATTTTAATTCACATCTTTTAATTGTATCTTGATTTTCTTGGGGGTATACCTGAATAAAACAACATTCTCCTTTCCTTTGGTTAAAACCGTCCCTTTTCTGGGGTTCCAAATAGCATCCAAAAGTAAATCAGAGCCCAAAGCAAAGTATTGCTCAAAGTTCCAATTTATTAAGAGAGCCATGTTGGCACATCTGGGAAAACTTGAATCTGAAAGCTTCCTGGTTTTCCCCACCCAGTTGAAAGTTCAAGATTTTGCTCCCAAACCCCAAGTCTATCACATGGTCCAATCTTCCACTGCCACGCTGGCAGTTCCACCCATCCAGTTTCAGTCAGGTGCATAGGTGCAAAGACAAAGGATAATCTTGGCTTTCTAGAAAGAATTTTGTTATGGCTACATCGCATCTCACTCCTACAATCCCCCCTCCTATTTTCCCACAGTAGAAAATGCATAGTAGAATAATAGAAACTGTGGCAGGCCAAAGACCCAAAAGAAAAGATGGTTGCAGGCCTGACACCCTTTTTTCCCACACAAAAATCAATTCTAGATATAAGAGTTCTTCTCTGTTGCTCAGGTAATGCCTCCAATGTTATATCATCACAGATGGCAGGATTGTTGCATCAAAAGCTCTGGTGAGTTCTTTCATTCCAGTTGGCAAGCAGTTGTTGTGGGATGGGGTGAGAAATATTTTATTGCTATTGTTCATGAAATAGGATAAAAGTAGGGAGAACTTGGCAGTGCCCTTGAAGAAACACACCAAGATTGAATTTTGACTGCTAAAAAGTTCCTTCGATTGAACCTCACCAGCAACTGCATACTGTTAATAGTGACAACTGAGTTCTGTGCAATGCTGAGCCAAAAAATGGAAAGATTATGAAGAAGGAAGCAGGAAGAAAATGGATGACCTGTAACAGCAACCAATAGAATAGAATTCTTCATTGGCCAAGTGACACTTCATTGGACACACAAGGAATTTGTCTTTGATGCATAAGCTCTCAGTGTACATAAGGGACGCGGTAGTTTAGTGGCTAAGAGGCTAGGCTTGTCAATCAGAAAGGTTGGCAGTTTGGCGATTTGTATCCCTAGTGCCGTGTAACAGAATGAGTGCCCATTACTTGCCCCAGCTTCTGCCAACCTAGCAGTTCAAAAGCATGTAAAAATGCAAGTAGGAAAAATAGGAACCACCTTTGGTGGGAAGGTGACAGCGTTCCGTGTGCCTTCGATATTTAGTCATGCCAGCCACATGACCACGGAGATGTCTTTGGACAGTGCTGGCACTTCGGCTTTGAAACGGAGATGAGCACCGCCCTCTAGAATCGGGAATGACTAGTACATATGTGCGAGGGGAACCTTTACCTTTAATCCCATTAAAATATTATACTGAACTGGAAGATATTTCAAAACTTCCTTCCTTTCTAAGTGAGTGTGTGTGTGTATGTGTGTGTGTGTGTGTAAATGTATGTATTATGTATGTCATTCATGTATGTATGAGTAAGAGAAAGACAGAGTTTATGCGAAATTGTAGGAGTCACAAATTTAGGCACCACTTTTTCTTCTGTGTCCCTCTATGTAAGAATCGGCCATTTAACAATAGCGGTGTTAGTGTCACCTTATCCCTAAGTCCCAGAATTACAAAACAGTACTGTATTTTTTGGAGTTCCCCAATCCCTAAAAGAGCATGGAAATGGTGCATATTATATACCAAATACAGACATTTTTAGGCTCCCAAAGTCCCGGCCCCACATCCCACTTTTGTGAAAAACGGGCAAAAAACGTACTGTTTTACACAAAAACAGAGGTGCTTTTTGCTTTCCCCCAGCCCCCAGCAGCACTCTGCAGGCTTCAGCAGGGCTGGGGGAAGGCAAAAACGCCTCCATTTTTGTGAAAAATGGCTCATTTTTTGCAAAAATGGGGGCATTTTTGTCTTCCCCCAGCCCTGCTGAAGCCTGCAGAGTGCTCCTGGAGGCCAGGGAGGACAAAAACCTTTTTTTCCTCACTTACCTCTTTGAAATATTGCTGCACCTTATAGTCAGAAAAATACAGCAATTCGCAAAAGAAAAAAGAAAAAGAATCCTAAACCCATAAAACACTTCATAACATGAAAAGGGAAAATGGGGAATGGGGGGGGGGGATCCTAAAAGAGCCACAGGCAATTACAGCACTTAACCTACATTGGCTGATCTCTGAAAAAAATAAGAAGTATTGAACTTTGGCAGAAAGGTGGATGGACTCAGTTATAGTGGCAATTGGATCATTGTTGGAAGATCATCATGGAGAAAATGTGTGTGTGTGTGTGTGTGTGTGTTGTATTTGTGCTGATAAATAAATAAAGGGAGACTAGTATAGATCTATTTCAAGCTATTTAGCTCTCATCAGCTAGCCATGCCCTTACTGGGAATCGAACCTGTGCTGTATTGCATCTTAGGCTAGCTGATGAGAGCTAAATAGCTTGAAATAGATCTATACTAGTCTCCTTTTATTTATTTATCAGCACAAATACAACAAATGTAACAAAAAGGCAACAGTAAAAATATTGGGTTTCTGTCTGGATGGTCTCTTGTGACAAGCCAAAGGACAGAGAATGGAAGTAGTGATCTTCTTCCCATATTTGGGCATACCGGGGGTTGTAAATATGTGTGTGTGTGTGTGTGTGTGTGTGTGATATTTGTGCTGATAAATAAATAAACGTCTTAGCAAACGTCTTAGCTATTAAGCCACAAGTTCTCCTCTTTATCAGCTGAAGCCAGGGAAGAAGGTATATATTTAGTGTCAATCGGCTCGTCACAAAAGTCCATCACGACAGAAACCCAATATTTTCACTGCTAAGACGTTTGCCTAAGATGTAATATAGCACAGGTTCGAATCCCAGTAAGGGTATGGCTAGCTGATGAGAGCTAAATAGCTTGAAATAGATCTATACTAGTCTCCCTTTATTTATTTATCAGCACAAATACAACACACACACACACACACACATATATATATTGTGCTCACATGCACACAACATACACACATTCATATTCAAAAGAGATCAACATACATAAAATTGTTCAGTGAGATGAAAGCTGTACAAATTAACAGAAATAGGGGGGGTGGCAAGTCACACTATCTTTTGAATGTAGCAAGTACATCAGGGGTGGGTTCCAGCAGGTTTGCTCATGGGTGTGCTGCGTGCGCTCATGCACAATGCAATAAAAAATTGTCCTGCATATGCACAGAAGCAAAAAACAAGATGGCGGCACCTTTGGCACCACCTGAAGAACCAGTTTGCGGGTGTGGCGCTCCTGGGTCGCTGCCGGTTCCACTACCAGTTCGGCCGAACCAGTCCAAACCAGTAGGAACCCACCACTGAACTACATGCTCAGATTCCTTTTGTTTCCTAATGTTTAACGACTCCCTATAATCCTGACCAATGTGACCAATCTGTGCCCACCCTTAATCTCTCTAGTAACACTGTTGAATATACAGAGCTGCAGGGAAATGGGCAGCATATACAGTACATTTTGTTATTATAATATCCATACAAATATGAAATTTTTGCTGCTAGTTATCTAGCCAGTGTATGTTCTCAAATGCATAAAGTTCTTCCCAAGAAGCTAGGATGTCATAATGCAGGGGTGTCAAACTCTATTTCATTGAAGGCTGCATCAGGGTTGCGTTTGAACTAGGGGTGCTGGGGTAGGCATGGATGGGGTGGGCGTGGTCAGCTTGATGTTGTATTGGGGGCACCTGTGCTAAGGCAGGACTTCCCTCAGACCCTTTCTCACTCTCTGTCGGGGTTCCAAATAACATCCAAAATTAAATCAGAGTCTGAAGCAAAGTATTGCTCAAAGTTTCAATTTATTAAGAGAGTCATGTTGGCAGATCTGTGGAAACCCCAAATCTGAGCTTCCTGAGTTTTCCCCACCCAGTTGAAAGTTCATGATCTTGCCCCACACCCACAAGTCCATCATATGGCCCAATATTCCACTGCCATCCTGGCAGTTTCAGCCATGCAGTTCCGGTCAGGTGCAGAGGTGCAGAGACAAAGGATGGCCTTGAATTCTAGAAAGGAATTTTGTTGTGACTCAGCAGTTCTGCTGAGAGTTTTTTCGGGATACAAAATTCAGTATGCAGCTGGGGCTTGTGGGACGAAGTTTGGGAGATAAAAGGAGAGCTGCTGCCAAGCCCCAGTTGCTGTAGTCAACGTTCCTTCGTGTGTTCCGTGTTTGGTAAAACATTGTTTGATTACTAATCCTGATTTTATGCCTGTTACACTTGGACAAGTGCTTTGGTGTTGCATGTAAACTTGATCTGTGAAGACTGTGGAAGAACTGCAGAGTTTGTAAGAGCTTTTGTTTTGAATTCTTATCGCAGATTTGTGTTTATGTTATTTTCTGGGCTCGAAGCCAGTTTGAACTGAAAACTGATAAAGATAGACTTCCTTTTAAGTTGCCTGCCTGAGTTTGTTAACGAGCCGTCAAGGGGGGGGGGGGGTCAGAACAGAATTTTATTTTGACATCACATTCTACACCTTACTATTCCCCTCCCAATTCCCCACTAATGAAACAGCATAGTAGAATAAAATATTAGTGTGGCAGGCCAAAGATCCCAAAAGGAACCAGCTGCAGGCCTGACACTCTCATTATAATCTCCTTCCTTCCTTCCTTCCTTCCTTCCTTCCTTCCTTCTTCCCTTCCTTTTCTTTTTTCTTTTTCTTCTTTTTCCTTCTCTCTTGATTCTCCTTTCTTCTTCCTTCCCCTCTTTCCTTATTTTTCCTTCCTTGCTCTCTTCCCAGCTTCCCTTCGTTTTCTTTGTCTTTCCTCCTTCCCTTTCTCCTTCCCTGTCCCTTGTTGCATGTCCAAGTGCAAAAGGGGAAATATTTCTCCTTATGCTTTGTTTTTAGTTTTAGTTTTGCTAGCCCTCTTCTATTGAAAACTGAGCTGGGGGGGGCTACCTTTTTGGCCAGGACAGCCTCCTGCAACCATCTACAAGTGAAAATAGAGCTGGGGGGAGCATGCATACCCTCCCAGCTCCATTTTCACTGGCAGAGACACCGTGGGCTGATCCTTTGCTGTTTCCAGGGTGGCCCCATGGGCCAGATCTAAGCACCCCATGGGCCAGATCCAGCCCCTAGGTGTTGAGTTTGACATTCCTGTCACAGGGGTGAAATTCAGAAAGTTCTGACAGGTTCTGGAGAACCGGTAGCAGAAATTTTGAGTAGTTTGGAGAACCAGCAAATACCACCTCTGGCTGGCGCCAGAGTGGGGTGGGAATGGAGATTTTGAAGCATCCTTCCCCTGCCACACCCACCAAGCCGCACCCACAAAACCGGTAGTAAAAAGAATTTAATTTCACCACTGCCCTTTCATAATGTATTGGGGTAGTATATGTGCAAATATAAGTGTGTGTTAATTTGTAATTAACAGATGAGTAATTGACAGATGTCAATGCACATATTTTCTAAAAGCCATCGTGGATTTTGTGGTATGGCACTCAGTGTTTATGGCAGAAAGTACTGTCACAGTGCAAGATCCTTACCTGGATTCTAACGACGTTTATGATTAAAAGTACATGTTCCTTTCTAGCTAGCGCCCACAATTTCATTATTTACTCCAGGGATGTCTGCAGGAGGTCAAAACAGTCAATACAGCAACACAACTAAGCAAGGGAAGAGTCTCCCCATTAGCAAGTAAAAAGGCATGAACCTTCAATTGCAGAGTTCTAGCCACCATCTTGTATTATTTATTTATTTATTTGTTTGTTTATGTATTTATTTATTTATGTATTTATTTATTTACTTAATTAATTAATTTTGTTTGTCACTCATGTTCAAGATAACAGGAATAAGAATAAACATGAATAAAAACACACGAAATGTGTACAAATAAATGGGGACATTAGGACAGGGATGTTAGGCACGCTGGTTCACTTAAGCGCGCCCCTTACAGACCTCTTAGGAATGGGGTGAGGTCAACAGTAGACAGTTTAAAGTTAAAGTTTTGGGAGGTTGAGGATGTAACAACAGAATCAGGTAGAGCAATGCAGGTATTGACCACTCTGTTGCTGAAGTCATATTTTCTGCAATCGAGTTTTGAGCGGTTTACCTTGAGTTTGGATCTATTGTGTGCTCATGTGTTATTGTGGTTGAAGCTGAAGTAGTCATTGACAGGTATGACATTATAGCAGATAATTTTGTGTCTTATGCTTAGGTCAGACCATAGGCAGCTTAGTTCTAGATTGTCCAAGCCCAAAATTTCGAGCCTGGTGGTATTCTGTTGCGAAAAGAAGCAATCTCCCCTAGATGTCTTTGACTCATACAAACATTTGTGAATGGGGTAACATATAGAGATCTGATTGCAAGAATGACTATGATAGGCACGCCTGTTATTCACTAATGATGTTAGAACTCCTCTCCATGCATGCACCAAGCATGTAGTTACTATAAATATGATATTGGCTATTGCATATATCCCCTGTCTGTGGGAACAGGGCAAATGCAAGATATGTCCTGCTTCAAATGATTTTGCAGTGAATTCAGGTTTAAATTCTTAAGCTATAAAGTATGAACATTTCTATTTCAGGGTTTATTATAGCAACAGTACTTAGACTTATAGCGCTTTGCAGCTCTCTCTAAGTGGTTTAGAGAGTCAGCATGTTGCCCCCAACAATCTGGGTCCTCATTTTACCAGCCTTGGGAAGATGGAAGGCTGAGTTAACTTTGAGCCAGTCAGGATCGAATTCTGGACTTTGGGCAGAGTCAGCCTGCAATATTACATTCTAACCACTGCATTACATGGCCCAGTATTACTTCTATGTAAGCAATTAAAATCAGTTTTAGCACTCAAATTTTCTTTCTTTTGTGTTTTTGACATTCTCATCCCACCTAATTAGTTCTATTTCACTATTTTGAGTCTGACATCAGTTAGCCACATGTTCTGCAAACTTATGTCTGTTTCATTAATATTAATATTGTTATCAGTTTTGACAGAAATTGAAACAACATATTCATTTGTTTGACACCGTTTTTCAGAATTCATTACAAAACATTGTCTTCTCTTTAATGTAACCACTATTTTAATTTATTTATATATCTCCAAATAACAAATTAAAAGTGTGTTATTTTTCATTTAACGTTGCATAGCAAAACATCTCATATTTCTTTCAGTAAAGCAATTTAACAATTTCTCCTTGACTGGCAATTCAAATTATTTCGTTAAAGTTCAATAAATAGATACTGTGGCTAAGTCATTAGTTCTTTGACATAAAGGTATTTTCTGCTCTTTATAAATGATTGCATTATATTTAGCTAGCAACTTAGTATAAAAATTTATACTAAGAGCCGAGGTGGCACAGTGGTTAAATGCAGCACTGCAGGCTACTGCTAGATCAGCAGTTCAGCGGTTCAAATCTCACCGGCTCAGGGTTGACTCAGCCTTCCATCCTTCCGAGGTGGGTAAAATGAGGACCCAGATTGTTGGGGGCAATATGCTGACTCTCTGTAAACCGCTTAGAGAGGGCTGAAAGCCCTATGAAGCGGTATATAAGTCTACTGCTATTGCTATTGCTATTACGTTGTTAATATAGTGCCCTAAATGCAAAAAATTCTTTTAATAGCAGATGTTGAGGAAAAACCATGAGAGAATGAACCAGGTAAAGCATTTACATCATGGATCATAAAATATAGTAAAGATAGTCATTAAATAATAGAATAATAGGGTTGGATGGCCCTTGGAGGTCTCCTAGTGCAACTTTCAGCTCAAGCAGGAGACTTTATAACATTCTCGACAAATAGGTGTCCAGTCTGTTTTTGAAATCCTCCAATGATGGAGCACCCACAACTTCTGCTGGTTTGCTGTTCCAGTAATGTTGTCTCACTGTCAGGAAATTTCTCCTTAGTTCCAGGATGGATCTCTCTTTAATGATCTTCTACCCATTACTTCTTGCCTCACCCTCAGATGCTTTGGAGAATAAGTCAACCCTCTCTCTTCTCTGTGACAACCCAAGTAATGGAAGACTACTATCATATCATCCCTACTCCTTCCTTCATTAATCTAGACATAGCTAGTTTCCTCAGTCATCCTATGGTTTAGTCTACAGATTCCTTACCATCTTTGTTGCTTTTCTCTGTGCTCTTTTTAAAATCTCAATAACTTTTCTGCATCGTGGTGACCATGATGCAGAAGTGGATGCAGTATGAGGTAGTACTATCTTTTTTTAGTAGATTTTTTTATTATTTTTCCCTTCTACACCACCTTATAGTCATTACATCAACATTGTTATGTCATCATATCTGTACATGTATATAATATTTCGCTTCTATATTTACACACTGTATACACAGTTTATATACATACATACATACATACATACATACATACATACATACATACATACATACATACATACATACATATATATATATATATATATATATATATATATATATATATATATATATAGTTTTTTGGCTTAATTAATTTTATTCCTGTTCTGCAGCCATTTGTACCAATTGTTCCAAATTTCATAATATTCCGACTCTTCTTTATCTTTTAATTTCAGTGTTAATTTGTCCATCTCTGCACAATCCAAAGTTTTTTTTTATCACTAATTCGTCCGAGGGGGTATTATTTTGTTTCCAGCATTGGGCAAATGCTATTCTAGCTATAGTTAGCAGATGTGTTAATATGTACTTAATTTTCTTTGTACATTTCCCTTTGATTATTCCCAGTAGAAAGATTTCGGGTTTGTATTTTATCTGTTCTCCTGTAATTTCTTGCACCCATTTGCAAATTTTTGTCCAATATTTTTGTGTTTCTAGGCAGGTCCACCATATGTGATAATAGGTTCCTTGTACTTTTTTACACTTCCAGCAGGTCGGCTTCATGTTTGGGTACATTTTAACCAATCATGTTGGTGATAAATGCCAACGATAAAACATTTATTTATTTATTTATTTATTAATAAGATTTATAGGCCGCCCAATCCCGAGGGACTCTGGGCAGCTTACCAAAAGAGTAAAAAAGAAATAATAAAAAATAAAAAGACAGATTTAAAATCATCACACATACATTTGTTCATATATTTTGTATATATTTTCTTTAAGTACTGCTGATCGTGTTAGTTTATAATTTGTGTTCTAAATTCTTTCCCAATCCACTAGATCTATGTTGTAACCAAAGTTTTTGGCCCACGCTATCATGCAACCTTTAACTTTTTCTTCTTCTAATGTTACTTCTAATAAATATTTGTAAATTTTCGTTATGAATTTATTTTCCGGGCCAATTAAAATTTTATCTATTTGTTGTAATTCTGTGTATATTCCATATTCTTTTACATCTTTTTTGTATCTCGATTGTAGTTGGAGATATGCTCACCAATGTATATTTATATTTTGCTCCTTTAATTCTGGATTTGTTTTCAAATTCCCTTGGCTGTCTAAAATTTCACTATATCTAACCATTTTCAACAGATCTAGTGTATTAGGATGTGTCATGGCTTCCATAGTGGAAAACCATGTCGGTATTTTCATGTAATGTTTTTCTCTAATTTTATTCCAGACCTGTATCAGTGCATGTCTAATATAGTGTGTGTGAAAGTATTTTTGTTTCTTTTTACCCTCTTCCCATAGGAAAAAATGCCATCCCATTTGCAAATCGTGGCCCTCTAATATTAGTATTCTTTTATTTTTTAAATTTATCCAATCCCTGATCCATGTTAGTGCTGCTGCTTTGTAATAAAGCTCCCAGTCCGGGAGTCCCATACCACCTCTGCTTCTGTCATCCTGTAGAGCTTTCAACTTTATCCTGGCTTTCTTCCCTTGCCATATAAATTTTAATATAACCTTATTCAATTCAGTAAAAAAATAAATCCTAATTTTATGGGGATTGTTTGAAATAGGTATAATAGTCTGGGTAGTACATTCATTTTTATCGCTGCTATTTTCCCTAATAATGTTAGTACTATCAATGCATGTGATCTTGAAACTATCACTTAGTTTATGCAACCTAGTTCTGTATTGGTCTTTTTTGATAGCAGCAGCACCCTGTTGACTCCTACTTAAGTAATGATTCACTAGAATAGCTAGATCCCTCTTGCAGTTGTTGAGGTACTACCTATTCTATACCTGTGCATTTGATTTTTCCTACCTATGTTTTGGACTTACTTTTTTTCACCACTGAATTGCATTTTGTTGGATAAAGCTCAATCGTCAAGTCTGTCAAGGTTCCTTCTGAATCTTGAGCCCATTTTCAAATTCCCCCCAGCTTAGTATCATCTGATGAGTTCCCCCTTCTCTGCCCTCATCTAGATCATTACAAATGGTACACACAAACACACAGAGACACACTTACTTCTCTCCATATAGATGAAGACTACTCTCTGAATACAGTTGATCAGCCAGTTGCAAATCCATCTGGTGGTGATGCGCTCTGTCCTACATTGTTCTCTTTTACCAAGAAGTAGGTTGTGGTCTACTTTGACAAATACCTCACTAAAGTCTAAGAAACTATGTGTCCAGCATTTCCCTTATCCATTAATTTAATCACTTTGCCAAAAAAAGGTAATAATGTTTATCTGGTATGATCTGTTTTTGACAAATCCACACTGGTTTTACCAAATTACTAAAGCAAGAATGGTGTCCTTCTCAGTTGCCACTTTTTCAAAAGCGTTCTTAGTGAAATATAATTCATCCAATCCTAGTGAGAATATTTATGATGATCCAAATGGCCAGAGGTCTGCAAAGCCTACAGCAAAACCTTTTAATGAGCTGTGCTTCAGGGCAATCACCAACTTAATCCTATACATAATCAATCAGACAGTAGTAAAAGATCGATTACCATGCAGGCTTTCAGAATCCTGGTCAGCTAACATCTTCGAGCCTCGTTGCTGCTAAAAATAGCACAAAATAAAATAAAAATCAAGTACAGGCTTTAGAAGAACCTGAAGTACTTTTCCCCTTAATTATTACCCTTACTATATGCTCAAAGTGACTGTATGGTTCATACATGTAATGTCTCTTTCTTGTCCAAAACCTTTCACTTTGGAGGGGTTAATATTACATCAAACGAGAGGTGAGTTCCTACTGGTTCGGACTGGTTCAGCCGAGTAGGTAGTAACACAGCCTGCCAGGCTCCAAACTGGTTCTCTCAGCAGCACCGTAGACACTGCCATCTTGTTTTTTGCTTCTGCATATGCACAGAAGCATTTTTTCAGTACTGTGCATGCGGCAAACAAAATAGCTTTCATGCTACTTCGAAAAATGGCCCCTGAATCATCCCAGACATGACCACAGAGACAGATGTGCAGTTTTGCAGAGTACACTTTGAGCCCACCACCAAGCTTCTCTCGTAGGCTATACCTTGTGCACATCTGCAGTCATTATGAAGTTGAGTCTCTGTTCAGAACTTTTGCACAGCAGGCATTTAAAATGTTTCTTTTATTGTCCTTCAGAAAGGTCCAAATATGGATTATGGGATATGTTAATTTTTTTTTTCATGTATTGGAGGGTTTCCAGCCAAATGTTGCAAAAATGTGTTGGAATGGCTAATACCTGTAAACATCTCTCTTTTGCTTCTATGCTTGTGAGTGCGTCGTTTGTACAGGCCTTTGAAATCTTTTCCCATTGTTTCTTCTCATGGGGATCATTTCTGCCTGTGCTTTCAGTAAATAATGCTGGTATGTATGATTTAGGGTGTACATGCACAGTGTAACTGTAATTGTGTGTGTAGGGGTGAGTGTTCCACTATTCCCATGGAGGTTTATTTCTTAATATGCATAATAGGCAATTGTTCCAATCCCTCTAACTTTTTGGTTTGAGTGCCCAAAGTGTGTGCATGTGTATGTGCACGCGGGGGTGCGTATAAATATGCACATGTGCAAAACCTCAAAATGCAATGCAAGCACCACCACCCCGTGTATGCGCCCCATGTATGCACCCTGTGCATGCGTGCACACCCCCATACATGCCCCCTACACTCCCTGCCCATTTTTGGCTTCCAGGTTGGTGCAGGAGGCCTCCCATGCCCAAGATGGTGTGCGGGGGGTGCACCCACCTGCAAATCCCCAAAATGCAATGCGAGAGCCTCCCCCAACATGTGTGGCAGAGACCGGAAGACCAGCTAACCGGTGGGAGGCAGGTGCGCATGTGCAGTGGAGCTGGTCTGGGGTGATGCCTGGCATGCCCGCAGAGAGGGCTCTGTGAGCCATAGGTTCGCCATCACGGCTGTAAAGTCTTAAAGTAATTTTCTGAGCTAGTCATAAATAAAGCCTTCAGCTTAGTTCTCACAGAATCCATCTTTTCCCTGGGAATTGTCACTGATAGCTCACTTTTGACTCACTTCCAGACTCATTCTAAATGAAGTTTCTGATTACCTTTTCAGTGTTTCTGGATTTCCTCCAGCAGGTTCCTGTGCGGAGTGAGATCATCACAAATTGGAAGCCTTGCTGAAACCCGAGTCAGCCTTCCTTTGTCCTCAAGCCAACGGAAGGTAAAAAGTCATTGCTGTGGGATTCCTATTCACAGGATTAATGTTGGCATAAAACAGCAGCTGGGAATTAATAATGGCAAAGTAAAAGCAGATAGACTTGAATGAAAGGATATGACCACAGCAGAACGAGGGTCTGAATGACAAGGAGCCTGACTTGTTTGCAAGAGAGAAATTATTTTTCTAGATAGTATTCTTTTTTTCTTCTTCACCAAATAACTTTGGCACTAGTGTACCTTTCCATAAGTAAAGAAAGCCTTTTTAAATTTTGCCCTGGCTCTTCCTAGATCTGTGATGGCGAACTTACGGCTCGCTTGCCAAAGGTGGAACGTGAGGCATTGCCCTGTCGCCTGATTTTCAGCCTTGATTTTTGGCTGTTTTTCACCCTCCAGAGGCTTCCCTCTGGAGGGAGAAAAAATCACTCAACACACAAATCGGACATTCTGGAACAGGCTTCTGGTTTGCGCATTGGGCTGTTTTTCATCCTCCAGAGGGAGAAAAACGGCCCAACACGCAATCCAGAAGTCCATTCCAAAACTTCCGGATTGTGTGTTGAGCCGTTTTTCACTCTCCCCAGGCTCCAAGAAAGCCATGTTGGGGTGGTTGTGCTTGTGCTTGTGCAGGGGGCATGGTGTGCGGGGCATTAAATTATGGGGGTGAGCACCCAAAGCAAAAAAAGTTCTCCATCACTGTCCTAGATGTTTCAAATAAGAAAATGATCTGAGCTAGCTAAAGCATGTTAGCAATAGATTTGCGGCAAACTAAATAGACCAGGAAGCTTCCCCCCCCCCAAAAAAAAGGTCCAGAAGCAGATTTGGCTATAATTAAAGGGCTGCAGGTGTTAGCCTACATGTCAAGCCATCTTGGATGCTATTTTGATTTCAGTAAGAATGATGACACAGAATGAATTTCATTAGTACCCTCACATAGCAATAGCAATAGCAGTTAGACTTATATACCGCTTCATAGGGCTTTCAGCCCTCTCTAAGCGGTTTACAGAGTCAGCATATCGCCCCCACAGTCTGGGTCCTCATTTCACCCACCTCGGAAGGATGGAAGGCTGAGTCAACCCTGAGCCGGTGAGATTTGAACAGCCGAACTGCTGAACTGCAGTCAGCTGAAGTAGCCTGCAGTGCTGCATTTAACCACTGTGCCACCTCGGCTCTTGTGGAACATGTTCTGGTTCCAGAACATCAGAAGGATAATCATGGATAATGCTACACTCTATGCTGACAGATGTTACTACTTCAACTTGTGGGCTTTGGAATGCATTGCATTCCCTTTTCTGACAGCAAAGTTTGAAGTGCATCACTCAGCTATTTCCACCCTGCTTTAGCATCTCTCTAAAGGGAAAAGAAATTCCTAACAATAAGTGCCTAAGCAGGGTTGATATTTGATTCATTCAAAAACATGGCCATGCTTTTTAGCAGAAATTTAGATAGATAGATAGATAGATAGATAGATAGATAGATAGATAGATAGATAGATAGATAGATAGATAGATAGATAGATAGATAGATAGATAGATAGATGATCGATGGACGGACTGGACAGAAAGAAAGAAAGAAAGAAAGAAAGAAAGAAAGAAAGAAAGAAAGAAAGAAAGAAAGAAAGAAAGAAAGAAAGAAAGAAAGAAAGAAAGATGACAGACAGACAGACAGACAGACAGACAGACAGACAGACAGACAGAATAAAGAATTTGCCTGTCCAACCCAATAAACAAGGACAAGATGCCAGACTTCATTGCCGTATGTTCTCTCTTCAGACACAAAGAGGATGAGCTGGATGAGTTGGATTAGTCTTCCATACATAAAGTCATCACCCAAACAATGAATTATACAACCAGCTATATATTGTGTTACATAAATGTAAAAAGGAGCCAATTAGAGATATGTGCCTGTTTTTCAAACTTCCCTGTTCAGCTTCTTTTAGAGCAAAGTGGAGAGATGACAGAGTTATCTCTAATTCACTCAAACTTATGCCAGTGAAACCAGATTTGATGTATTAAATTAGCAATAAAAGCAACAGCTGTTAATTCTTATTTATGGCAAGGGAAACTGAAGAGACTTTGGCACAGACAAGAGAAGGTCCTTAAATAAAGCTATCCTGGTGATGAATTTAGAAGAGGGTTCCAGTCTGCATTTAGTTTTTTTTTATACTGTATCAATGAAAAGCATCAGGTCAACAAGATGTCTCCAAGTGTCTGGATATAGGTCAAGAGATTAATTGTGGAGGATCCATTTTAAGGCACACTAGACGCTGCCCAAGCAATGAACAGAAAAAGATTCTGTGAGCATTTACCCAGTGCCCTATCTATATTTATTCTTTGGCTCCATGTGTAATCTGTTTCGCTATTTGCATTCTCATCATCAAATTTGCAGACAACACCAAGCTGAGGGGAAGACCAAAAATTTAGAAGATAGGCTCAAAATCCAGAAGGATCTTGACAGACTTGAACACTGGGCTCTAGCCAGCAAAATACAATTTGGTGGTACTGTAGTCAAGATGGCAATCAGGAGCAAGTACTTCCTGCATAACTCCAGAGGGCTTTGGGAGAATTTGCCTGCCTACTCCCAGACAAATGATTGCCCAGCCCCAAGGAGCTTACTGGTAGGTTGTTGGCAGAGATGGGTTCCTACCTATTTGGTACAGGTTGGCCAAATAGGTAGTAACTCTGTTGGACACATAACTATACTGATTTCTATCCTCAGCGGCACCATCTTTATTTTCTATTCTGCACATGCGTAGAACAATCTTCATTGAAAAAATGTACGTTTTATTCCTTTTTTTAATGTTGTGTGCATGCGCAGACCATTTTAAGTGCAAATGCACATGCACACACACACTTTTGGGCTGCCAAACTGGTGGTAATGGCAGCAGGAACCCACCCCTGGTTGCTGGGCAATAGTGGAGGCTGGAGGAGTTTTTAATGCATCATGCCCTCAGTCTATGTAATTGTATGTAAATGGTGCAATTTCATTGTAATTAATTGCAATGCATTTCAGTACTTCAAGCAATGACTTCTTAGGCACTCTAAAACTACATTAGCTTATAGATTCACAGACTTTGGGCTGCTGAAAAGGAAAATTGCCCTCTCTTGAGAGTACTATGTTTGTACTTGTTATTATGATGAACTAAAACAACTTTCAAAGATTTCAGCTTAAGCATAAAGCCTCCCAACTATAGTCTGCAACTTCTGCTTATTTTATCAGGTTTGTTATTTTGAATGGCTCCATCTGTTTTCCTCGTTACTCCGCTGTAGCATCCATTTAATGAGTCCATCCATTTCCCTTTGAAAGGAATTGACTACCATACAATTGACTGGGCCTCTTGGCACTTAATGAAACCAAAGTGAATCTTCTTTTGTTGGGGGGAGTCTAAACTTCATATGGAACTACAATGGGGGAATGGTTCTGGGAGAGGGAAGAAGGCTTCACCATGAACACTAAATAATTAGGGATTAGGGCAGTGATAAAATCTAATTTTTTTGCCACCGGTTCTGTGGGCATGGCTAGCTATTTTTCACTTTTTAAAGCATGTTTTTCCTGCCAGTTCGGGCAAATAACTAGGAAAAAATGCTTTAAAATGTGAAAAAAATAGTTCTGACGATCGTGCAGATCAGCTGTGAGCTGCACATCGTCAGAACCATTTTTTTTCACTTTTTAAAGCATTTTTTCCTACCTATTTGAACTGGCATGAAAAAAATGCTTTAAAAAGTGGGGGAAATTGGTTTTGACGATCACGCGGCTCACAACTGATTTGCACGATTGTCAAAACCATTTTTTTCACTTTTAAGGCATTTTTTACTACTGGTTCTGGTGAATAGGTAGTTTAAAAAATGCTTTTAAAAAGTGGAAAAAAATTGGAAAAAAATGAAGGAACTGGCAGACGAGATCTCAAAACCACTAAACTATATCTTTCAGAGATCCTGGAGCACCGGAGAACTGCCAGAGGACTGGAAAAGAGCTGATGTGGTTCCCATGTTCAAAAAAGAAAAAAAAATAGATCCAGGAAACTATAGACCTATCAGCCTGACCTCAATACCAGGAAAGATTCTGGAAAAGATAATCACGCAACGAATTAGCGAATACCTAGAAGTAAACAAAGTAATAGCCAAAAGCCAGCATGGGTTTGTCAAAAACAGATCATGCCAGACTAATCTCATTGCATTCTTTGACAAAAGGACCAAAAGAATGCCATCAATATAATTTACTTGGACTTCAGTAAGGCATTTGATAAGGTAGACCATAACCTACTACTAGATAAAGTAGAAGAATGTAGGTTAGACAGCATCACCACCAGATGGATTTGTAACTGGCTGACCAGAAGGATCTTGACAAACTGGAACATTGGGCACTATTTAACAAAATGAAATTCAATGGTGAAAAAAGTAAGGTTCTATATCTAGGCAAGAAAAACAAAATGCACAGGTACAGTGTATGTGGTACCTTGCTCAATAGTAGTAACTGTATGAGGGATCTTGGAATCCTAGTGGACAACCATTTAAATATGAGCCAGCAGTGTGCAGCAGCTTCCAAAAAAGCCAAAACAGTTCTAGGCTGCATAAACAGAGGGATAGAATCAATCAATCACTTTATAATGCCTTGGTAAGACCACACTGGAGTACTGCATTCAGTTTTGGTCGCCACAATGTAAAAATGATGTGGAGACTCTAGAAAGAGTGCAGAGAAGAGCAACAAAGATGATTAGGAGACTGGAGGCTAAAACATATGAAGAACGGTTGCAGGAACTGGGTATGTCTAGTTTAATGAAAAATAAGGACCAGGAGAGACATGATAGCAGTGTTTCAATATCTCAGGGGTTGCCACAAAGAAGAGGTAGTCAAACTATTCTCCAAAGCACCTGAGGGCAGAACAAGAAGCAGTGGGTGGAAACTAATCAAGGAGAGAAGCAACTTAGAGTTAAGGAGAAATTTCCTGACAGTTAGAACAATTAATCAGTGGAACAACTTGCCTCCAGAAGTTGTGAATGCCCCAACACTGGATGTCTTCAAGAAGATGTTGGATAGCCATTTGTCTGCAACGGTATAGGGTTTCCTGCCTAGGCAGGGGGTTGGACTAGAAGACCTCCAAGGTCCCTTCCAACTCTGCTATTGTATTGTATTGTATTTGTATGTCATAGCTGATTTCCACACCTCCACTGTTCTACTTACCGGGGCTGCCTTAGAAGGTAAGCAGCTGAGCTTCAAATTGACTAAATATACTATAATATACTATTTATAATATAAATAAACTTACAATTACTGTATTTTGAATACTGTGTGCAAGCAAGTTAGGCACACTCTCACCGAACCAGTTGTTAAACCGGTTGCATCCCACCACTGATCTAAACACAGACAGAGAGACAAAAAATTCTGTATGTCTGGGTGTGTTCAGTGGTCTTCCGAAACAGAAAACCTGTATTTTTTTCCTACATTCATTCTGCACAAGACTAAAAATATTTCTGTGAAAAAACAGATGCATATTACTGACTATAGAAAACATTAGCAACAGCTAACAAAAAAAAAAATGAAAGCTATCTAGTATCAAGCAATAACTCTTCTTTTAAAGATGTTTTACTGGATGTGATTACCATTGAAAGATGATCTCAAGACTATTGGCTCCGTTTCAATTTTGTATTCATGAAAATATAAAAAGAATTTATGGAAAAATACTCAAATATTCAACAAATATGCAAATTTGTGGGAGGGTGGGCCCTCTGGAGCACCATATCGGAACAGTACCGGGTGCTCCGGGCAGTTCCGGTATGCCCATACCAGGGCATACCGCCTGCAACCCACCACTGATCTGAAAGCAGAGAAGTGGTGCAAGAGAAGAAATGCTGCAAGATTGAGATGGTTTAGCGGCAACAATAGTGATATCCCCAAAAGTGTGAACATGCTAAAGTTGGGAAACACCACCTTAGGCAAAAATCTTATTCTTCCCTCATCGCTTTTCAACATAAAAAGGACAACTGAGGAAAAAGTTGAAAATTAAAATAAGTAGAGTTCTAAGGCCAGTGTTACTGCCAATTCGCAACCTGCATGCACCATGCGTGTGTGTGCGCTGTTCAGTGTAAATTGTTCTGCATGTATGCACAGAACAATTTGCAGTGAACTGCACATGCACAGTCACTAAAATTCAAAATGGTGGCACCCAAGCTGCAATGAGGTAACCAGTTTAGGGGCGTCTCAAGCCTGGGTCGCTGCCAGTTCTGCGACCCAGGCCTTAAATCCACTGCCAGTTCGGTCAAACTGGGCCGAACCGGCAGCAACCCACCTCTATTCTAAGGTCTTGCTCCATCAAAATCCACAGGTTGTTCAGAGATGATCACTTGGATGAAATGGACCACTATTTCCATCTAAGAAATCTATTTTATGGAATGACACTTGGTCCAAAGGCATTTCAACACATGCAGCAAATAGGGTTATCTCAATGACTTCTGAGGATCTCAATGACTTCTTGTGACAAATCTGGACTAGCACTGCAAATCTAGGTAAGATTTTTGAATCCATTGAGTTCTCAGGAAAACAAGAAAATATACAAGTGTGTATGTTTCCAATTGGAGTTTTGTCAGAGTTTGCAGCAAACTCATCCAGAAAGCACACACAGGTAACTGATTCAGCAGGATTCATTAACTTCTTTATATACATAATAACACATAAGGCACAGGGGTGTTTCTGCTGGCATTAGTACCGGTTCGGTGCCCAAAATCTTTTGCCCCTGAGGACAGGACAAGAAGTAGTGGATGAAAGCTCATCAGAGAAAGATCCAAACTAGAACTAAGGAGAAATTTCCTGACAGAACAATTAATCACTGGAATGTTTACCTCTGTGATGGAGGGATGCTCCATCACAGGAGGTTTTCAAGAAGCGACTTGACAGTCATTTGGCCAAAATGGCATAGGGTCTTCTGCTTGAGGAAGGGTTTGGACTAGAAGATTCCTAAGGTCCCTTCCAACCCTCTTATTCTATGTTCTGCAAGAGACATACAATGCTTCACTTGATGATCAGCACTGGGTATATTGATTATTACTCAAAATTATCCCGAAAATTCTGGAGATTTCTCTAACGGAGAAATGCATCTCGTTCTTGAACAAAAACTAAATGTCTGTTGATTAAAAGATAATTTTAAGATCAATATTTCCATGAAACCTTAGCAATAGCTTCAGGCAAATTTTAATTGAAAAATCACAGCAGAATACTTTATTTTTTATTATTATTATTGTTTAATGTGTTTGACGTATACAGGTGGGGGAGGGAGACTAAGGGAATAATCAAAGACAAACAGGTTCAAAGACAAATAATCAAAGACAAAAACCTTCGTTACATATAGAAAATCACTCAACCTAATTGTTAAGCAAATTGTTAAATCCAGACTATGCAGAAAAATATTGAACAATCTTTTCATTGCATTGATAGAAAGCCTGTTCATAAACAGAGTACAGGTCAAGCATCCAAGATGGGAAATCTGAGGCCGGCTATTTTCCAACATCGAAGTAACGTTTTTGCTGTCCACATACTTTCTTTTTCTTATCTCATGCGTTTAATTTCTTTGGGTTATTATTTCTTATTCCTTTACTGTGCTTTGCATAATGTTGTTTACCCTGAAAGTGAAGAGCATGATGGGTAAGTATGTAAGTTTCAAAGGAAGCCTGATTACTGACAAGGAACGTCAAGATACTACATCTATTTTAAGTTGACTGATTGAACTGGAAATATTATAGATGCTGAAATGACATTTCATGTTTATTTATTCATTTTAAACATTCATTTGTGCTTTGAAATAATAGAAAATACTTGGAGCTCGATATTAGATTTTGGCCATGGTTTGCTCCAGAGGTGGGGTCCTACCGGTTCGGACTGGTTCGGACGAGTAGTTAGTAACTCAGTCTGCCATGCCCCCAGTTCTCTAGGTGGCCCCATACGTGCCGCCATCTTGTTTTTTGCTTCTGCGCATGTGCAAAAGCACTTTTAGTACTGTGCATGCATGCATAGCGCACAGCATGTCCCTGAGCAAACCGGCAGTAGCAGCAGCCAAAACCCACCCCTGGTTTGCTCTCCAAGCTTGTTTCAATTTAGTTTCTGGACGTTTCGTGACCAGACTAAGTAACATCATCATAAGGATTTTCTTGTCCTATTCTCCTTAGCTTATATATGTCTTGTGTGCCAGCTTGGTCGGTTGGCCGTGTGATTGCTTGTTCATTTGGAGCTATATTTAAATTCCTTGCAGTTGATTGGATCTCCTGTTAATCAGTTGTTTGAATGGTCTGGTTTCTTACGTATTCATACACTGGATCTGGGTCAATATGCTTGTCACTTGATCCTTTGGTAGAAAACCAGGCTTCAACAAATTCATGTGTATGGCAGATGTTGGCATATGGCCCAGTGATTTTTGTTCCTTCCCAATCAAACTGGTATTGTTCATCTATAGATATAAAAGCAAAATACTACCCATGCAGCATCATGAAAACTCCAGAACCTACAAACTTGGAATTTGGCACGTATGTTCCTCTTTGCTTCTAGGTGATTGGTAAGAAAGGAAATGACCATCAGATAATTAGTATTTCTTATATTATTATTAACAGCTCTGATGCTAAGGACTTAGACATTCTATGCCCCCTCCCCACCTGAAAAGAACTCTCTTCCAACTGCCACTTGGGCATGGGCATGGCTCACACATGTGTCATCCGGCCTGCGGGCTGGCAGTTTAGACATTCTACTCCCCCTCCCCACATGAAAAACACTCTGATGGTAAGGAGTTAGACTGAAGGAGAGAAGGGGATAGGAGAGGATCAATGGAGGCAGCGGGGGGGGGAGAAGGGGATAAGATAGGAGAGGTCTCTGTGGGGCAAGCCTGAGGGAGAGAAGGGGATAGGGAAGGAGAGACTTCTGTGGGGTAAGCCTGAGGGAGAGAAGGGGATAGGATATGGGAGACTTCTGTGGGGCCAGCCTGAGGGAGAGAAGGGGAGAGAAGAGGCTGATCGTAACTGCTCATTAATTTTCAAGCTATAAGTGTCGATTTATCAAACCCAATCACATAGTTTCGTAGCAGAGCACGGGTATCCAGCTAGTTATCAATGCAGTTTGAGATCAGGGATTTTTGGTCATGCCATTTAATGCTTAACTGAATATCTAGGAAGGAAAGTTGTTATTCTTTTTCTTCCTCATGTGTAAAACTGATCCCAGTGAATATGCTGTTGTGTAGATGGTGTGTCTCTTCAAGTCTGGTGCGTTTGATTATGGCAAAAGTGTCATCCATGTAACATACCCCAAATTTTGGCTGGATCATTGGCAGGGCTGTGCATTCAAGTTTCTGTATTGCTGCTTCTGCTATAGGTGATCCTATCGGCGTGCCTTGTATTTGATGACAGATTTTGCCATTGAATTTGAAGTGTGTTATGGTGTGTATTCCTTTCTCCTTTCTGAGGCCCTTTGTTTCAGAGCGCTGGGAAAATCATGAGGTTTGCATGAACTAATGGATAGAAATTATGTTTCCAACACTATGATGATCTGTGCAAGCTTTGTAAACTATAAGAAGTTCGAGAAAAAGTATTGTTGGTTTTTTTTGCACGTATACTTTTCTCTCCTTGCCTTACTGTTTAAGCGAGGAGGGGAAATTAAGGTGGCCTGGCTTTAATTTTGATGAGTAATAAAGCTGAATATCAGATTGCCTCATGTTCAGAATTTCATTGGATTAATTCAGATTCTGAGCTGCACAAAACCTAATACTAACAAAGCTGAATTTTGAGACCATAAAGGAAAAAAAGGAAAAATAACATTGCTATAGCTATGTCTGAAAAAGAGCTAGTCCAATTTTGTAGTGAAGGATATGTGAAAGCTTTCCTTGCCTATAAACATTCAAGCCATAACTTCAGTATTTATGATCTCAGGCTATCACTGGGTACCATTCTCATCTATCATAAGCAACCTCAAGCATCTACTAATAATATGATAAATACCTTAGTATTGATTCAATAACAATTTCACTTTATAGATAGGTTTTCATACTACAGCTTGCTGTTTAAAACTGGTTGTTGTTGTTTTTCCAGCAGTGGAATTAAATCTGTAATACATATGATAGAAAACCTGTTGCTGAAAACTTTGGGTGTAAGTTTGCTTTTCTCTGTCTAGTATCCCTCCTCCTCCCAGCTAAATAAATTCATAGCCAAATTTGCACAAGAATATTGTAATTTAAAGCCCAATTCCAATCATGTTTTCCCAGATAGAAGCTTAATTGGTTTGGCTTTCTAATAAATATGTAAAAGACTTCAGATAATAAGATTCTTCCTAAAGAACTATAAACTCTAACGAGTTCAGAGCATTCCTCGAAAAATTACACTGTTCTGAACTCCTTGTAAGAAGACTGTGTAATTGGTATAAAAAATACTTAAAGCAGAGCTCCTCAACAACAGGGTTGTTCTCTGGGGAATTCTAGGATTTGAAATCGACACATCTGAAAACTGACAAGGATGAGAAACTCTGACTTAAAATCATGAAATAGAATGCCATTATCAAATTAGAAAGCTTTTGCTCATATTGGTTTGTTTTGGGAAGTCATTTCTCAGCAGGGACGTGCAGTCAGGGGAGGCAGGGGAGGCAGAGCCTCACCACTGTCATCATGAAAAGAAAAAAAATGTAAAAGGAAAAAAGCAAGAGCTGAGGTCAGGCTGAGCTAGTTGCTGCCAGTCACCGTGGATGACTCTGCTTAGTACTTAACTGCTTAAAAAAGCCTCTAAAAAAGTGCCCTCTACAGGAGGAGGCAGGAGAACGACGTGCCTCATCCAGTCTGACTTTAGGCATTTTATGATCACTCGAGCAGAGTTAAGCAAGGGTTAAAAGCCTAAAAATTCCTGACATAGGTGAGGCACGTTGTTCTCCTGCCTCCTCCTGTAGAGGGTGCTTTTTAGAGGCTTTTTTAAACAGTTAAGCAGAGTCATCCATGGTGACTCTGGCAACAACTAGCTCAGCCTGTCATCAGCTCTTGCCTTTTTCCTTTTACATTTTTTTTTCTTTTCATGAGGACAGGCAAAAGGAGAGTTGAAATCCTCTCTGAAACAGTTGGAAAAGGTGCATGTCGGTCAGAGGGAGGGTTGTTTGATTGCAGGCAGAGCCACGTTGCTTTTTCACACACACACACACACACACACACACACACAGCTGGATAAAACTATATAAGTCCAGCTTCACTGATTACAAGTTTGAAAAGGCAATGTGGCTCTGGCTGCAATCAAAGGCTGGGATCAGCTCCCCTCCGGCTTCTCTGCCTCTTTTCTCACCCCAGCCTGCAAGCAGGAGGTGAGTGGGTGGGTGGGCTTTTTTTGCGTTTCAGGCATTTCCCACCCAGACAGCAAGCTGCATTTGCAATGGTGGAGACTTCTCTGTGTGCATGTGTCTGTTTGAGAGAGGGGAGGAGGGAGAGAGGGAGGAAGGAGGGGGAAGGAGAAGAAAAAAATGAAGGAAACTTTTTCGCAAAGGAGAAAAACAAATGCTGTCGCTTTAAATCGGAACTGAGCATGCCTGGCTGTGGAATTGGGATACGACCTGGAGAAGGAAAATAGCAAATTAAAAGTCAGGCATTATGGAGGGGTGGGAACTTAAAGAAATGTGAAATGTTGAAAAATATGCGTGAATCATTTGGGTTGAGAAAGGATGGTGGCTGTGGAATTCTGGGAGTTGAAGTCCACATGTCTAAAAAAATTTGAAACCCACCACTGTGTCAGTCCCTCACCAGCCATAAACCTCACCGCACGTCACTGTTTCTGAGTATTAGAAGAGGAATGTTCCCTTCTATAACAGTCCTTTCCAAAGATTTGTAGTTCAGAAATGTAAGAATGCTCCCCAAATGCTCCCCAAATACTACCCATCAAATCTTTTCAAGCTCTTCTGATAGGTCCAGCGTCAGCAACCTGTGACTCTGGAGCCACATGGGCCCCTTTAATCCCTCTGCTGTAGCTCCATCTCTGGTCGGCTCCACAACTGATACAGCTTTTGGTTATGACAAGTAGAGGAAAAAGGATGCTG
Source organism: Thamnophis sirtalis (assembly GCF_051295495.1). NCBI lineage: Eukaryota > Metazoa > Chordata > Lepidosauria > Squamata > Natricidae > Thamnophis > Thamnophis sirtalis. The sequence continues at coordinate 27,987,765 of NW_028261395.1, forward strand.
TGCTAGGAGGAGACTCTATGATGGGGGAACCAGACTTTAGTCGGCTTCACAATTGAATGGGGGGGGGACTTCCAATTAGGACCTTTGTGGCTCTTTAAGTGTTTAAGGTTGCCGACCCCTGTGACAGGTAAACACAGTGATAAAGTTCCAAATTCCCAGAAGTAACAGCTAAGTATACAATTCTGATATAGGAAACAATCTACCCATGTTTCCCTAAAAATAAGACTCATGTTTTTTTTTGCCACCAAAAAAGACACCAGGTCTTATTTTTGAGGGGATGTCATCCACTGACTCACCTCACTTCCACGTGTCACCCATGGCCTCCTTTTCGCTGTCCAGGCCTTCAAGAATTTCTTCAGCTGGCAAGGCCAGCAAGCCTTTCCTGAAGGCCTCTGCAGCCGATAACAGAGCTCCAGATTAATCTGGAGCTCTGTTATCGGCTACAGAGGTCTTCGGGAAAGCCTTGCTGACTGCAGAAGAAATGGGCTGAGGTGTGTAAGGCCTGGCTGCAACTGTCTGAAGGTAAGTAGAAGGGCAGCTCCACCACCACCCCATCCACACCCTAGCTTAATTTTTACCCATGCACTCTGGATTGGGTGGGGTCTTAATCAGGGCTTATTTGGGGGATAGAGCTTATATTGGGTGCACTTGTAAAGATCAAGCTAGGACTTACGTTTGGAGTAGATCATATTTTTGGAGAAACACGGTATTATTATCAAGAACATAGGAAAACAAAGGAGGGATGTCACTAGATGTTTCTAACAACATGCCCTCACTCAAAGGTGGGTTCCTATCTATTCGGTCTGGTTCGGCCGAATAGGTAGTAACTCCAGAGGACACATAACCATACTGGTTCTATGATCGGTGGTGCCACCTTGATTTTCTGTTCTGCACATGTGCCGAACAATCTTCATTTTTAAAAATGTACTTTTTATTCATTTTTTAATTTTGTGCACATGTGCAGATTATTTTAAATGAAAATGAGCACCCGTGCAGAATGCGTGTCTGGCATATGCACACAAAAGTTTTTACTACTGAACTGGTAGTAATGGTGACCGGAACCCACCCCTGTCCTCACTGAATTTAATGGGTGTAAAATTTATGATCTTATGCAGACTACTTTCAGAGGATTGGGACATAAAGTCAGACTGCTATATTAAAACAAAGGTTTTCTTAATTTAGCCAATCTCAAAAGAGTTGGCCAAATGTTAAATGGGATTTTCAGTTGGACAGCAAAATAGGTCTTCCACCCAAGAGGTCCACTAGTGCTGGATAGTTAGTGATACAAACCTGAGACATGGATCTGTAAGATAGGGTAAGAAAGGCTGAGACTGTTTGGAGCTGAATCTCATTACCCCAAAATTTAAGGTTTAAGGTTTCAAATTTACATGATATCCTTCATACCAAGCAGAGGGTTGATACAGGACCAGTAATGCAGTGGTGGGTTCCTACCGGTTCGGACCGGTTTGGCTGAACAGGTAGTGATTTGACGGCATGAGTTGCTGGAACTGGCAGATACCCAGGCCGGCCACACACCCCCGAACTGGTTCTCCCAGTGCCGCCATCTTGTTTTTTGGTTCTGTGCATGAAAAGAACAGTTTTAATCATACTCTGTGTGTACAGTGCACACAAAGCAGCAGTAGTGCCTGCCGGAACCCACCCCTGCAGTAATGAGGCACCATGTCCTTCTTAAAGATGTAGAAATCTAAGTGCAACACAATCTTTTCTGTCTCCCCAAAATAAGCTTCAGTCAGATTTCCCTCACTGCATGACATTAGGGAAAACTGTTCTCAAAGCTAATAATTTGACTAAAAATCCTACATTAGTTCAAACCTTCAATGATTTCCCCCAAAAAATAACAGAAAAAAAGCAGAATCAATTAAATGAAAGGTCCTTCCTTCCTTTTCCTTCCTTCCTCCTTCCTTCCTTCCGTCCTTCCTTTGTTTTGGTTTCATTCAATTTATAAGACTATCCAGTTCTATAATGATTCTTGTAAAACGCTGCTCACATTACATTTCCTCACTTTCTGTTTATCGATTATGAGAGGAGAGCAATACAGTACACAGAGCAATGATTCCCTCTAGCTATATTATCAATTATGTTCCACCTGATTACCTTAACAGAGGGAGAGACTGCCATGGATGGAGTATCATTCTCACAAACAACTTTGCTTATTGAATTCCATTCGCCTTTTTCAACTAATTGGCTTTTGGAAGGATACTTTGTGCTTCCCCCAAGAAGGGGAAAAAAGCATGCCTACATCAAAAATAGCATGTGTTTATAAATAAAGGCCCTTCGTTCAGATTCATTCATCATTTCTTTCAAATTAAAATTTCCGCAGCTTCAGTTTTGCACTCAAACTACTTTATGTGACCAAAGCTACATTGTCTGTGGACAAATAAATTAAAATTAAATTAAAACAACGATGGCAATAAACCAACCAAAGATCAATTCAGCAGCAGGGATCAAACAATGGAATTTGTAATAAAATTAAAATAAAAAGAGTAACAGGGGCAAGAGACTTGGGGAAAAAGGGAGGATATCACTCAGATGACATTCCCCTATTAAAAATAAAGCCTCCATGTTATGCTCATCAGCTTGACATCTCTAAATCAGGAAGGACAATTAAAGCAGGATAAGGTCTTGGTAGGTTATAAGGATTTCTATTTCTAAATGGTCCCAAAGCACTTGGAAGTTTAAAATTAAAGACCAGACATTAAATTGGATCCAGGGACAGACCTCCAGTCAAAACAAATGCCAAGTATAGATATAATTGGATTGTACTAACAATACTTTCTAATAGAAGGGAATATATGCAGCTCAGGGTTAAACTGTGCGGTTTTGATATTCTCTGAGTTTACCATATTTTTTAGAGTATAAGACGGACCTTTTTCCCTCAAAAAAGAGGCTAAAAATCTGGGTGCACCTTATACACTGAATACAACATTTTTTGCATCTTGAAACCCCACCCCCTTCACCAGAATGGCCATGCATAGCCTTCCAGAATGTTTCTGGGGGCTGGGGAAGGCAGAAATGAGAGAAAAATGGGCCTCCTAAAGGCTATACATGACAAAAAATGGGCCCGTTTTCATGAAAAATGAGTCATTTTTTGTTCATTTGGGGGGACAGCCCTCAGGAGCACTCTACAAGCCTCCTAAAGGCTATTCATGCCACTTTTTTTTTTTAAAAAGGGGCTGTTTTGGGGAGGTCTGTAGAGTGCAAAAACTTTTTTATTTGCCTCTTCAAAATCTTAGTGCATCTTATAGTCAGGTACATCTTATACTCCGAAAAATACAGTAGTTGGTTGGTTGCTTGTAAACATTTCATTACCCAGCTAGGTAACTTCATCAGTGCATTCATTTGCTGTTCTTTTTCTATATAATAACTTGCCCTCCCAGTTTGGGTGGGGTTTCCTCCTTGGTGGTCCCTTGATTATTGTTTTCTGCTTGTCTTCCTATTTCAAGTCTACATGTCTCCTGTTGTTCCCTGTTTATTTGAAGGCTGGTTGCTGGTTGTATTCTAATCTTTTTGTTTCGTTAGTAGTTTTTGTTTATTGCTATCTCTTTTGAATGGTATGTTAATGTGGCTTATGGCCAGGGGTGGGTTTCTTGCCCCGTTCCAACCGGTTCAGTTGGAACGGGGCTGGCGGCGTCCTCGTGCACGCGCACGGTGCACGCATGCGTACTAGTGTCTGTGCGATGCTCCAGCTGTTCCTGGAGGATCGCGCAGGCGCTGTATGCGTCCTGCGTATGCGTGGAAGCGCAGAACTCGTCAAAACCAGGTAAGCAGCGCGGGCGGGCGGGTGGGCCCTTCGCCGTTCCCGGAAGTTACTTACTTCCGGGTTCGCTGACCAACCGGTTCGCAGGGACCGCCGCGAACTGGTTGAAACCCACCCCTGCTTATGGCTATATATCTATTAATAGCTGATTTGTCTGAATGACAAGCTTCCATTCCTAGGATTAGTATAGCCTAACATTGTCAAAATGTTATCTAGCTGGGTAATGAAACATCTACAAACAAACAGCCAAAGTCATAAGAATTACAGTGTAAGCTAACATATTTTGGATTAATTGAACTTTTCTAGCTTATTTTCAAACATAGCCCCTCACATTCAAAGACATCAAACAGTTAAAGTCAAGTGAATTAATGATTTTCCCACACCATTACTGATTAAAATTGGCTGCCTTTTATTAAACTGGGTCCTATCAATAATCATATAAACTTTCAATTAACATCTACCAATTAAAAGGAGGTGGCCCTATTATAGCTTGGTATAAACAATATGCTCCTATTGTCTCAAAACTTTCCTTAAAACAATTGTTTTAGTTTAATATTGAGTTTAAAGAAGCAGATGGCAGTCAAGAATTTAGCTTAAGAAGTAACTTTAAAGAAGTAGTTTTATAAATAACACCATTGCCAAAAAGACATTAAGAGTTGTTAACCTAACCTTATGAAGCTTCTCCTCCGGTAATATCATATTGCTAACAAGGGCATGCAAAACCTTTGCCAGACCAATTCTCGAATACAGCTCATTTGTCTGGAATCCGCACTGTATATGTAAATAATACAATTGAGCAAGTCCAGAAGTATTTTACGAGAAGAGTACTACACTCCTCTGCTCACAACAGAATACCCTACACCATCAGATTTGAAATTTTGGGCTTGGACAACCTAGAACTACGCCACCTATGGTCGGACCTAAGCATAGTCACAAAATTATCCGCTACAATGTCCTACCAGTCAATGACTACTTCAGCTTTAACCACAATAATACAAGAGGACACAACAGAAACAAACTCAATGTAAACCGCTCCAAATTTAATTGCAGAAAATACGAACTTCAGCAATAGAGTGGAATGCACTACCTGACTCTGTTGTTACATCTTCAAATCCCCAAAATGTTAACCTTAAACTCTCTACTATTGACCTCACCCCATTCCTAAGAGGTCTGTAAGGGGCATGCATAAGCGCACCATCTTGCCTACCGTCCCTCTCCTACTGTCCCCACTTATTCGTACCCATTTCATTCATACTCGTGTTTATTCTTATACCTATTATCTTGTAAACAATTAACAAATTAAATAAATTAAATGAATTAAATGAATTAATTAAATGAATAATTAAATTAAATAAATAAATTAAACAAATTAAACAAATTAAACAAATTAAACAAATTAAATAAATTAAATAAATTAAATAAATTAAATAAATTAAACAAATTAAATAAATTAAATAAATTAAATAAATTAAATAAAAGAGCATATGTTAAAAGGGAAATGTGTTTCAGGGAACAGTACCATAAGGCACTGCATCTCAACCCAACAACATCAAGATATGTGTGGACTTCAACTCCCAAAATTTCCAAGCCTACATACTCGTTTGAGAATTCTGGGAATTGAAGTCCACACATCTTAAAGTTGCTGTGGTTGAGAAACACTGCCGTAAGGAAAAAAATAGTATACAACATCTAGCAATCTTGATGGGTTTCAAAATGTTTATTAATATTTGGATGAGAGACTGCCAGGGAATCCCAGGTGTACAGACCAAACTGAGAAGTCAGAAACATATCCTGGAAGTGAAACCGCTTTCACTCTGTTGCCAGTACAACTCCAGGGAGGTTGTCATGAAAGCATCACAAGTCAATATGAAATGAATGGCACACTACCATTCTGTAAATCCTTGACTTGAGGCATAAGGGCAACCAAGGATCACACGGGATTCCAATCACCTAGTGCCACTTTATCGAGGCAGCTTTGGCACAGGCATGGACATCTGGAAAGCTATTGCCATTGTTGCATATGAGGGAGCCAAGATACTTGAATTGCTCTACTTTCTTAAGGTCCTCTCCACCAATGCTGATGGTTCCATCGGTTTGGGGACCACATTCCATATACTCCATTTTCTTGATGTTCAGTCTAAGTCCAAAATCACCGAACCGTTCATTCCATTGCTGTGTTTGCTCTTGGAGGTCTTCACATTATTCATCAAGAAGATGTCATTGACATAGAAAAGTGACTGTGGGACGATTGGGGGTCAAGCATCACAGTGTCCATGGAAAGAATGAAGAGTAGGGGTGAAAGTGCCAATCCTTGATGTACCCCAATTTTAATGGTGAAGGGAGTGAAATGTTCCCACTGTATATAGGACCATGCTAGTGACACCATGGTACAATAGTTGGATCCACTGGACGTAGGCTTCTGGGACATTGTGGGAACATAGAGCGTGCCAAATGAGTTTGTGTGGGATACGGTCAAAGGCTTTTTCCAAGTCAAGGAATGCCATTTGGACAGGCTGGGTCTTCTCACGGTGCTTCTCCAAAAGCAACTGAGCAGCATGAATGGCATCCATCATTCTACTCCCTTTCACGAAGCCACATTGGTTTGGAGTGATGGAGACAATCTTGTGAAGTCTAGTATCGATAATCTATTCAAATATTTTCATGATGTGACCCTTGCCCTTCCAAATTGGCACCATGGTATGGGTTGCCCCAGCTGCTGGGGCTGTACCCTCAATGATTTGGTTAAAGAGGGCAACAAGAATCTTGGCACCTTGATGGCTGAGGATTTTCTATACTTCAATTGGGATTCGTCGGGGCTGGCTGCCTTCCCATTTTTCTTCCATGTATCTACTGCAAAGAAAAAACAAATATATAGCAAAACTGTTATTGCCTTCTTGTTACCTTTCCTTTTTTAGAGTTTTTATTAGTTAAACATTAAAAACAGTGGACATAGTGTGACATTTCTGGCAAAAACGTTTCCATATAGTGATTAGATCTTACAACAATTACATTTTCTATCCATTACATAGGTATATGTAGCCAGTCAGATTACCTGTCCGTTGATCCTTTCTTTTATATAATTACTAATCATACAAATACATATCCTATTCGTACCTATTAAACATTCTTAATACCATGTTCTCCAATTCTTAACTTGTCTGTGTTTTTCTATCTTGGCCTTTTCTCCTTATTTTTAACCATCGGTACCATTTGTCCCAGATTTCGTGATATTCTGCCTCACCCTTGTCTTTGAGCTCTAGAGTCAGTCTGTCCATCTCTGCGTATGTCAGTATCTTATTTATTATTTCTTGTTCTGAGGGAGTCTCCTTATTTTTCCATTTTTGTGCAAAAAACTGTCTTGCCACCATTAAATATGCAGCATTAAATATAGTCCACCTTTGCCATATTTTTCTTTGCCTTCTTGTTCCTTTCATATAATTAACAGGGTTTGTTTTTTTTTAAAAAAAGAAACAGACTGCATTTAGTGGTAGAACCTCTTTATGGATCCTTAATTACATCTTTTAAATTTAGCCAGTATTTCAAAATCTCACATCCCTGTTTTCGATCCCAGGATTTAGTATTTAATTTTATGAGGAGGAAAAAAAATCAACTTTGTATGGAAATAGCTTTGGAATTTAACTTGGCTTGGGATTACCCTGGGATGTGCAGGAAATCTCAGATTATGACTAGTAGTCACACTTCGCTGTTGCTAAGTAGCTGATGCTAGCAGGTTCACTGAGGGCACAAGTTCTCTTGAAACTGTGGGTTTGCAAAATAAATATTAAGGCATAATGGGAAATATTCTTAGCTGCAGCCAGTTTTGCATATCAAAACAAACTTTCAATCAGCAATATTGTTTCCCATGTTATTGAATAATCCCAAAGCATCCATCAAGAAATTGTCAATCCACCTGTTTCTAATCTGTTGGTTTTTTGTAATCCTAAAATAAAATTCAGAAAACACGTGCATTGAAGAGATTAGTACATTTTTAAACATATTGCTGGTGAAACGACTGAAATCTATATATCAGTGGTGGGTTGCAGACGGTATGCCCTGGTACGGGTGTACCATAGCCTTCCCGGAGCACCAGGTACCGTTTACATTGAACAGTTTGCGTGTGTGAGCGAAGCGAGCATGCCCAGGTTGCGAACCAATAGTAAAACCAGCAGTACCCCACCCCTGTGGGGCAAGTAACAGCTCACCCCATTGCATGGCACTTAGTCAGCTCTCCAACTGACAAGCTCAGCATCTTTACACTGAGCTATCACACCTCCTATGGCCATGATGGCGAACCTATGGCACGTGTGCCCTGGGTGGCACACAGAACCATTTGTTAGGATACGTGGGGGGTTGCCCTGTCAGCTCTGGCCAGCTGACTTCGGCATTCTTTTTTGGCCATTTTCCACCCTCTGGGGGCTTCCCTGAAGCCTCCAGAGGGCAAAAAACCACCCAATGCGCAAACCGGAAGTTTGGGAATGGATTTCCGGTTTGCACGTTGGGCCATTTTTTGTGCTCTTGAGCCTTCAGGGAAGCCTCCTGAAGCCTCGGGAGGGGGAAAAGTGGCACTATTGGCAAACCAGAAGTCCTAGAAAACCTCTGGAGCCTGGGGAGGGTGAAAAATGGGTCTATTGCACACCATATGCGGGAGGGAGGGCGGGGGTCACACACACATGCGCACAGGGGGTCATGCGCAAAGCATTATGGCACAACCTCCCTGCGCTCCGCCTGCTTTGGCATGAAATCTGAAAAACGTTACTCATCACTGCCCTATTGCATGTTATAAAGAAATTAAGCCATGTGTTAGTGCCTATATCCATTCGTTCATTCAACAATATTTTTAATCTGGACTTCTGGAAGCGGACATAGTGAATTAAACATGTTTCCAAAAGAGCAGAAACAACAACTGTCGCCAAGACCAAAGAACCAGCAAGTAGACTGGTTTTCAGAATCGTTTCGGATAAGAAAAGGACTGTCATGGACCTGCCTCCCCTTTGGACATAAGTTTGAAAGAGGAGGAGCTGATTCTGGCACTTCTGGAGAAGAGAGTATGGGAGACATGTTATCCACTCATCTGCCAAAGGATTTATTGATATATAATAGCTACTTTAATTAATGCCTCTGTTTAATATTTCAGTTAACGGTAAAGGTAAAGAAAAATATTTCAAATAGAACAAATGAAAAACCAACAAAAGCACAGGACCTCAGTGAGTTCTTAAAAGTGTTTTTCTTCTGTCATTTGATTCATTTGAATACTGTATTATGCTAATGCCGTGACATTTGTGATGCAGTGGAAAAGGTGCTTTCAGAGTGACAATTTGGCACAACCCTGTGAAATACCTGGCATAAACAAGAGTAATATACTGAGGGAAGTCACCCCTTCTAGAAGAATGAAATATTTTGAGGAATATTTAAAAAGGCACAATATTATTACTATTACCCCTAAAAGAGTAATAGAAATCTTAAGGGAGACAGAAACTCAGCATCAGCTCCCTGCCCGCAGCAGGTATTTGGTGCCCATTAAGAAAGACTGGGCCATCCTATCTACAAGAAAACAGACCTTCAGGCTCTGGGTGATGGGATTAGCCCTCACTCAGGATCTGAAATCATATCCTAGTTGGGTGTTTTTTTTACTAACCTTTATTTTTAGTAAAGTGACTATAAAAAGTAGAATTGTCTCTCCAATAACAAATATTTCATTCTGGGTAGATAAACAGGAATCATTCCAGCAGATGCTTAGAATATAAATTCTCTATGTCAATAAAGAATCACAAATACAATCTAAAATGAATGTTGAACTGCACTACACTTGAAATCTGCAATATTAGCTTGTTTTAGTGAAAGAGAAAATAAAGAACATAGAAAAAATCTTACCGATGTGACATCATAATTGAAAGGAATTTTTCTTTCTTTTTGATCAAACCCCCTATGCACACAATCCAATGTCAGGCGTACCTGTGGGGTGACCAGAAGAATTCAGATTTGCCCTTCGAACATCAGACTGCTTGACATGTCACGAAGAATAGAATTTCTAATGTTTTGCACAAGCATAAAAGATAAAACTATACTGGAGTTGTTGCAGGGACGTGCAGTCAGGTGAGGCAGAGCCTCACCACTGTCATCATGAAAAGAAAAAAAATGTAAAAGGAAAAAGGCAAGAGCTGAGGTCAGGCTGAGTTGGTTGCTGCCAGAGTCACCGTGGAAGACTCTGCTTAACTGTTTAAAAAAGCCTCTAAAAAAGCACCCTCTACAGGAGGAGGCAGGAGAACAATGTGCCTCATCTAGTCTGACTTTAGGCATTTTATGATCACTCGAGCAGAGTTAAGCAAGGGTTAAAAGCCTAAAAATTCCTGATGTAGGTGAGGCATGTCGTTCTCTTGCCTCCTCCTGTAGAGGGTGCTTTTTAGAGGCTTTTTTAAACAGTTAAGCAGAGTCATCCACAGTGACTCTGGCAGCAACTAGCTCAGCCTGACCTCAGCTTTTCCCTTTTTCCTTTTACATTTTTTTTTCTTTTCATGATGACAGGCAAGAGCAGAGTTGAAATCCTCTCTGAAACAGCTTGAAAAGTTACGTGTAGGTCTGAGGGAGGGAGAGGAATTCAAACTTCATCCTCAAGTGTAGATCCCTCCCCAAGTGTAGTTTGATTGCAGGCAGAGCCACGTTGCCTTTTCAAACGCACACACTCACTCACACACACACACACATATACACACACACACAGCTGGATAAAACTATATAAGCCCAGCCTCACTGATTACAAGTTTGAAAAGGCAATGTGGTTCCGCCTGAAATCAAAGGCTCGGATCGGCTCCCCTCCGGCTTCTCTGCCTCTTCTCTTACCCTAGCCTGCAAGCAGGAGGTGAGTGGGAGGGTGGGATTTATTGTGTTTCAGGCATATTCCACCTAGACAGCAGGCTGCATTTGCAGCAGGGGAATGGGGGGGGGGGGTATGACAGAGGAGCTGCTTTCAAGCCATTGGAAAATATATCCAATCCAACTTCTGTGTTTGTGTTTGTTTGAGAGAGAGAGTGAGTGAGAGAGGGAAGGGGGTAGGAGAGATAGTCCAATCCAACTTCTCTGTGTGCATGTGTTTGTTTGAGAGAGGGGGAGGGAGGGAGAGAGGGAGGAAGGAGGGAGAGGGAGAAGAAAAAGAATGAAGGTAACTTTTTCGAAAAGGAGAAAAACAAATGCTGTCGCTTTAAATCGGAACTGAGCATGCCTGGCTGTGGAATTCTGGGAGTTGAAGTCCACAAGTCTAAAAAAATTTGCAACCCACCACTGTGTCAGTGCCTCACCAGCCATAAACCTCATTGCACGTCACTGAGTTGTTGATGTATTTAACTGTCATAATCTAACCAAATAAAATTGGTTATCTGAAATCTATCACTTTCTTTTTCTCTTTCTGTAACTTTTTAACTGAATCATGGTGCCAACTTTTGCAACTCAGTCCTCCGGTCAACTAGATATTTCTTTTTTAAATTCTAATAATAATATAATGTATAGGAAAAACAGGCATTTCACAGGATTGACAGCTAGTATAATGTCTTTACACTGGATTTGGGTGAGAATCACAGGAATAATTTGCACCATGTATTTTATACAGGAAAAAATGTTAGTATGGGAAAAAAATGAAAGGTCAGTCTTGCAGAAACTGTCACAAGGAAGCTAATAAAGGTTTACTGAAACTGTGTAGTTCCTATTGTAGAAAGTTAACACCAACCCCTCTTAAAAGAATGAAATATTTTAGTAAATATTAAAAAGGCAGAATATTGCATTTTCCGTTATGTGTTGAATGTATATAGTTCAGAGGTGGGTTCCTACCAGTACGGACCGGTTCGGCCTAGTATGTAGTAACTCGGCCTGTCATGCCCTGAACCAGTTTTATCAGCAGCGCCATAGATGCCATCATCTTGTTTTTTGCATTTTTTCAGTACTGTGCATGCATGCACAGCATGCATCAAGCGTGCACGCGGCACGTCCCTGAGAAAACCGGCAGTGGCAGCAGCCGGAACCCACCCCTGCTGTACTTGTGTTAAGCCCTGATAAAGTGAAACTAACCTTTAGTTAGTTTCCTGTTCTGACCCCCCTCATCCTACATCAAAGCAAGCCGAGACAAAGATACTGCAAGGATTTATTAACACACAGAAGGATCTTGGCAGCAATCCAGCACAGACAAGACGTTGGCAGCAATCCAGCACAGACAAGATGTTGGCAGCAATCCAGCACAGATTAACCTTGGCAGCAATCCAGCCTGCCAAGCTAGCCACAAAAGTTCTCCAACTTTAGTGAATACGTTGACTCCTGCAAAGGGGCATGTGCACAATAATTCCTTTTATAGTCTTGAGAGGAGCCTAATTACCACCAGCTGAGTGCAATTATCTCCTATAACTATAACTGTTCCTTACGCCTATTAGCTCTTCGGTGCTGGGCATCCAGGAACAACTCCCTTGGCTCCTCCCCACTGCTCCAATGCATGACGTCCGGATCACACTCCCTTGTCTCCTCCCCACTGGTCCAAGGCTCGGGCACCTTCTGGTGGCCAGCTAGCCTCTCTGCACCCTGCTCGGAGTAAGAACCCTGTCCAGGGTCCTCCAGATCCTCCAGAGCCGACTCATAGGGCCCATCGCTGTCGGAGTCTGGTGGCAGCTCCAACGGCTCCTGCTGGGCCACAACAGTTTCCTCACTGTTAGCTCCAACTGTTTTGGAGGGAAACTTTAATCATTCATATTTGGGTGTTTTTTTTTCAAGCATTATGATTGGTTAAGACCCTGTGGGCACAGAGTATAAATTACAGGCACTTGCCTGCTGCTCTTCCGTTCTAGTTTTGAGTCAATAAATGCTGTTGTAACTATGCTGGTCTGGTTCTTGCCTCAAAGCCCACCACACAATATTTTCCCTAAAGGAGAAACATGCTTCTAACGACAGAAACTCAGAGCTTCAGCTCACTGCCCCCAGCAGATATTTGGTGCCCACTGAGAAGGACTGGACCAGCTTATTACGAAACAAAAGACCTTCAGTTCCAGGATGATGGGGTTATCCTTCAGGGCAAAGCCATTCAGCCACAATAGGAACTGCGGTCCCCCTCAAAGAAAAAAAGCCAACAACACAATAGACCTGCTTTGATCAGAGTCCACAAAGAAATCCAACGGTAGTCATGGGGAAGTTTTAATACTTCATTGAAAGCAGCACTGGCCAAACTGCACTGGCCAACCACTTCTGCATGGTTGCCAAGCAACTGAACTGTCAGTAATAGAACTCAAAGAAGACTGTTTAAAAAAAAAGTAAATGAATATCTCCTGAACTTCCTCAAACCTGCAGTTTTAAATCTTTGAAGAGAAATAGCTTCTCAAAAAAAAAAAACCAATCAAAAACAGAACTACCCCAATACAAAATAAAACTGGCTTTAAATTCATCTATATGTATACGTTATATGTGAAATAAGTAAACTGAGTTTGTTGCCTTGAAAGTCAGACACCCTGGGTTTGGCATTCAGCTGATAAAGTCAAGCCAGGGAGGGGATTTGGAGGTTCTCTGAATGGGCCATAACATTAGCTAAGGGTTCTCCCAAACCTGGGCGAACCTGTAGCAGCTCACCCCTGCCTCTGGGTGACCTTGGGCTATTATATTTCCCAAAGGGAGAAATGAAGAAACATGGATTTTGGGGGTGGAGGGGGTGGAGGCAGAAACAACCCTGACTTTCCTAAATAGGCCCAGCAGAAATACAGATTTTAGAAATGCAGATTTGGTAATTTATTCAAGACAGGATATTTTGAAACAAAGGCAGAATAGTGAAATTAGCCATCACACACAGGAAAAAGCCATTAAGCCACAATAGGAATTACCCAACAGCCTTTCAGAACATAAATCCCCTCATTGCATCACCCTCAGAAACCTCAAACAAACTTAGCTCAGACAAGCACCTAGGATTTGTACTTCACCTATAGAGCCAGCTATGACCCCTACATAACCCTTATATGGCCCCAGAGGAGTCTAACAACAGTCAATAGAATACATGTTCTTGTGCAGAAACAGGAAGCTCAAGTGCAAACCCAAAAGAAGGAATACCCACCCCATCTCAACTCCCATGTGGTCAGCTGCCCAGAATCACATGTGCTTCGTGGTTCTGCTTCATCAATAAATGGACTTTCTTTCCAATCAGCCTCCAGCCTCCATTTGTCTGCAATGCCTTTCTCCTGGCTTGGAACTGAACCAAATGGATATTTCTTCCCACAGTTGCATTGTGCACTGTCAGCTGCATATGCAACACATTAGCAGGCAAATGCAGCACGAAAGAAGCAATGTTGACAACCACGCAAGATAAACATTTAAGAAACCCTCCCCCCACTCCTTTTGCATTAAGAAATATGAATAAAATTTATTAGCCAAGTCTTAATTCACATAATCTCCCTCTTCAGAATAAATTCATAATGTTTCATAATTACTTACACATTCTCAAAATCTTAACAATTCTAGCATCTTAGACAATGTCTCTAGATGCCTAATGAATCAGTTAGAGACAAGCTATCTAATTAATCAAAACAGACTGACAGGCTTAATTTTAAATTGTTTCATTTCACTTCCTCTGCAAATACCCTGTTTCCACGAAAATAAGATCTCCCCAGATAATAAGCCAATTGGGCTTTTGAGTGCATACACTAAAATAAGCTCTCCTCTGAAAAGAAGCCCTCTCCAAAAATATATAAATACATGCGCAGCCAGTCACCGCCATTTCCTCTGGTTGCTTGCCACACAAACAACATGAGGTGAGGAGGTGATGCTGGAGGGGGGAGGGAGAGGGGAATATGCCCTACACACCCCATGTACCATTACCTAACAGCCCCTCCCGCAACCCTAGCCACCATGCCCCTTCGGTCACACTAATGGCCACCACAAAAGCCATTAGCGAACAACAGGGAGGCTATGGTGGTGAATTGCAGAGTCCTGGGAAGCATGGCTGGAAATGTGTGCATGGCCTCGGGGGTGAACAGCTAGCAAGTGGATGTGTTGTGTTGACGCAGCAGCGCAAGACAACAGCAGCCATGAGGTGACCACGCTCGCCACTTCCTGCACCTCAAAAATAATAAGACCTCCCCGAAAATAAGGCCAAGCGCTTATTTCGGGGGGTGGTCAAAAGAAAATAAGACCCTGTCTTATTTTGGGGAAAACATGATAGCACTTTAGATTAAATTAATTTTAAACGAAAATTATTTTTATTTCTCAACTTGACAAAAAATAATGTATCCTTTGGAAAGTGAATGGCTATGAGCCAGAAGCCTCTAGATCAGGCTAAACATTTTTCTGACCGAAGGCAAAGAGAGAAGGATGGGATCATTGACTTGGGAAAGGCATAAATCAACGAGGCAGGTCTCAAAGTGATCGGCTGATCAAATAAAATAAAACACAACCATAGGAACATGTGCTACCTAGCTCACTACAGCAGATAGAGGGGAAAGAACATGTTTTTTTAAAAAAAATCCCACATTATAACAGAATGCTAACTCAGTAGGAAGAAGATCATGTCCGAAAATAGCCTACTATAAAAATGTCAGGAAAATCAAAGGAAAGAGCTGTAAACAAACCCACTGTGCCTTCACAATAGGAACAGAAGGCTGCAAACATCAGCACAACTGAAGAAGAGATGGAATATTTCAGTGGGAAGAAAATGGCACAATTCCAAACATAGAAGGAGGAATGTGGGGGGGGGGAAGGTGGGGTCTGACCAAAGATTATTATTGCAGTTAGTTAGCACCGACACCTTTCCTAGAAAAATGAGATATTTTAGGGAATATTAAAAGGGCAGAATATTTCCCCTAAAAGGGAGGCAGAAACTCACCCCCCCTTTTGTCAATGGGCCATTAAGGCCTGGGCCAGTCTATACTACATAATAAAGATCTACTTCCTTCAGGCAGAGCTATAGGAGGAATTGCCCAAAGCCATTTCATTACATCATCACCCAGCAAGGCTCAACCAAGCTTGGGACTCAAAAAAACAACCTAAAAAGTTATCCCTGCATGGCCCCATGGGAGTCTGACAACCAATCAGAATACAAGCTCAAATTCAAAAGCCCAGAGAGGGCATAAAACCCAGGCGCACTCAGCATCTCTCCCCTTTTTACCCAGGATCTCAAACCCATGTGATCCTGTTCATCATTAAACTATCTTTCCAAGCAGCCACCATGTTTCCAATATGTAGAAAAGACTGGCCCAGGCCTTAATGGCCCAGAGACTCCTTCCCCTTTTTTGCCCAAGACCTCAAACCATGTGATCCTGTCCACCATTAAACCATCTTTCCAAGCAATCTCCATGTTTCCAGTGTCTTTCTACCCACATGTTCTGAGAAAGAAGGAATCATAAAGAAAAAGAAAATATCCCTGTCTTGATTTTCCTTAGTATAAAATGGAAGATAATGAAACACATGCAAGTTTTCAAGACTCTGTGATTTTATTTTACCACAATAAAGCCATTATTGGAATCTAGGAATATTTGTTCTTGACCTGGTCTACCTTCAAGGGCCAACATTCCAGCCAACGGCATCCCTGGGGGGGGGATTGTGGGGTCAGACAGAAAGGTCAAGGTGGTGACTGCAAACCCACAATTGAAACCCTGCCTCTTTATAACACACATTATCTGTGTGATACATATAAACACAGAGGATAGAATTTTAGCCCATCACAGCTGTGAATGTGCCTTTTTGACTGCAGACATACCAGATAGTTGCATTTACCTCACCATTTTTCAGTAGGGTTTTGTGTTTGCTGATTCTTAAGCTTTACTTAGGATAAACCAGAAAACTGAGCCTGCCATTTTTAATTTTATGAACTGCAATTCAGAACTTTAAAAAAAAAAGTACTTAAAGGACAAAAGAGGAAAAGATGTAGCAACTGCATCTGATTGATCGTTTAAAGTTCTACTGCAATGAAGTAACATCTTTTACTGCCATTCAAGGCCCCAAAAGCCTCCATCCCTTGAGGGAGTGCCACAAAATTAATCTGGAGTAGACAAAGGGTCCAATTTAGAGAAATATCACTTATTCCTGAATCCCACCCAATCAGATTACTTATCAATGAAACTTAAACCCATCTCTTTAAAAAACATAAACCATGTGATGTATTGAATGTATAAAGTTGTGTTAACTGACCCCAACTGTTTTGGAGGGGAAATTAGAACATTTACTGTTGCAGCAATGCTAGCCTGGTTCTTGTCCACTACACAACAAACCCTTTGCCTTTATATGGATACTACTATTATCTAGTTAACCCTGAACATATTTCGGCTCGGACCTGACAAATCTGAGCTTGAATCCCTGCTCAAATCAGGAAGAACAAAATTTTGGCAGAAGGAAAGGAAACTTGTTTAACTACCCCTCATCATTTTTTTTCTGGTAGCCTTCAAATAATGGGTAACATCAAAGGTTTTATTTATTTAAAAGGTAACGGTAAAGGTTCCCCTCGCACATATGTGCTAGTTGTTCCTGATTCCAGGGAGTGGTGCTCATCTCCACTTCAAAGCCAAAGAGCCAGGGCTGTCCGAAGATGTCTCCATGGTCATGTGGCCGGCATGACTAAATGCAGAAGGCGTACAGAGCGCTGTTGCCATCCCATCAAAGGTGGTTCCTATTTTTCTACTTGCATTTTTTACATGCTTTCGAACTGCTAGGTTGGCAGAAGCTGGGACAAGTAACGGGACCTCACTCTGTTATAGACTAGGGATTCGAACCACCAAACTGCTGACCTTTTTGATGGACAAGCTCACCACTTAGCCACTGCGTCCCTTTATTTATTTACGGCAAATACATGGACTTATAGTAGTTCAAGTGTTAATGTCCAGTCCATCCCACCATTCAAGGACAGGGTAGTCTATGTTGAAAAAAATCAGACATTGGACCACGTAAGTTCTTGGTGGACATTCAAACACAATGTGGTGGATATTTTGTCAAAGGTCACCACAGTCACACTGAAGAGCAGAGACAAGACCCCAATTAAACAATGACTCCTGACAGACACAATCTTGGGTACGGATCCTGTTCAGAGTCGACCAAAGCTGGAAAGGAAGGTCAAAACCTGGCACCTTTTGTGTAGGGTCATCTACGTAACTGCCTGTATATGGGATTAATAACATCCCATTTCTAATTCATCTGAAAAAGGATAAAAATCTGAATTAGCCTCCTTGAAATTATCTTTTTGAAAATATTATTCAAAACCTCCCTAAATGGCATAAATGAGAGCCAAGGTGGCGCAGTGGTTAAATGCAGCACTGCAGGCTACTGCTAGATCAGCAGTTCAGCGGTTCAAATCTCACCGGCTCAGGGTTGACTCAGCCTTCCATCCTTCCGAGGTGGGTAAAATGAGGACCCAGATTGTTGGGGGCAATATGCTGACTCTCTGTAAACCGCTTAGAGAGGGCTGAAAGCCCTATGAAGCGGTATATAAGTCTACTGCTATAAAGATCAAGAGGAAAACGGAACAAAAGAGAGAGCAACCAAAATAACAGATGCACGAACAGTGTTGACCAGCTGCTTAATAAAACATTTCGGTGTCAACCACCAAGCGTGACCTGACTTTCAACACATATTCCTTCACAGATAAGCAATTATCATGAATGTGGAGCTCCAGGAGATGCATCAGGGGGAAAAGAAGGTTATTTCTGGCTTAATTAGCAGGGCCACTTCACTTTTTAACTTTATCTATTATTTCTAAAGTTCACTATAGACACTAGTAAGAAAAGAAGATGAAAATACTGTTAATACTCCCCCAAAAAAGAAGGAAAAAAGATCTGGTACCATGTTTTCTCGAAAATAAGACAGGGTCTTATTTTCTTTTGACCCCTGAAATAAGTGCTTGGCCTTATTTTCAGGGAGGTCTTATTATTTTTGAGGTGCAGGAGGCAGCGAGCGTGGTCACCTGTGTTGGGCATCGCTAGGCCTGCCACTCTTTTTGCAGCAGTCATTAGCATGATAGAAGGGATACAGTGGTTAGGGTTATGGGAGAGGCCATTAGGTGTGGGGTGCATGGGGTATGTTCCCCCCTCCCTTCTCCCTTCCGGCCTCACCTCCTCACCTTCTGTTGTTTGCATGGCAAGCAACTAGAGGAAATGGTGGGGACCGGCTGTGCATGAGTTTAAATATTTTCAGGGAGGGCTTATTTTCAGGGGAGGGCCTATTTTAGCACATGTGCTCAAAAACCTGATTGGGCTTATTATCCAGGGAGGTCTTACTTTTGGCTAAACAGGATATTAGCCAAGGTTTTATAAAGTATATAGCAATATACATCATTTAATAGATCTGTCATCAATTTCCTCTGTTACTATCACTTCTATCTGTCCTGGATGTTGAATGGAAATAGTCCCCAGCATTCCCACTTAACCAATGCATTGATAATCAGTTGAAACTGCCCATCTGCAAAGTTCTTTCCTTCATCTGTAATTCTATGGCCTGTCGGTGGAAAATTCTGCAATCTTCCAGATCACATTGGTTTCTGAATCAGACTCACTTTTCTATTCAGTAATGATACCAGTGTTCTTTGAAAGCAACAGCCAAAAATATTTCAAACACACACACACACACACACAAACACACACACACACACACACACCATTATTTGTGGTTTGTGCTTACTCCAACTGCTCACTAATCAACTTTTCATGTCTGGATAACCATCCTAGAACTGTATTGGGGTAATTATGCCTGATCAATGGTCTTCAGGTATAGTTATACTATTTTTTTAAAAAGGGTGACCCTAGTTCAGTTGAAAATTACAGACCAATCTCTTGGTGTTCTGTTACATGCAAAGTTATGGAATCAAGTATAAACCAATCCATTGGTTACCACTTAGAGACAAACAACTTGCTCTCCAACAAACAGTTTGGCTTTAGGAAAAACTCCTCCTATAATGTACAACTTTTGCACTGTAAAAACATCTGGACTACATATCTTCTTCAAGGCAAAGCTGTAGATTCAATTTACACAGATTCAGTTATTTCAGCTACAAATTTTCAGATTCAGTCACCAATTGACTTCCATGGACCATACATCAGAGGTGTATTCAGCAGGTTCTGACCAGTTCTGGAGAACCAGTAGCAGAAATTTTGAGTAGTTTGGAGAACTAGTAAATAACACCCCTGACTGGCCCTGCCCCCATCTATTCTATGCTCCCGAGTCCCAGATCGGGAGGAAATGGGGATTTTGCAGTAACCTTCCCCTGGAGTGGGAAGGTAATGAATATTTTACAGTATCCTTCCCCTGCCACACCACCCAAGCCACGCCCATAGAACCAGTAATACAAAAAATTGAATTCCACCACTGCCTTACATCATACTTAAGTGGTTAGTAGAGGGGGCCCGCATGAGTGCACTAATGTGCCTATCATCCCTGTCACTGTTTTTTAATTTTTTTTATTCTTGTTCTCGCTTTTGTTTGACAAATTCTAATAAATAAATAAAATAAAATAATTATATTTTTGTATGTGAGCACACCACATTTGCATGCAATGCACGTAAGCATCGTGTGTTTACTCAGAAGGATTTGCATAATCCTTTGCCCCCAATACATGCACTTAAAGTGGTTGCTTTATTTTGAAATCTCAGGAGACAAGAACAGGAAGTGTTCAAATGGATGAGCCTATGGCCTTAATCACTTCAGAATAGAGAAAGAACAAGTTCTTTGGTCTTCAAGTATAAAAGGCAACATGCTTGGCTCAAATTCTGCTCCAAGAATTCATTTCAGATGTCTCTCAATTGTGTTTTTAAACTTTCCTTATTGTTGAAAGTAACTGAGAGTGCTACCGCTATAGTTTTCTGTTATGTGTTTGTCCACCAGTTTAACGCAGCATCGTTAAAACTTGGCAACTTGAAGATATGTGGACTTCTCCCTTCTGGCTGGGGAATTCTGGGAGTTGAAGTCCGCATGTCTTAAAATTGACACGTTTCAAAGACACTGCTTTGAAGCATTCCCAATTGCCCATTCTTCCAGTCTATAAAATGTCCAATTTGAGAAGCCCCTTCTTGTGTTCCACTAGAAATAAAAGAAGTGTGGGAATGAAGGGTGGCCACAGACCATTGGAGAGAGAAAGAGATGGGGTCCTACCGGTTCAGCCCGGTTCGACTGAACCGGAGTGGTATGGCGGTCTGGGTCGCTGGAACCAGCAGCAACCCAGGCCTGCCATGCCCGCAAACCGGTTCCCTGGTCACCACCGTCACTGCCGCCATCTTCTTTTTTACTTCTGCACATGTGCAGAACAATTTTAATTGAACTGTGCATGTGCACAAAGCACATACATGAGCAAACCGGCAGTAAAGCCAGTCAGAACCCACCCCTGGAGAGAGATGATTGGAGTATGTGCTAGACATTTATACAGATTTCTCAGTCACATTTATAATTAAAGGAATTCAGGGATGTCACCTTTTACCCATGAGAATTTCATTATAATGTGCTTCTCATCAGGAAGACAATTTTAACACAAAATCGATTTTTAATTAAAGAAAAACACAGAATGAGAATTCGTAGGGGGTGGGGGGGGAATGCTCCATGGCACGAATAGCTGCTTAGCATATTCTACAGGAATATTCTTCATGTTTTGAGTTATAATCAGTTTTTAAAGGCGTGTCAGAAGGTCCAGTTACAGATAGTGCTCGACTTACAACCACAATTGAGCCCAAAATTTCCATTGCTAAGCAAGACAATTGTTAAATGAGTTTTGCCCCCATTTGATGACCTTTCCTGCCATAGTTGTTAAGTGAATTGCTGCGGTTATGAAGTGTATCATGGTTGTTAAGTGAATCTGGCTTCCCCATTGAACTTCTGCTCACCAGAAGTTCTCAAAAGGTGATCACATGACCCCAGGACACTGCAGCCATCACAAATACATGCCAGTTTTCAAGGGCCCAAATTTTGATCACATAACCATGGGTATGCTTACAACAGTGGTAAGTGAAAAAAAATGGTCATGTCACTTATACCTTCGAATGGTCACTACACAAATTGTTATAAGTTGAGGACTTATCTGTATTCCCTTTATCAAGAAACTATTAGATAACTCTAACATGGCTTTATTGTTTATGAGAATGGGTCAAACCACATGTTGATAAAACTGAAGAAAAGTCAATAAGGTACAAAATGTATTTTACATTTTCCACGAATTGGGCCTGTATCTCTCTTACTTCAAGAAATGTTGTTATGGAAATAAAACAATTGTTTCTGTGGCTGTCAGAATTTCAAGGGATTATAATAAAGTGCAATGTTGTACACAGTTAACCAGTTTATTTCAAGAGCCAATAGTTGGTATTTTCATTATGGCAAAATGTGGTGGGTTTAGGGTTTATTTGTTTTTTGGACCTAGTCCAAAATCATGACTTCCCACAAATTATTTGAGGCAAAAAAAGAAGATATAAATTGGAAAACTGAAAAACTCGATTCAGCATATTATGAAATGGCTGAAAAAAAAAATTGTAGCAGTTCAAAACTCTTCTTCAGAGTCATTTTTCTTATTGCAACTTCCTGATCTCTACTAAGGGAAAGTTTTTCAGCTGACTGTTTGAAAATAAAAGAGTATTGCTAATGTCCCTGAAGGTACAATTCTAAACTCCCATTTATCTCCTTGTGATTTCATTGATTTCTGGATGCTCATTTCAAGTTGCTCCAGAAAGAAATTCCGATTTCAGGTACTAGCTGTGCTTTCAAAAGAGCAGTTACGATATTCCCAGACTGCAACGATCAACTCCCGACTGAACTTGAACAAGATCACAGAAACAGAGTGTGGTTTTAATGAAGAATTATCGCTTTGTATATTTCTTTATCCTTTTCACAGATGCCTTGAATACAGGAGGATGCAGAAAGTTCCTTCCCATTTCACCTGAGATTATTTTTTTTTAAGTGAAAAGTTTTTGAAAGCCATAAGAGATGAATAACTTTTTAGAGGAAAAGAACAGGCTATAGATTTATCTAGAAATAAAAATATTACAGGTAGTCCTTGCTTAGTGATTGTCTCATTTAGTGACCATTCCACAATTATGAAGGCGATGATAAACTTTCTGGCCAATCCTCACATTTATGACCTTGGCAAGTTTATGAAAAAAAGAAAAGACAGCTGGAGTAAGATATTAGCACAGTCACTATTTAGGGACTATTTCATTTAATGAGAAATTTGCCAATCCCAAATCTATATATATGTAAAAACAGGGGTGTATGTCTGTATGTTCCAGCATAACTCTGGAACACCTTGAGCAATTTCAACCAAACTTGATACACAGATGACTTACCCTCTGGAGAAAAATATTGTGGGGATAAGACATCCCTAAAACCCCTTGGGATGTGTGTTCTATTAAGATGCAGCCTGTTGTGCCTTAAAATGGCTTCTATTGTACTGTATTTCTACTGTGCAACGCACTAGAATTGCCATGGTAATGGCTTCACAGTACTCCACCAGGGGGCTTCTTATGTAAGGGGGGGAATCCAACATTAGAAATTACATTTGGTCTGGACAATTTCCCCCTATAAATAAATACCCGGGCAACGACGGGTTATTGGCTAGTATGGTTGATAAAGGAGGACTATCTATCCTGTATATCTAGTGCAAAAAAACCAAGGAAGAACTGATTGAAAGCCAACTACTATAAAATAAGATTAAGGCACTCCTTTGACCAGATGTATGTATTAAGATTCCAACTTTACTGACTGTTACTTTACTGATTAGAAGACCTCTAAGATCCCTTCCAACCAGAGGTGGGTTCCTACCAGTTCTGACTGGTTCAGTTGAGTAGGTAGTAACTTGTCCGCCCATGCCCCTGAACCCGTTCTATCAGCGGCACCATAGGTGGTGCCATCTTGTTTTTTGCTTTTGCGCATGCACAGAAGCCATTTTCCAGTACTGCTAACCCAAAGCGCATTCCTGGGCGAACCAGCAGTAAAAGAATCTAGAACCCACCCCTACTTCCAACTCTTTATTCTATGTTCCATTGAAATCAGAATGTAAGAACTCTAAATTTATAAACAATTTCTAATAATGGTTCTAAGCAAAATGTAACCTAGCATTGTGTCATTAATTTCAGGTGGAAAAGATTTCTCACTGCAGAAACCCTTTCTTATGTGTCTGCTTCATAAAGTTGGTAATGGCACAGATCTTGATTCAGACAAAAAAAAAGTTGTTTCATTTCACTTCTTTTAAAACATTTGCTTATGAGAAAAAAAGATTTCGGCAATAGTTTATCAATTGATTCTGTTATCTGTTAGAAACCAAGTTGAAGAACTGAAACTGTTGGTCAATAAATGGATCCTCTTTCCAATCAGCCTCCAGCCTCCATTTTGTCTCCAGTGGCTTTCTCTCGGCTTGGAACTGAACCGGATGGCTATTTCTTCCAACACCACCATTTCAAATTTCATGAGTAATTTGATTGTGAGAGAATGTATTACCAAGATAACTGTATTGTTATCTTTTGGAAAAAATTTGCCTATAATAACTTATAGCAAAATTGGATTTTACCCCAAAAGGAAGAAACATATTGTTGGCATATTTATTTGTTTGTTTGTTTTTATTTATTGTACTTATAATATTTTCATCCTGGCTTTATTACTTTATAAATAACTCAAGGCAGGGAACCAGGGGTGGGTTTCTGCTAGTTCTAACCTCTTCTATAGAAGAGGTTCCACAAATCTACTGTGCCGTTTAGAACCAGTTCCAGCCACCCCCACCCCCCCGTTCACACATCATCAAGATGAAGAGCGAGAGGAGGAATTATGGGAGTTGAAATCCACAAGTCTTACAGCTGTAAGTTTGAACACACCTGGGGGTTTTTTTCTAAAGGGTTGCGGGTGCAAGGGTCTTGTAACTTGACAGCTTTAAGACTTGCATGCTTCAAATGTCAGAGTTTCTGAGCCAACATTTTGGTTGCTAAGCAAGAGCTTTGTTAAGTGAGTTTCACCACATTTTACAAGTTGGCCACGCCCACCCTGTCACATGGCTGGCAAGCCACCCCCACTCAGTCACATGGCTGGCAAGCCACTCCCACAAAGCAGGCACACCTACAGAAGAGGTTCTAAAAAAATTGAAACCCACCACTGTAGGGAACATACCTAATACACCTTCCTCCTCCTATTTTCTCCACAACAATTCTGTGAGGGGGTTGAGCTGAGGGGGATTTTATGTCTAAAATGAGACTAGAACTCACGGTCTCCTATTTTCTAGGTCAGCACATTCACTACATCAAACTGGCGCTTTGATGTCTTTGATTTTTAGATTAAAAACCCTCATGAAGACACATATCTCAAAGGAAGGATGACAGTTTACTTCAAGCGCACGAAATATATCTGATAACTGATTAAAATATACAAAGATTCTTTTAATATAAAGCAATTGCTCTGAAATGAACATTAATGGGTTTGTGGTGTCAAGTCTTGCCTTAAGCAACATTTGCTAATAAGTATGGTGAGAAATTGTTTACAGTCACAGTTTAGCTTCTATAGCAGGACTACTGTGTTTCCCCGAAAATAAAACAGGGTCTTATTTACTTTTGACTCCTGAACAGAGGTGGGTTCCTACAAGTTCGGACCAATTCAGCCAAGTAGGTAGTAACTCGGCCAAACCAGGTCTAGCAGCGGTGCCATCTTGCTTTTTTACTTCTGCACATGTGCACACAGCACGCATCAAGCGCACATGTGCACAAAGTACATCCCTGAGCGAACCAGCAGTAAAAGAAGCCAGAAACCCTCCCTGCCCCTGAAATAAGCACTTGTCCTTATTTTTGGGGAGGTCTTATTATTTTTGAGGTGCAGGAGGCAGCGAGCATTGTCACCTCATGGCTGCTACTGTGTTGCAATATTTTTGGGGAGGGATTATTTTGGGGGGCAAGGCTTATTTTAGTGCATGCACTTAAATGTCTGATTGGGCTTATTATCCAGGGAGGTCTTTTTGGGGGGGAAACAGGGTATGAGCACCAAGTCTTAGCAAAGTAAAATGCTAAGTATCAGTATCACCAACCAGGTGTTGTTTTTTTTGAGATGTTCCCAGTGGTGGGATTCAAATAATTTAACAACCGGTTCTCTGCCCTAATGATTACTTCCAACAACCAGTTCACCAAACTGCTCAGAAAGTTAACAACCGGTTATCTGAAGTGGTGCTAACTGGCTGAATCCCACCACTGGGATTCTTAATATTCCTATTTCTTGAAAGGTTCTTTATTACAAATTCTAGATATCTTGTTATCGTAATGAACTATATGATAGATACAATCACTCCCTATTCAAATATCCTGATATTTAAAAGGATACTAAAGTGGAGCATGGATGAATAATATGCAAGTCATTTTAGCAGCATGAATAATAGAGGTAATTTGTTAGGTTCCAGAGAATTCATTGATACTTTAAAGCAACAAAAATGGATTCTCTACACCCTTATTACTGTTGGAAGAAATGTCAATCTGGGTTCAGTTCCAAGTGGGGAAAAAGACAGTGGAAACATGGAGACTGCTTGGAAAGATGGTTTTTAATGGTGGACAGGACCACATGAATCAGGGAGGGTATACAGGGGTAATGAGAGGCACAATGGTGTTCAAGAGATGTTGCATGAGTCAAGGAAGATGCATGTCACTGGGAGCTGGGGAGGATGCACAAGGGTGCAAGTGGGTGCCTGAGAAAGCAAGGAATATGTGATGAGACTAAGGGAAGGTGTGTGTGGGGGGGTGCACAAGTGGTAGGTAAGTAAATATCTCTGAAAGGACAACCCAAAGAATCATGGGTTATCTAGTAACATTAAATTTATATGTAGCCCAACTTCCTGCTTGCCCCTCTGTGTGGTTAGAAAGATTCGCATAGCAGATTGGATGTCAGCCCTGAAGCCATGTTGGGAGCATCTTCAGAGCTGCCACAGTGGGGCCAGACGGAGCTGTGGGAACTCAAGGGACAGAGGCCGGTTCGGACTGGTTCACTCAAACCAGTAACGGAAATCATGAATTGCCTTGCCACCCGCCCCGGCTCTATGTCATCCCATTTAGGCACCTTTTTTTTTTTTAGCCAAAGTGCATGCACAGAAGGCCGAGTGCATATGCATGTGTTCACATTTGCGTACTGGTAGGGAAGCTAAGTGAATACCACTCCTGGTAAGGAGGGAGGTAGAGATAGCTGGGGGGATGTGTAGCCAAAATAACGTTCTTTCTCATGGGAGCCAAGGACATTCTAGCAGGTGTTGGAAGAGCATGGACCAAAGCCATCCGGAGTTGGGACCATGACCTGATTAGACCATGTGATGGACATATGACCTGGAGAGCAAGAACTTTGGGCTTTGAATTGGGGGGAAACCCTGGGTTATACTTTGAGGAAATTCTAGACCTCAGAGTTTTGATTGCTTTGGGGTTGTCACTTGGAACCCTGACACTGGAATCCAGAGTAGAAAAGCAGCCACGACAAACTAAGAAACAGCTAAATTTAGTCTTATGAAATGAAAATTCTCTGGATTTTTATTCATGCACCATTGCATTAAAAGAAATAGAGAGAAATCTAAGCTACGCCCACATGTAGCTAAATAGGTTTTAAAGTATAGTTCAATTTTAAAATAAATGTAAAATATTGTTTTTTAAAAAAATTAACAGTTCTAACCAAGAAGAGAAATGAAATGTCAACCCTAAATACTTACTTTGTCTGATCCAGGTTTTTGGTGAAGCAATGCATTAATTTTACATTTCACTCATTAACACTGATGCTTTGAACAATTGAAGCTAAGTGTCTAAATTTGCCTGTCATTTTCTTCCACCTGAATATTTTAAATACTGACTTTACACACACGTACAGAGAGAGAGACACACACACACACAATTCCTTTTCACTCCTTTCTATTAAAAATGTGTATAGCATTGACTATAGGCCTATGAATTTTCAACTGTTCATTAAAGTAAGATCAAGTAATAAAATCTGTTGAATCTCAACAACTGAGGGTTTTTTTCCAAGTTGATTTTCTCTTTATGAGATACAAAGTCAAAGCCAGGCTGTATTCAGGTTATTGAGAGATTTAATATTAATACTGATAGGAGATCCATCCTCACCAGGGTGGGTCCTGCCAGTTCTAACCTCTTCTATAGAAGATGTTCCACAAATCTACAATGTCATTTAGAACCGGTTCCAGCTCCCTCCCCCCGCCCATCTACACATCATCAAGATGAAGAGCGAGAAGAGGAATTCTGGGAGTTGAAGTCTACAAGTCTTAAAGCTGTCAAGTTTGAACACCCCTGGGGTTTTTTTTCCTAAAGGGTTATGTGCAAGGGTCTTGTAACTTGACAGCTTTAAGACTTGCGTGCTTCAAATGCCAGAGTTTCTGAGCCAACATTTTGGTTGCTAAGCAGGAGTGTTGTTAAGTGAGTTTCACCACATTTTACAAGTTGGCCACACCCACCAGTCACATGGCTGACAAGCCACTCCCACCCGGTCACATGGCTGACAAGCCTCTCCCACAAAGCAGGCCACACCTACAGAAGAGGTTCTAAAAAAAATTGAAACCCACCACTGATCCTCACACATCTAATAAATTTTCCACCCCAAGTCTACTTCCTCAATTGCAAACTGCTGACATGCATAACTGGTCTATTACTTTACTTTACTTTATTGTCATTGTACATATCTACACAATTTACACATACAACAATATTCACATAACACTCAGAGACCAGGCCCCACACACATATCAATCCCCAAACACACCTCCACCCGTCAAAAAAAATCCCCACCCCCTAAGCCACCGAAGCATTCACACAACAGACCAAGTAGTGCCGTCCAATAGCTCACTGATGGGGGCCCTTTAGTTCATTGTTGAGTGCAATTATAGCTCTGGGATAAAAGCTTTTCAGAAGAAAAGTTTAGGTTTAAATTGTTTAAATTGTTCTGCATCTTCTGCCAGAGGCAACAGTCTAAAAAGATTGTAAGCAGGATGGGAAGAGTCTCTGAGAATGTTATGCAACTTCCTCAAACAATGAGATGCAAAGATGTCATCCAGGGCTGGTAGCTGGAGCCCAGTGATATTCTGGGCAGTTTTAATGTTTTTCTGTAGAGCTTTTTTGTCTGCTGCAGAGTTGCTCCCATACCATGCAAGAATGCCATATGTCAGGAGACTCTCAATAGTGCTGCAATAGTAGGACAGAAGTAGATGCTGAGATAGATTTATCTTCCTTAGCATTCTCAGGAAGTACAGCCTCTTCTGTGCCTTCTTCACAAGCATGTTAGCATTCATGATCAATGAGAGGTCCTCTGAGATATAAATGCCCAGAAATTTAAAACTACTAACCCTCTCCACCTTCGCACCATTTATATACTATGGTAAATGTATCTCTCTTCCACCTGAAGTCAATTATAACTTCTTTAGTTTTTACTTTTAGTTTTACCATTACCAGTGGTGGGATTCAAATAAGTTCTCTGCCCTAATGACCAGCTGGGTGGGCGTGGCTTGGTGGTCATGTGATTGGGTGCATGTGGCCAACTCAATGTCACTCACGCCAATGGGCACTTCCCCTTAGCTGTTACAAAGTAATAAGGGTTAACCAGAGAGGCAGTTACTGGAAGCAGGGAAATAAAAATTAGGCTACGAACAACACCAGAATGTCTCCTTCCTGCCTTCCTTACAGGATTAGCCCTGTAAGGTGGGAAAAAACAAAATGAGATTTCTTCCAACAACCAGTTTTCTGAACTGCTTAAAAAGTTAACAGCCGGTTCTCCCGAATAGGTGCAAACTGGCTGAATCCCACCACCGGGACTATTAACCACTATCCAAAACAGTTTCTTACAGAGGCATCAATGTATGTGTGTGAGAGTGGGTCTATAGGTGGGTGTGGGTATGTGTGTACAGCAGGGTCGTTTATGTATAAATGGTAGTACAACCCAATGCTCAAAGCTCTGCCTGTAAATGAGCTCTGTTCCAGGCTCCTGCTGTGATGTGGTGAGGCTTGCGGAGAGATTTCTCCATAAGAGCCTATAGTTTATGGAAAAGCCTTCCCTTAGAGCAGTGTTGGCAAACCAGTGCTGAAACAGGAGTGTGTGCGTGCGGGGGAGCACCAGAAACTAGAAGAGCAGTTCTCCAGCACCTATCTGCATGCCGGAAAGCTGAGCTTCAGATTTCCGGCATGTGCATGCGCGTTGGTCTTCTGGTCTTCCAGTTTCCGGACCATGCATGCGTGCACAAAAAACAGTTGATCGGGCCACATGCATGCACTGGAAACCAGAAGCTCAGCTTCCTGGGACATACATGCATGTCAGGGAGCTGCTCTTTCGGTTTCCAGCACTCCTGCGCATGCAAAGATCAGCTGGCTGGCATGCATGCACGGGCCGGAAACCAGAAGCTCAGCTTCCCAGTGCACACATGCATTCCAGGGAGCTGCTGTTCTGGATTCAAGTGCTCCCACATGTGTGAAGACCAACTGTCTGGTGCGCATGCACATGCTGAAAACTGGAAACTCAGGTTCCCAGAACATGCATGCGCTCCAGGGAGCTGCTCTTCCAGTTTACAGTGCTCCCGTGCATGCAAAGACCAGCTGGCTGGCATGCATGTAGAAGAGCTGGCTGGTTGGAACCCGGAAGAGCAACGAATGATGGCTGGCATGCCCAGATGGCTTTCTGTGCCACTTCCAGCATGTGTGCCATAGATTCACCATCACGGTCTTAGATCAATGTTTCCCAAGCTTAGCTGTTTTAAGACTTCAACTCCAGGAACACCCCAATAAGCAAGGTATTCTGGGAGCTAAACTCTAACCATTTTAAAATACCTCATATCAGGAAAAACTGTCTTAGATTATAATTTTCTGCACAATACAGGGCTTGAAGGCAGTGAAGTTGTGGTGCAAATCCTTTGAAGTACAGGATGAGTGTTCTGTCCCCACTGCACGTTAGTATGTGTGCAGCTCGACAGGCAGCTAAACCCACCTAACCTCCAATAAAACGGACCATGTGCATAGATCTGAATGCTTTATTGGGAGAACAGGGTATGATGAAACTGAGGGAAATAGTAATACATATAGTGAGAATCTCTCTATATATATAAGCCAAGTACCACTCATTCATCACAAAATCCTCAGAACCATAAAGCTTAAAAACTTGAAATTTGGCACATTTGTTCTTCTGGGTTTCTAGGTGCTTGCTAAGAAAGGATTTTTCAAAATGATCATCAGATCATTAGTATTTCTTATACAGTAATTAACACACTCTGATGCTAAGGAGTTTTACTCCCCCTCCCCATCTGAAAAGAACTCTGTTCCAACTGCCAGTTGCCTTAGATTAATCCGCTCTGATGCTAAGGAGTTAGACATTCTACTCCCCCTCCCCACCTGAAAAGAACTCTGTTCCAACTGCTAGTTGTCTCACATTCCGTTACCTCAGTTCAAACTGGCAGATGTTCCACTCCTTCACTCAGGAGTGGTCCGGGGCCCCTTACAGTACTAAACGTCGGTACCTCACCACAATGTCTACACCTTCCACCTATGGAACTGCTTCCAGACTCAAGACAGTGGGAGCAATATCCCCTTATGTGTTTCAATCACTGACCACCACTGAGCCAATGGATTGAACTAGAGAGAATCAGATTTCTCCTGCATTGCCCAATCACATAGTTTTGTCATGAAGCACGGGTATCCAGCTAGTCATATATAAGAAAGACAATGTTAAATTACTGTGAACATAACAATTAATAAATACAAGCAGTTTAAATCTGACCAATGATAGAGATATCTTTATGCTTATCACCACAGTCATTTGAATGCTGGATGTTACAGAGATGTTATTGTATGTTTACATACATATTGTATCCTTTTTTAAAAAAGAGATGGATGTTTATGCTGCCATTATGGATATTTGATTATGTGAAAGGGTTGTGAGTTGACATTGATTCAGCATCATAAACATTCAAAAAAAAATACATAAATGTGAAGTAATACAACTGGGAAAATGATGTTGAAAATCTCTCCAAGTCTGTTCAAATATAATAACATTCAAAGCAATTTGCAACATTTTTTTAAAAAGAGAGATTAATGGCTCTGTAGTGAAGATGAAATCCTACCCACCATTTGCCAATCATAAGATTAGAGCAGTTGTTATCACATAACATTGTTCACAGTTTGTCTTCCTTTTATTAATCAAATGTCAAGTTTATTTCATTTGTTTGTTATTAGTATGGATTGTACACAGGAAAATGTCTTTATTTGGATAACAGTAATACACAGTTGCTCAAGAGGCTTTTCCTGGTCACCGTTATAGGATTAACTGGAATATTTCTCACAGACTGTTTGGTCTTTGCTCTTATGATGGTTTTCATTTATAACACTATAGAATTAAACAAGTTCTTTGGGTAAGTCCAGAGCTCTTTTATATTCTGTGTTATGATTTCTGGTTAGCAAGAAAAAATGTATTACATCATAATATAAGAACAATCCACTTTGCCTAGTCATGAATATATTTTGTCCATAATCTAAACATTTAGTCACTTATTATCCCATTTTGCTTCTACTTGGATACAGATAGTATTTATCTGTCTAATTTTTCTCAACTAGTGTTCTGCCATCAAATTAAGTGTTCCTTGAGAAATGGTACATTTGCTGTTTCCCGTCATTTGCCTTAAAAAGTTACCTAATTACTAGGAAGTTATATACTACCTGAAGTGTTTTACTAAGGGGGAGGGAGGCAAAGATAGTAATCTAACCAGGGGGGAGGTTTCTTTTACTGTCCGTTTGCTCAAGGACACTCTTTGGATACGTGCACTTGATGCGCACTATGCGTGCATGCGCAGTAGTTAAAAATTGCTTCTGCACATGTACAGAAGCAAAAAACAAGACGGCAATGTCTACGGCACCGCTGATAGAACCGGTTTGGGGGCGTGGGCAGCTGAGTTACTACCTACTCGGCCAAACCGGGCCGAACTGGGCCAAACCGGTAGGAACCCACCTCTGAATCTACTCCATTAATTAGAACTGCACATTTAACTGTTTTGCTTTTAGGAATAAATATTTCTTATTTTCTCTGTCTGGATCCCCCGGCTGGAGTTGGAACTCCTAATTATTCTTCTGACAGCATGTTACAATTTTCCTTAACTATCCTGTTCAATCTCTGTTTTACAAGTGACTGTTTCAAAGAAACATTCAGATTATCTTACTTAAGGTGACCAGACATCCCGATTTTGGCGGGACAGTCACGATTTCGCACAATTTGTCCCGCGCCCCGCGGTGTTCTTAAAAAGTCCTGATTTTTGTAACCGGACCCGGAAGTAAGCCTGCCCCACCCCCAGCCCTGTATACCCATCCCGGCCGGATGGTATTTTGTCCCTTCTGTCTCCCCGTTGCTCAGAAAAGCAACTTCGGGAAGGTCCTTTGCTAGCAGGCAGGTTCTAGGATGACTGCCGCCACCAAAGGACCTTCCTGGTGTTGCTTTTCTGAGCAACGGGGAGACAGAAGGGACGCAATCTCCTTTCATTCTCCCTCTGCCTCATTCACTCGTTCGGGCAACAGAGAACGAAAGAAAATCGCATAGCCGAGGACAAAGGAGCTTGCAGCCTCCTTCATTCAAACATTCAGGCAGCGGGGATGGGGGGGGCTTTCTTGCATGCCTTCTTTCTCTGTAGCCGTGCCGGATTCAGCAAACCGGGCTGCGCGTGCCCTTGGGATTGTGCAACAGCCGAAGAACAGGAGGTGAGAATTTGGTTGCTGCACAAGCCCACGGGCATGCCCTACCCTCTTCTCTCTGATAGCTGCCTGGTTAAAAAGGAGGAGGAGGCTCTGCTGGTCTGGAGCCCATCCGGGAAGACGAGGAATGCAAGGGGGATCCCTCCCCCTGCAGATGGGCTCCGGACCAGCGGAGCCTTCTCCTCCTTTTTAACCAGGCGGCTATCAGAAAGAAGAGGGCAGCGCGTGCCCGTGGGCTTATGCAGCAGCCGAAGATCACCTAGTTAAAAAGATCGCCTGGTTAAAAAGGAGGAAGAGGAGGCTTCGCTAGTCCAGAGCCCATCCGCGGGGGCAGGGATTCCCCTCGTGTTCCTCGTCTTCCTGGATGGGCTCCTCCTCCTTTTTAACCAGGAGGCTACCAGAGAGAAGAGGGCAGCACGTGCCCATGGGCAAGACGCAAAGGAAGAGCAAGACGGCCTTAATCATGTCGAGCTGCCTAGTCAAAAAACCTTTTCCTTCTGTAGAAAAAAAAAGGGGGGGAATTCCAGAGACCGACTGAAGGAGGGAATCCTCAGCCAGGTCACCCTTTGCTCCACCACAGCAACCTTTTCAAGCAGGATCAGACTAGTTTGAAAGCCTCGCCTTCTACTTTGGCGGGGAAATTCCCTGCCGCCCAGGCTCCGTCCCGCAGAAAAAAAAACCTTCGCCGAAGCTCGAGAGGCAAGCGCTGCCTCCGCCTGCCAGAATCTCTGGAGAAAACTTTGCAACTAGTTGAGGAGTGGTGAGCAGCAGACTTGAGCGTTTGCACGCATTCAGCCAAGGTCCTGCTGAGCCCCACTATTTTGGACGACACGGTGGATTTTATGATGGACACCCACCCCTGGGAGGTGTTGAAGACATACAGGTAGCTCAGCCTGATCCAGGATGCCAGGCGCGATAGGCTTACAGACAGAGACAGAGAAACACATACACACAGAGTGAGAAACACACAGAGGGAGGGAGGAGAGACACAGAGAGAGACAGACACACAGAGAGAATGACAGAAAGAGAGACAGAGGGAGGGAGGGAGATAGAGGCAAAGAGCCACACAGAGAGTGAGAGACAAACAGAGAGAGAGAGTGGGTGCTGAAGTAGTGTTTATGCACAGAAGGGGGATTTAAAAAACTTCGGAGTGAATCCAGGAAGAGGGAAGAGATGGAGGACTGGCTTTTCGCTCCGATTCCTGAGCCCCCAGCTGTTACTGACGGAGGAGGAGGAGGACGAAGGAAGGGGTTGCATTTTGTCAGGCTGACAGCTCATTCCTAGATCAGGTTCCCCCGTCTCCCCACCCCAAGACATCAGCAGCCCCCAGGCTGCAAGCTCCTCCCACTGCGAACAACTTTCGCTTTTGCTGCTAATGCAAGCGAACTCCTTGGCCTTTTTGTTATATTCATTTCCTTTGTAACGCACGTGTCAGCACCTCTCCTGCAGCACCTCCACTGGTGAGGAAGAGTGGATCGGCGCTGAACGACGTCTCCCTCATCCCAGACCCCAGAACAACTATTGCCCTCCCGGGACGCGGCGCACTTCCTCTACCTGCCCGTGTCGCATCTCTGCAGGTAAGCCAAAAGGTTTTTTCTTGCTGGCCAGAAGGTTCAATCCTGTCGCCTCGTTCTTTCGAGTGAGGTGTCTCGAGGAGAGGGAAAACGTTTAGTGACCAAAGTTACAATGGCATTGAAAAAAGTGACTGATGACAATTTTTCACACTTAGTGACCGTTGTGACCATTTTTCACACTTAGCGACCGTTGCAGCATCCTCATGGTCATGTGATCAAAATTTTGATGTTTGGCAACAGATTCGTATTTATGATGGTTTCAGTGTCATGGGGTCATGTAATCGCCTTTTGTGACCTTTTGACAAAATATAATTTTTTTAATCAAGCCCCCCCCCCCCGCGCTCCCGTCAATGGTGTCCCTCTTTACCAATCTGAAAATCTGGTCACCTTAATCTTACTTCTATCATATCCTGAAACAGACAAATAGTCTTTGTCTTTCAGAGCTTTGCCTCAATGTATGTCAAGATTAGATTGAAAATTCCCTCTTATTTACAAAGGAATCTATTCATAGATGCTACATTAGCATAATCTAATCTGTTTTAGGTTTCCAGCACCTGGTTTACTGATTTATACTTTAAAGCCTTCAAAGTAAAGCTTTTTTCATTATAACATTGTGTATTTTTTTTAAGTTGAAAAGGAAAATTTCCCAAGGTAAGAATCTGGTAATTTCCTTTCTCAACTATTAAGAAAAAAGCAAAATCATAAAGCATTACAATCACACTATTGAAGACTGAATAGAAACAAAGATCTTACATCAAATTAGAGGCAATGCAAAACAAATTTTATTTTTATATTCCTGGATTCATTTGTTATGTGTAACTTTTCAATGTTTTCTAGAAACCCTTGAAATTCAAGTTAAGGGTTTGAATTACTTTTAGTAATCAGTAATAAATTCCATCAAAGCCAACACTTAATAATGTTAGTAAAATATGCTTCTCAGCCATGCCTGGAAAACACTTCTAGCAAAAGCTAAGGTGCCATTACATTCTTTCTCCCACCTCGCCTTCTCTTCACAATATTCCTGTTGGCTTCTATTGCTATTAAAACAATCTGTGACAGCAAAATACAGTAATTCACTATACAAAGTAGCTCGGCAAATGAGAAATTTCATTCTCAATGGCAGGTCCAAAATGCAAAATATTATACCACTGAGATCGGTAAAGAGAAATTAATCCAAAGCTTAGAAAATTCAGGAAAATACACAGTCATTTCCAACCTGCTGGGCCCCCATGTTTTCAATACAAGCGATAACAATTTCACACAAATCATGACATAATCAGGCAAATGAGACAAATTATACATTTTGCCACACTTGCGCTCAAAGGGAGGTCGAAATGTGCATTGAAACACATGTAGAAAGTGGTAGGGCTTTGAGCACATTCATTATGGTTGCCATCTTGAATTTCCCACCCTGCAGACACACCAGCACACCAGTGATGGGATTAAAAATGTTTACTACCAGTTCTGTGGGTGTGGCTTGGTGGGCATGGCAGGGGAAGGATATTGTAAAATCTTCATTCCCTCCCCACTCCAGGGGAAAATTACTGCAAAATCCTCATTTCCTCCCGATCTCCTGGGACTCGGGAGGCAGAGAATAAATGGGGGCAGGCCAGTCAGAGGTGGTATTTACCGGTTCTCCAAACTACTCAAAATTTCTGCTACCAGTTCTCCAGAAATGGTCAGGACCTGCTGAATGCCACCTCTGCAGCACACATAATATACCATATTTTTCGGAGTATAAGATGCACATTTTTCTCCCCTAAAAGAGGGCAAAAATTTGAGTGCTATATACCGAATGTAGCCCTGCCAGCCCACCGGCCCCCACCCTTTAGCCTCTGCTTCCCAGCAATTTATCTCCTTGCAGTAAACGGAGGAAATAGGGCTTGTGGAGGCAGCAGTTGGGAGCCAGGTGCTGAAATTGAAAGTGAGACTTGCTGTTTGCTGCAACGAGGCAAATTGCTGGCAGGCGAGGCAGATTTTTTTTTCTAATCAGGCTAAAGTGAAACAGGCTGTTTGCTGTTTGCTGTAAGGAGGTACATCAATAACTATAAATGCCTATAGAATGTTCAGATTATTAGACTTATTTTTTAAAGAATGCTTTATTATTGTTCTAGACAACCTAAAATGAAGCTTTTTAAAATAAATGCTTGATTTGAAGAGGCCCAGTGCTACTGTATCTTCTTTTAAATAGCAGAGAATAATGTATACTTCCAGAAAGCCGCATCAATTTTAACAGCATATGTACAAGTATAGTCTGAAATGCAACACCACAAACAGTGTATATCTTCTGTACTGTTTGCTGTTTGGTGCAAGGAGGCAAATTTCTGTGAGGCAGAGGCAGATTTCCCCCCTTGTTTTCCTCCGCTAAAGCTAGGTGTGTCTTATACTTTGGAGTGTCTTATATTCCAAAAAATACAGTAATACTGAGGCAGTAATATTCACAGGCTTGCAAAGAGCCAAATAATATCAGGATGAAGGCACTGTGTATAAGTAGATGGAACTTATGAAGGATCAAACCAACTGCAAATATCTCTCTCCACTAGATATGGACTACTGGGCAATGGTAGAGGTCCTGCAGAAAGGAACTAGATCAGGGCTGTTGAACTCCAGACCTGTGGGCTTGATGCATCACATGCTGGCCATTCCCACACCCGGTTTAGCAAAGGGGAGAAAAGGCCCAATATGTCACATGACATCACAATGTGAGTTTGACACCCCTGAACTAGATTAAGAAAAGGAAATGAGAAATGCTGGTTCATACAGCACAAAACTGTCATTCTTGTGGGAGATCAGTATAAACACTAAAGCAAAAGGTAATCAAGATCTCACAGACTGGGCCTCCTCTGGGTTCCGTCAACCGGGCAATGCCGGTTGACGACCACTCGGGGGAGGGCTTTTTCTGTAGCTGCTCTGGCCCTGTGGAACGATCTGCCCGCAGAGATCCGGACCCTTCTCACTCTCTCGGCCTTCCGAAAAGCCACTAAAACCTGGCTGTTCTGGCAGGCCTGGGGCTGTTGACCCCAAAATACGGTCCAGCCCCATCTAGAACTGAGTGTATGGTGTGTTGTTTTTAAATCTATCTTTCTTTTCTCTATATTTTAGTTTTGATTATTTCTGTATTTGTAAGCCGCCCGGAGCCCTACGGGATTGGGCGGCATATAAATTTTATTAAATTCAAATTCAAGATGATCAGTAGTTATATTGTCTAGGCATAAAATAACACAGTGAGTTTTATTGGGTCATTAGCTACAATCAATTGACCTCACAATTTGCGTGATCCCTCCCTGTATTTAGTTGTACAAAAAGCATTTTTCAGCAATAGAACTAAATTATATAGATATTGTCCTGAATAAAATGGATTGCCTTGAAAGACAGAAGGAGGACCCACTACCAAAGCAATATTTTAGGTGAAGTACACCCAGGCTAAGAAAGTAATTTGCAAAAATGTCTCATACAGGATCCTCTCGTGAAGATAATAGAGGAAGGAAAGGTAGCACATTCAGACTGGTGACATTCTGTTACTAGAGCGGCTGTAATACTGTAAATCTGCAAAGTGTTTCTTAGTTTGGTCTACTGTTAAGGCTGACAGATATCAAAGAATCTACTAGTATTAAAGATTGGTTAACTCCACTTGCAGTAATATCATCATGTAGCTGATGTTCTGTATTATGTTGACTTATGTGTTATGAAGTTCTATCATGTTATTAGTGTCTTGTTTGGAAATTATTCTAACTTCCATATTTTCTTGTAAAAAGATATCAACAATACAATGTGTAATTCTACATAATGCAGTAACATTGGCTTTAAAATTTTAGTGAATATATATTGTGATCTGCCAGCTGCCAGTGCAGCTGGCAGCAGACTCGGACAGTGGGGAGGTTGGGGAGGAACATGGGCCAGTCCTGGATTCTGGGGAGGACTCTGATAGGTGCTCTGTGTCAGAGGCAGAGGTGGGTTGCTGCCAGTTCGGCCCGGTTCGACTGAATTCAGGCCAGGGTCCCAGAACCGGCAGCGATCAAGGCCTGCCACGCCCACAAACTGGTTCCCTTGCTGCCACTTGGGCACTGCCATTTTGGATTTTAGTGACTGCATGTGCGCAGTTCACTGTAAATCACATTGAATTTACATTGAATAGCGCATGCATGCACAGCATGCATCTTGTGCGCACATGCACACATGTTGCGCGTGGACTGTAAACCGGCAGTAACACCGGCAGCAACCCACCCCTGGGCCAGGGCTGTCTGACATTTATCAGCTGCCTTCGAAGTCGAAGATAAGTGGGGCAGAAGAATAGCTGGAGCCTGTTCCAGATGTGTGTATGTGCAGAGCTGTCAGAAAAAAGGAACAACTAAGGAACAGGGGTCAACTCAGAAGTAAAGGCACAAATAGATGTTGAAAGGCCCCGCCCATAGGGAATAAATAGTAGCAAAAGGGGAGTGGTGTTTGCAGGAGACAATTAGTTCGCTTATTATTGTGAAGATTTGCTTAACTTTGCCAGGTATTTCATTTTACAGCATTGCGATTAGAAGCTCTTGGCCTGGCAACTCTCCAAGGACTGATAAGGTTTGTTGTTGCAATTAAACCTTGAAAGACTTATTGCTGGGACTTTTCTTGATGTGAATGCCAGGAATTCACATTAACCAAATAAAAAAGGGTTTTTTTTCAGGACAAGGAGTCTGTTTCGTGATTCTGTTAAGCCTGGGTCATATGGGGTAGTAGATAGAGTACTAGAATGCTGGATTGGGAATGGGGAGAATCAGATAAAGGGCCACTTGACCAATCAGTTTGTCCCCTGGAATCATAGAATTGGAAGGGAGATTAGAGATCAGCTAATCTAATCATCTGCTCTATGCAGGATCCATCAGAGTTTTTCTAATCCAGGCTCTCTCTGTAGTTCTTCAGTGAAAGAGAATGCACCATGATGGGACACGCTATTCCATTGGCTGAGAGTCAGAAAGTTCCTCCTGATATCTAGCTTGAGTTTGTTTCCTTCTGATATTAATCCATTGGATTTGATCAGGGGTGAAATTCAGCAGGTTTTGACAGGTTCTGGAGAACCGGTAGCAGAAATTTTGAGTAGTTTGGAGAACCGGCAAATATCACCTCTGGCTGGCCCCAGAGTGGGATGGGAATAGAGATTTTGCAATATTCTTCCCCCAGGAGTAGAGTGGGAATGGAGATTTTGCAGTATCTTTCCCCTGCCATGCCCACTAAGCCACAGAACCAGTAGTAAAAAAAAATTGAATTTCACCACTGAAAAAATCAGTGATGAGAAAGTCATTTTATTTTAAGGGGAATTGTCGTATTTTTACGGCTGGGAAGCAGATTGACGTGGAAGTTGATTTCGAGGCAATGAATGCATGAGATGAATATATTCATTTAGAAACAGAATAGATATATATTTTTCTCCATTAGACTCACAGCTAGAACTGAATGTATAGCTGAAGTACAGTTAAGGCTAGAAATACCAGTTCTGTCTTCCATTGCATAATTTCATATGGTTTCTG
This sequence comes from Thamnophis sirtalis, assembly GCF_051295495.1. Taxonomy (NCBI): domain Eukaryota; kingdom Metazoa; phylum Chordata; class Lepidosauria; order Squamata; family Natricidae; genus Thamnophis; species Thamnophis sirtalis. The sequence continues at coordinate 28,028,245 of NW_028261395.1, forward strand.
TCATTTAAACTATGAGATAAGAGCATTTGATGAAGATCTGGAATAAGAATATTATATCCAAGGACACTTCCAAACATCACATAAATGTTGACAGGTATGAATGAAGATTATGAGACTCAATGTAACTGAATCGTTTAAGTGACAGCTAAAAGAATAAGGTAAAAAGACAAGTTCCTTTTTCACCAACAAAACCGTGTAATCTCATTTATAAAGATGAGCAGGAAAAGTATTTCTAGCTTTAAATATATTCATTGAATACGTCTCAGTTTAGAACTTGATCTGCTTGGCTCGCTTGGTGTCAGCTTGTGGTTGTCAATCACCCCTTCATATAGACCAGTGCTGGGTGATTGATGGAGCTTGATGCAGTGCATCAAAACTCACAAAAGCAAATAAAGCTTGGAGAGATAGAAAACAAAATTAATTGTGCAGCATAAGTTAAACTGCACATTTGTTTCACTTCATCCAAAAGTTTAAAAACGAAAGGGGATGAAAACAGTCAAGAAAATTATTATGGTTGGTTAAGTTAATCTGCAAGCAGAAAAGTAAGAGGTGAATAAAACAAAATGTCAGCTATCCCAAAGATCAGCAACTGAACTCCTGGATCAAATCTAGTCCTGGGGGTGTCAGGAGTGGTGGGTTACTGCCGGTTGGCTCAGGGACATGCCACACTTGCATGCGCTGTACAAGAAAAAATGCTCTGTGCATGCACAGAAGCCAAAAACAAGATGGCGGTGCCTACTGCACCACCAGGAGAACCAGTTCAGGGGAGTGACAGGCCGGTTCCAGCGACCCAGGCCGCCAAGCTACTACCGATTTGGCCAAACCAGTCCAAACCGTTAGGAGCTCACCACCGGATGTCAGAAAAGTAGCTCTCAGCCTAGTTTGGGGATAGGGGGTTGTCAGATGCAGCATCAGAATATAGTCATCAAGGGAGATGATAAAAGAACAAATAGATTTAAGGCCAGAATTATTATTATTTTTTGGAAAAAAAATATTTTCTTTTAGTACAAACATTTCATCAATCATTAACATGTGTTGTCTGGGTACAATTTTTTTGTTTCATAATAATTAAAGCTTACCACCATATTCATTATGTGTATCTATTCTTATTTTAATAGTAGTACTTAAAACGTAATGTATCTATTGTTATGACATTTCTCTTCTGACCTTATTTAACTTTATAATACATTATTTTCATATTTATTCTCTAACCATTGATAAACTCCCAGTTGTAATGCATAGCTGTGAAAGTTGGACCATAAGAAAGGCTGAGCGCCAAAAATAGCAATAGCAGTAGACTTATATACCGCTTCATAGGCCTTTCAGGCCTCTCTAAGCGGTTTTACAGAGAGTCAGCATATTGCCCCCAACAATCTGGGTCCTTGGAGGCCTTTGAACTGTGGTGCTGGAGAAGACTCCTGCGAGTCCCTTGGATTGCAAGGTGTTCAAACTGGTCAGTCCTAGAGGAGATCAACCCTAACTGCTCTTTAGAAGGCCGGATCCTGAAGATGAGACTCAACTACTTTGGCCACCTAATGAGAAATAAGGACTCACTGGAGAAGAGTCTAATGCTGGAAACGATTGAGGGCAAAAGAAGAAGGGGACGACAGAGAATGAGGTGGCTGGATGGAGTCTCTGAAGCAGTAGGTGTGACCTTAAATGGACTCTGGGGGATGGTAGAGGACAGGAAGGCCTGGAGGAACGTTGTCCATTTTGTCACGATGGGTTGGACACAACGTTACAACTAACAACAACAACAATAGCAGAGGTGGGTTCCTACTGGTTTGGACCGGTTCGGCCGAGTAGGTAGTAACTCGGCTGGCTAGCCACACCCCTGAGCCAGTTCTATTGGCGGTACCGTAGGTGCCACCATATTGTTTTTTATTACTGCACATGCATATGTAGTGTGCATCAAGCACACATAAAATAAAATACAAAAAACACAGGAAATGGAAGGTGTAACTCTGACCTACAAAGCTAATGAAGTAGACTCTTAAATTCATAATGTCTCTCAGATCTATTTAATGTGAAAGGCACCATTGCTTCTTTAAATGTATTCTTTTTAAAATGCACTGGAGGTGAAGAAATGGTCACATGAACTCTTCCCATTTATAAATTTAATAATGTTGACAAGAAGATGACAGTACAACTTAGACTAAAAAGAGCAGATGAAACAATCCATTTTTTTTCTTTTCATTTATGTTCTAATATTAGTTATACTATATCCCAACAGGTTAATATTTATAGTTTTAATATCAGTAATACAAAAGATTGTTATAGTTAGATCTTGATGTTATAAGGTTTCATTGTTTTATGTTAATAATTATTTAAATGCATTAATTATCTGCTCTGTTCCTTAAATTCTTATTTTTGGAATAATTGAATATGCTTTAAGCTGGTCTATGACTGGATGATGGACAATAGCAACATAATGTGTTATTTTTCTGAAACCAGTAAAATCCTTTCAGCCACAAAATCTTGGATCAATCGCTAGAAAGCCTTTTTAAAGTGCTACTTTAATTAAGTAAAGTGTTATATTTAATTAAGTTGAGAAAAATTCTCAATAAACCAATGTCCTTGAAATACATACTTAAAATACTACATTAACTACTGTGAGGGTTTCTACAATACTACATTAACTACTGTGGGGGTTTCTACCAATTCGGACTGGTTTGGCCGAACCAGTAGTGGTTTAGTGGCCTGGGTCACTGGAACTGGCAGCGACCCAGGCCTGCCATGCCCCCGAACCAGTTCTCCGGACACCGCCATAGGTGCCGCCATCTTATTTTTTGCTTCTGCGCATGCGCAAAGCTATTTTTATTGCACTGCGCATGCACACACATCAAGGGCCCATGCGCCCCAGAGCAAACCAGCAGTAATGACTGCCGGAACCTACCCTTGATTTGGAGCCTTCTTTGATCTTGGAAAGGAACATCCTGAAAATTCCATAAATGCTGGAATGCCCTCCAACAAAAACCATAACACTGCAGGTGAATAATTTACACTATGGGTTCTCAAACGCTCTGGAGTTTTGACCCACTGAAATGCAACTTAACTTCTGTGGCCTTCCTCCACTTAAATAAAATTAATCAACTCCCCCTTCATTGAACTGGTGGTGGCTACCATTGCATAAGGTCCTTTACCCAACCGCCATTCCCTTTGGCCAAGCAAAGCCTGAATCTTGTCGTGACTGACACTCAGGGCTGGTTTGTTCTTGATTCACTGTTAGGCTAGAAGATCGATTTGATCATTCTTCCATCTGAATAAACCACTCATACTGAGCCGATCTCCGACACTGTGACTGGGTCAGTGGTGGGTTTCAAAAATTTTTAGAACCTCTTCTGTAGGTGTGGCCTGCTTTGTGGGAGTGGCTTGCCAGCCATGTGACTGGGTGGGAGTGGCTTGCAGACCATGTGATGGGGGGAGTGGCCAACTTGTAAAATGTGGTGAAACACACTTAACAACACTCTTGCTTAGCAACCAAAATGTTGGCTCAGAAATTCTGGCATTTGAAGCACGCAAGTCTTAAAGCTGTCAAGTTACAAGACCCTTGCACCCCTAACCCCTTAGAAAAACAATCCCAGGGGTGTTCAAACTTGACATCTTGAAGACTTGTGGACTTCAACTCCCAGAATTCCTCCTGTCGCTCTTCATCTTGATGATGTGCAGTTGGGCGGGGGGAGGGAGCTGGAACCAGTTATAAACGGCACAGTAGATTTGTGGAACCTCTTCTATAGAAGAGGTTAGAACTGGCAGGAACCCACCTCTGGTCTGTCTATCATATGAATATCTCCTGTTTTGTTAACAATGTTTGTAGAATAAGTAACAAATTGTGGGGTTTATGCAACATAGTAAGCCACAAACCACAGTTTACAATAACAGTCACAAAGCTTACACAATGTACTGTAGGAAGTTAGCATCCACCTAGTGGTGGGTTTCCATTTTTTTTAATACCAGTTCGCTCGCACGCAGAAACGTCCGGGAGGGTGGGCAGAGCCTCCCACCACAGCTATTACCAATTCACCTGATCCAGGCCGAACCGGGAGCAACTCACCTCTGCACCCACCCCTCCCTCTCCTAGAAAAATGTAATATTTTAGGAAATATTAAACAGGATATTATATTGCCCTGGATGAGAAAAGGAGAAACATGTTTTAAAGACAAAGCAGCCCCCTGGAGCTCCCTGCCCTTACCCCCTTTGTCATGGGCCGTTAAGGCCTGAGCCATTCTATTCTACATAACAAAGATTTACCTACTTCAGGCAGAGCCTTAATAGGAATCACAAAGCCCTTTCATTACATCAACACACAGCAAGAGTCAACCAAGATTGGGACTCAAAAGACAGACAGCATACAAAGTTAGCTAAGACCTCCACCCCATGGGAGTCTGCCAGCCAATGGGATACATTTCTTGTACAGGAACTGGAAACTCTAAGGTGGGGCCCAGAGAGGGCATAAAATTCAGGGTCTCTCAGCATCCTGCCCTTTTCTTCAAGATCTTCAAGGCATGTGATCCCCCTTTTTCCCCAGGACTTCAAACCACATGGTCCCGTCCACAATCAATAAACCTTCTTTCCAAGCAACTTCCATGAATCCACTGTCTTTTTCCACACTTGGAACTGAACCTAGATGGACATTTCTTCCAACAGTACTAAGCCAAACATTAAAGAATCTTAATGATAGTTTGGAGCAATGTGTGAATCTGGTTGATGGCTCTGCAAGCTTGCAACCACTCCTCTATGGCCTTGATTCAAATATTGCCTCAAACAACATTGCATTACAACATGCAATGATAACATTAATTAAGCATGAAATATCAATTCATCCAGTTGTAGCTTAAAATTGCAGGGCAATGAATGCACTCAGCCTATATGTCCCATCAGGCCATTTTACTTGAACTCTTGAGAACTAGAAATTATAGAGAGAGCATCAGAACCACAGGGTGCAATTAAGGGGTCATTGGGGCTAAGGCTAAGTATCATAGTAGTTTCTTTGCTTTCAAAAATCCCTAAGTCAAACCGATTCTTAACATTTAAAAACCTCTATGCTTTTTATGTTAAAGTAATAAACATACCACTTCCTGATCTAAGCAGTTTTCTTAGAAGGCCTATGCCCAACAAAAATTTCAGCAACGGGTTCTGTGCCCAGTTGCTGGGTGGGCATGGCCATGATGGGCGTGGCCTAGTGGGACTCCTGCTCCTGCTCTCCCCAGGCTCTGGAGGCTTTCCTCGAACCTCTGGGAGGACAAAAACTTCCTCCTTCAGGGTCTGGAAGTCTTCCAGGAGGCCCGTTTTCCCCCTCCCTGAGCCTTCATGCGGGCCCTGCACTTACCTCGCATCCAAAACGGGCCGTATGGAGACTCCTGGGAGGCGCAGGGTGGGGTGGGAGAGGCCAACCAGGGGTGAGATTTGGAGTTTCTCCAAACCGGCCATAACATTAGCTACAGATTCTCCCGAACCTGGGCGAACCTGTAGCAGCCCACCCCTGCCTATGCCATTCATTTTCCTCCAATTGTGTGCTATGAAAGAGAATATCTTCAGAGTAGCTGGATAACAAAGAGGCATTGGGTTCTTTTAAAACGCAAAGCTAAGCTTCAGAATGTGAGTATGATCCATAAGTGCCCTTTTAAACAAGACCAATTCACTATATATTAGAGATTAACTGCTTGTATTATTGTTTTCTGGGAGACCTTTTACATATTTTTGAGCCAGAAAGGACATTAGATATTAAGCCGTTCTTTTAGTACTTTTCCCTGCTTTTTAAACTTTATGTTTTGGTCAGAACCAATGGTGGGTTTCTACCAGTTTGGACCAGTTCAGCTGAACTGATAGTAGCTTGGCGGCCTGGGTCACTGGAACAGGCAGCGACCCAGGCCTGCCACGCCCCAGAACCAGTTCTCTTGACAGCACTTATGGTGATGCCATTTTGTTTTTGGCTTTTGCGCATGGGCAGAACAATTTTTATTGTCCTGTGCATGTGTGTGGCGCACCCATGAGTGGACCAGCAATAGTGGTTGCCGGAACCCACCCCTGGTCAGAACCAATGCATCTCATTAGACCTGTATTATACAGAGACATCAATGTTTGTTTCACATTTCTCCACTTCAGTCTTGACTACAGCAGAGTTGACATTAAATCTAATTAAACTGACTGAGATATACACATGGATATTATTTGACATGCTTCCTCATAGCTATTTGTACAAAGCACATTTTACGTCTTTCAATGGATTTCAGTTATAGATACACCACTTAATGGGCACAATTTAACTTATTTAATGACCTCAATTCAATGTCAACAACCACAATTTAATCACATTTAATGACCACAATGGACAAAAAGTCATAAGGAATGACCACAGAAAGATTATGAACACTATGTAAACTTCTGTACAATTCACATGATTGGAAAAAAAAAATGAACAAGAAGAATTCCTTCTATACCACCCTACCTTCCTCCTCCTTCATTCCCTTCCTCCATTCTTTTCTTCCTCACTGTTCCTTCCTTCCTTCATCCCACCCTCCCATGGTTGGACTTAAATAAGTTAACAAACAGTCCTCTGGCTGAGTAGACATGGCCATTGGTCATGTGACTGGATGAGTGGGTGATGTCACTCATCACACCCAGCTCCCCCTCCCCGCCACTTGCCTCAGAGGCAGAGAAAGGATTCAGATTCCTGCCTGTTTTTTGGGCTGTTTTTGCCCGTTTTTTGGGCCATTGTCAGGCTATTTTTGGCCTGAAAAATGGGCCAAAAAAAAGACCAGACAATGCCCCAAAATAGGCCAAAAACCAGGCTGTTTTTCGGGGCAGTTTTCAGCCTAAAATGGCCCAAAAAACGGCCGGAAAATGGCCCAGAAGACAGGCCAAAAAACAAGTGTGGGCAGGGCCAGCCAGTGGTGGGATTTGCCAGTTTGCAAAACTGCACTTAATCTTAACTATCGGTTCATTTGAACCGGTGTGAACTGGCAACAGCCCACCTCTCCCTCCTTCCCTCCCGCCCTGCCTGCCTGCCTGTTTCCCCAGTTACTTTGCTTGTGGGAAGTTTGCAGACAGAAAGAGGGAAAGTCTGCTGTCAGGTTCTGAAAGGTTAATGAAAACACCCTCTCCTTACCCAGAAGCTGGTTATGGGCCCGGAGTGATGGGATGCTGGGACCCACCAGTAATACAGGCTACATTTGATGGTAGCCCAGGATGAGTGGCTTTCTTCTTAGGCCAGGTGTTAAATCACATGGACCGTTGCAGCCATTTCTATACATCGCAGTGGTGATGGCTGTAATGGCAGTGATGGACGGAGAGGCTGCTGACTGGCTGGCTGATCTGTATTGGGATCATGCTGTGGAACTCACAGACATTGGTCTGTTCCTGATGGCACTGCGGGAGAGGCAGAGGCCCGGAGCTGCCACCCACAGGATTTTGTAGTTTCAAGGCCAGCAGGCTGATAAGTGACTGCTGCTGGGTGGGAAAGGGGGCATGAGGCTTCACCAGAGTGCTGGTCAGGAAGTGCATGAGAGGTGTTGTTTGGGTCAGGTAGGGTGTGGGGCAGGGGTTTCAACCAGTTCGCGGCGGTCCCCGCGAACCGGTTGGTCGGCGAACCCGGAAGTAAGTAACTTCCGGGAACGGCAAAGGGCCCGCCCGCCCGCCCGCCCGCCCGCGCTCCTTACCCAGTTTTGATTAGTTCTGCGCTTCCACGCATGCACAGGTCGCATACAGTGCCTGCGCGATCCTCCAGGAGCAGCTGGAGCATCGCACAGACGCTAGTACGCATGTGTGCACTGCGCGCGTGCACGAGGACGCCGCCGGCCCCGTTCCAACCGGTTCGGTTGGAACGGGGCGAGAAACCCACCCCTGGTGTGGGGGAACTGTTTGGATTAAGAAGGGTCTTCATTAGAGAAGAAAAGCACATAAATGCATACAATTAATGAAAGAAAACATAAAGGTATCAAATATTTCCTATCCTGTTCACTACTCTTTATAGGCAACAAATCCCAAATAGCCTGCAAATAAACGGAAACTTTTCCTTATATTAAATTCAGCTTGAGGGAGGAAAATTAAAACTCTGCAAAAATGAGATTTTATGATTTCATGGATGAAAGGATTAGCAGTGGTTTTAACCACACCAGCTAAATGGAACTTCTATATACTAAAGTGATATATCACCACAAATTGGATGCAGGGACAGAGAAGCACAAAGAATAATCTTCCAGTCACATCTATTATTATCCAGAAGAATTCAATCAAAACTATTGGAAACAGAATGGCTTGTATTTTTTGTAAAATGTAAGTAAAGTTAAAAAATAAATCACAACTGGTAATATTTATTTCATATTACTGATTTATTACACTCTCCCCTTCCCAGCTGCATTCAATTAAAGGGGCAGGATATTTCTCTGTCAGACACATTAAATCCTTATTGGGAGAGTGGGCAATTTAATAATAGTTTTGAAGCTATAAGTCAAGCAAACATACACGTTTCCATCCAGCTATTGCAGTTTGGAAAATGATGTCCAGTACAGATTGTTTACACATGTAGGAAAATGCACCCACCCTTCTCCTAGAAATATGAAATATTTTAGGAAATATTAAAAAGACAGAATATTTCCCCTGAAAGGGAGGCAGAAACTTAAACCCACCCACTCCTTTGTCAATGGGCCATTAAGGCATGGGCCAGTCTATTCTACATAGCAAAGATCTACCTGCTTCAGGCAGAGCCATAATAGGAATCCCAAACCCCTATCATTACATCATCACAAAGCAAGAGTCAAACAAGCTTGGGACTCAGGACAGCCTACAGAATTGCCCCTGCATGATCCCATGGGAGTTCTGACAATCAGAATAAATGCTCAAATTAAAAAGCCCACAGAGGGCATAAAACCCAGGCACTCTCAGCATCTCTGCCCTTTTTGCCCAGGATCTCAAACCCATGTGATCCTGTTCATCAATAAACCTTCTTTCCAAGCAACTTCCATGAATCCAGTATCTTTTCCCACACTTGAAACTGAATCCAGATGGACATTTCTCCCAACACTCTACCTGAGAGTTACAGGTAATTCATGTCTTCAGCCCAAAATGAAGCATCTACATTTAAGAAGATCCTCAACAACTTACAATTCTCAGAATTACATCTGTGTGTTCACATACACCTACCGGAAATATTGCTCAGGAAGTGCACACAAACGCACTTCAGAAATCTCTGAAGCATCTGAAAGGCAAACAGCATTACAATGAATGGAAAAGAAGGAACAGATGCACGCAGAGCTAAAATTAACATTAAAAAGTTAGTAAAGAAAGTGGGAGAGAACAGAACAGCATGATCTAAACTGGAGGCAAAGAAGCAATTGTGAACCAAATCACAGCTAATGTCACTCTCTCTGAACACACACCTGTTCCATCCACCCACCCCTGCTGAGAATACATTTAAAAAAAACCAATTTCAAAAGACCGTAGTGAATGGAGAAATTACAGGCCCATCCATCACCATTATCCCTTCTGTTGAAGCAACTGCTGAAAAGGGAAATAGAACAAATGCAACAAACCCTTTTTATGATATGAAAAAAAATATCTATAGACTCAGGCTATGCGCTATATCATCAAGGTAACAATACACTGTGACTGACAAATAATGCTATAAAGTCATGAAGTTTGCATTTAGAAGTATTACAGTTTCTATTGTTGGAGGAAATGTCCATCTGGGTTCAGTTCCAAATAGGAAGAAAGACACTGGAAACATGGTGGTTGCTTGGAAAGATGGTTTAATGGTGAACAGGATCACATGGTTTGAGGTCCTGGTTTAAAAAGTGGGGGGAGATTCTGAGAGTGTCTGGGTTTTATACCCTCTCTGGGCTTTTGAATTTGTATTCTGACTGGTTGTCAGACTCCCATGGGGCCATGCAGGGCTAACTTTGTAGGTTGTCTGTGTCCTAGGCTTGGTTGAGCCTTGCTGGGTGATGATGTAATGAAGGAGCTTTGGGCAATTCCTCCTATGGCTCTGCCGGAAGGACATAGATCTTTGTTATGTAGAATGGACTGGCCCAGGCCTTAATGGCCCATTGACATAGGTAGGGATGGTGAGTTTCTGCCTCCCTTTTACTGGTCTTTTACTCCTTGCTGATTTGAAGGGCATATAATATGGATTCGATGCCAATGTGCTAATGTTTAGGATGATTTTAAGCTGGCTGCGTTAAATAATGTTTTAAGAAAACACTTGCTACAGTTGTTAAAAAATATGTTACATATTACTGATTTCTCTTTCATAAATTGTCTAGAATCTTGGTTAACAATGAAAGCATTACACTGTATGTGCAGTTATAATATGCAAAAAATATCCACTACACATGAACCTTTAGGGCTACAAAATCTGTAGAATAATTGTTATGCCAGGAATGTGTAATGCTGCTTTAAGAATAAACAAATCTTTATATTAAAATCTCACCAGGGAGATGAAGTCAGATATTATTTTACCTACAAATACTATTAATTACTGATATAAGTAACTTGTCCTTTTAACACTTCAAGGGGATAGATATTCAGTATGGACAAGTACTAACTGAAATTATTTTCAAAGGAATGTCATAAAGGAGTGTAGTTCTGTTATCAAAGCTACAAGTTTTTGGTCTTCACCAAGATCTTTTTAAAAAAAAAAAAAAAAACTTATAAAAACAAACCTGTATTAAACATTTAAGAAATGTTTGCCCAATTTGCTGGAGACAGTGTACATAGTGAAGGGCTTTCAATGGGAAATAGTATTATAGCACTAAGAATAATTTGTTATCTGATTCATACTGGGCAATATGTAAACTGTATGTTTTCTTTGTGGTAGAAAAGTGTTGAAAATTAATGGGGTTTGGAGTATGTTTACAACCTTCCAGTGATCAAGAAAGTTCTATTGCTTGTGATAAATAAATCACAAATGGTTTAAGGTTTAAGGTTTATTGGACTTATACGCCGCCCTTCTCCCAAAGGACTCAGGGCGGCGTACAACATAAAAATACATATTACAAAAGTTAAAAGAAAGATTAAATAGAATATCCAAAAAACCCAATAGACATTTACAATGAGATTTAAAAATTAAATTAACAATTAACAATTAAAATTAATAATTTATTTTATTCAGGCCAGGCCGGCTTGCTGAAAAAGAGAACTTTTTAGGGCACGCCGGAAGGACTGGAGGTTGGGAATTATGCGAAGCTCCGGGGGCAGCTCATTCCAAAGGGAAGGTGCTCCCACAGAGAAGGTTCTCCCCATGGGGGTTGCCCGTCTACACACTGCCTGGCCGATGGCACCCTGAGGAGGCCAACTCTATGAGATCGTACTGGACGCTGGGAGGCTACCAGTGGCAGTAAGTGGTCTCGCAAGTACCCTGGGCCTAAGCCATGGAGCGCTTTAAAGATCATAATTAACACCTTGAATCGCACCCGGAAAACAACTGGCAACCAATGCAGGTTGCAAATAAATCTTTGTTTTCTTTCCTGGATACAAAATATTTCACCATTCTCTGAAATATTAGCATCTCCCCTTGATGTCAGTATGTGCTTCATTTTTAATGCTAAACAAGACATACCAGTTGGTGAAGAATGAGTAACTAAAATATGCTTGGATCAATGGACACTTCTATTGCTAGTCAGCTAACTAAGGTATGTAGGAAGCACACCACAATATGGGAAATTTTAACTAATTTTAACCAATTTCGTTGTATTTAAGTACAATGACAATAAAGATTATACTTATAATTACCCTGACATCAACTGGGAAACAAACTCTGCACCAAGTGGAAGATCCAACAGGTTCCTAACAAACCTAGCAGACAACTTTGTTTCCCAAAAAGTAGAGAAGGGAACAAGGGGATCAACAATATTGGACTTACTTCTCACTAACAGAGAGGAAATGATAGAAGGTGTTGAAGCCACAGGAACCCTGGGGGGGTAATGCACAGGTACAATATAGGTGGTACCTTGCTCAATAGTACTAGATGTGAGAGGGATCTTGGAGTCCTAGTGGACAACCATTTAAATAGGAGCCAGCAGTGTGCAGCAGCTGGCAAAAAAGCCAACACAGTTCTAGGCTGCATAAACAGAGGGATAGAATCAAGATCACATGAAGTGTTAATACCATTTTATAATGCCTTGGTAAGGCCACACTTGGAATACTGCATTCAGTTTTGGTCGCTACGATGTAGAAAAGATGTGGAGACTCTAGAAAGAGTGCAGAGAAGAGCAACAAAGATGATTGGGGGACTGGAGGCTAAAACATACAGTATGAAGAACGATTGCAGGAACTGGGTATCTCCAGTTTAATGAAAAGAAGGACCAGGAGAGACATGATAGCAGTGTTCCAATATCTCAGGAGTTGCCACAAAGAAGAGGGAGTCAAACTATTCTCCAAGGCACCTGAGCATAGAATAAGAAGGTGGGTGGAAACTAATCAAGGAGAGAAACAACTTAGAACTGAGGAGACATTTCCTGACAGTTAGAACAATTAATCAGTGGAACAGCTTGCCTCAAGAAGTTGTGAATGCCCCACTGGAAGGCTTTAAGAAGATGGTGTATAGCCATTTGTCTGAAATGATATAGAGTTTCCTGCCTAGGCAGGGGGTTGGGCTAGAAGACCTCTAAGGTCCCTTCCAACTCTGTTATTGCATTGTATTCTAAATTTAAACCCATATACATACATACATACATTCATACATACATACATACATACATACATACATACATACATACATACATACTTACTTACTTTGTCTGGTTCTTTGAACTCAAACAGCAGTTTGTGTAACACATGTACACATTTTATTGTTTTTGTTATATAACTGTCTCGATGTAGACAACATAGGTATCATAGTCAAAAAACAATTGCTACCAACCTGCCTTCCATTGAGGTCCTGTATACTGCATGAGTCAAAAAAAAGGGCTGTGAAAATATCTACAAATCCCTCACATCCTGGACATAAATTGTTTCAACTTCTACCCTCAAAAACAACACTATAGGGCCCTGCACACCAGTACAACTAGACACAAGAACAGTTTTTTTCCCAAATGCCATCAATGTTGTGGGAATTAGTTGTTTAGCAGAGTGATGGCATTCTGAAACAATTTATGTCCAGGATGTGAGGGGTCTGTAGATATTTTCACAGCCCTCTTTTTGATCCTGTAGTATACAGGTGCTCAATGGAAGGCAAGTTGGTCGCAATTGTTTTTTCTGCAGTTCTAATTATCCGTTGAAGTCTGTGTCTGTCTTGTTTATTTTGCGACATTTTTCCCATTCGCAGAGCTGGGGTGGGCATGACATGTGCGTAGCACATCTGGCCTATGGGCCACCAGTTTGACACCCTTGATCTAAAAGATGCTTCTAATTCTTAAGCATCTTCTTTCAGAAGACACTGAAGGGCAGACTGCCTAACTAAGTGGGTTAGGCTTCATAAGCCCCAATACCCCATGCACAAGTAACGGGAGCTCACTCTGTTACGCGGCACTAGGGATTCGAACCACTGAACTGCCAACCTTCTGATCGACAAGCTCAACGCTTTAGCCACTGAGCCAAATGTAAATTCAACTAGAATAAATCGATCTCTTTCATGGACCTTTATTTATGGGGTTTCGAAAAAAGTGATACAACTTTACTTAAGATTAATTAAAAGAGAGAGAAAATGTTCCAGCAGTTTGGTAAAGACCTCTATGTAAGAAACTTCTATGCAGGTTATTGAATAGCCCAACCTTATTTGGCTCCTTTAGGTCCAGTTCAATAGAAATATTATTTAAGAAAAGGCATTCAGGAGAAACAGCTCTCCTCAAAGCTAAAATTCTGTTACATTCCTTTTAAGTTGCCATGCTAGCTTTACTCATAGCAAAGGGGAACTAGCTTGGTTGCTGTGCTATTACAGTTTGCATAGGATAATATCTACTTTTAACTATTTTGATGAAATCTGCTGTGGGAAGAAATATCCATCTGGGTCAGTTCCAAGCCCGGAGAAAGACACTGGAAATATGGAAGCTGATTGGAAAGATGGTTTAATGATGAAGCAGAACCACCAAGCACATGGTTCTGGTGCAGCTGAACCAGTGGTGGGTTCCAGGTGGTACAGCCCAGTACAGCCGTACCAATAGTAACCGGGAAAAGTGGCCACCATGCCGGTACGGTGGCTTGTTTGGCCCACCCACATTCCATGGCTGTTTATAACATGACTGGCCCATTGTGCACGCGTGCACAGCGTGTGGCCCCTGTGTGAACTCTGCCAAGCAGCTGGGTGTAGCAGGGCGGTGGTGTGCACATGCACGTGCAGTGCACGTGCCCGTCTAGAGGTACCAGCTGCGCCGGGGTCTGGAACCCACCACTGAGCTGAACACATCAAGTTGAGAGTGGGTGGCTTTTAGCCCTTCTCTTGGGCTTTGCACTTGAACTTCCTGTTCCTGTACAAGAACTTGCATTGTATTGGCTGTTCTCAGACTCCCACGGGGCCATGTAAGAGTTATGTTGGGGTCATAGCTGGCTCTGTAGGTTGTCTGAGTGCCTAGGTTTGATTGAAGTGTCTGAGGGTGATGCAATGAAGGGGCATTGGGCAATTCCTATTGTGGCTTAAGGCTAATCCTATCTTTATTGGATCTTGGGTGATGATATTTGCTTATGAATAGAGCTCTATCTCTTTATCTCTTAAGTATTGACATCTGCTGAGGGCTATTAAGGAAGGTGGAGGCTGCTTTCTGTCTCCAGGTGCATATTTCTCCCTTTAGGAAAATATAATATTCTGCCTTTTTAATATTTCCTAAAATAGTCCATTGTTCTAGGAGAGGGGTGGGTGCTAATTTTCTACACCCAAGTCTCCTGCTTCATCAAAAAGTTATAATTGCAAGCAATGGGATTAAGGTGATATTGCTTTTAACTCTTGCATATACAATGTGACAAAATTGAGTCCCTTTGGTTATATAATAAGCAACAAAATTGAACTACTGTATTGTGCCATTTGTTTCTAATGCTACATTAACTGCTAGAAAACCAGGGAATAAAATTCGATTCCTTGAGTAACTTACAAGATGGATTTTGAGTGCTTTAAGTGCTGAGTTACTAAAGCCTTGCACATAAATAGATCTCAGCAAACCAGAAATTGCACTGCTCATATCTAACATCAGCTGAAGGTCTAGGAATTAATGTTTCCCTTACCAAATACTGAAATTGTGTTTTTCCACTGCAGCCACAATATATGTCACATGGAACTCAAATGCATTTCAAACATCTTCTACTACAGCAATTTTATTTAGAGAATGCTGAAAAGTTAAACACCCCAGAATCCCTGGCAAAATCCTCTTTCTCTTTTATATTGTTCTACACTCAGCCTTGCTTGGATTCATATCCTTTGCTGATCCATAAGTATAAAAGTCTTTCCTATACATATTTGGGGGCTTGCTAGCTCTTGCGGTTTTTGCACATCTATCTGAAATAGCAAAGCATGATTTTTTTATGTTTCTGACACAGAAGAAAATGAAAACAAATCTAAATGCAACAAGGTTAAAAGAGAAAACAATTCAACAGAAAGACCATTAATCCATCATTCATCATCCCTCCCCCTTCCCCATATGTCTGTTCGCCGCCCTGAGTCCCTCCGGGAATAGGGCGGCATACAAGTCTAATAAATGGAAATGGAACGGAATTCTCATATTGAAGCTCTACAGTTGGAAGAAGATGAGGAGGGAGGAGGGAGGAGGAAGAGGAGAAGGTGAAGGTGAAGGTGAAGAAGAAGAAGAAGAAGAAGAAGAAGAAGAAGAAGAAGAAGAAGAAGAAGAAGAAGAAGAAGAAGAACCACCTACAGATGTTTCCCTGAGGGATGAAAGATGCTTGGGATAAACTCTCTTTTGCCTTCTATTTTCCTTGTATCCATTGCCTTTGGATGATCTCTAAAGTTTCATAGCTTAGAAGCCTAAATGCTTTTTCTGTTTTTTTTCTCCACATAATGAAGTAGAAAAAAAATGAGTTTTGTTTTTCAAGTTCAACCAATTTTAATTTAGCCCAAAATGTTATCTGAAACAGGATTGCCAAATGTCTCATTAACACCTAAGAAACATTTGTCTTCTTTTTAAAAAATAAAATAAAATAAAAATCAGTTTCTAGCTAATTAATCCTGAAGGAAGTTATTTTAAATTTTCAACATTCATCTTGTTTTTTGTCAAATATTTGTTCTGAGTGGCCTTGCAGTTTTATTTCAAAGTAATTAGGAGTGGCAATGAAATTAAGGCCATAATTCTCTAGGCATAATCTAACTATTATGTAAGCCATATTTTCCCAAATCAGAGTTATGTCCTAAAGAAACTATTTTAAACTTGCCAACTTAAATAACAATGCTTAAAATATTAATTTAGTAGCTAGAATGTTTCTGAACTGATAAATGAAGATCAATTCATATATTTATGCAAACCATGAGCTTATTCTGTATTTGATCCTCAGAAACCAGCAGTCAGAAATTCATGAGAGAAATGCATATTTGAAGTGACATGAGAAGACTATTATCTGTGATGTTGAGTTAGGATTTCCAAATCACTCATGGATTTCTATCAGTTCATTAGAAAAAGAGCCCCCAAACATAGGATGAAAATAACTACATAGAATTCCCATTAACCACCAAGAGACATTTAGATTATAGTCATAGTAGTATACATAGTATTGTTGAAAGAAATGTCCTTCTGAGTTCAGCTCCAAGTGGGGAAGAAGACACTGGAGACATGGAGGCTGCTTGGAAAGATGGTTTATTGTTGGACAGGGCCACATGGCTTGAGCCCTGACCAGAAAAGGTGATCACATGTTTCAATGTTGGTGAAGAAGAAGAGAGAAGGGGTGAGGAAGCGCTTGCTAGGCTTTTTATACCCTGTTTAGTCCCACCTCCCTGTTTCCTGTTTCTGTGTAAGAAATGTATTCTGATTGGTTGTCAGACTCCCATGGTGCCATGCAGGGGGCTACTCTCTAGGCTGTTTTGAATCCAGGTATGAGTTCTCAGATGCCATGTGGGGACCTGAGTAAAAGGCCAATATTATCATGTCTTTCTGTAGCTGCTGCTGAAGTCTTTATTATGTAAAGTGGGCTAGCCTGGCTAGTCTTAATGGGCCTATTGACAAAGTGGGGGTAGGCAGGAAGCTACAGGCAACTATTCTGTCTTTTAAAGTATGTTTCTTTCTTTTCACATCCAGAGAAATATTCTGCCTTTTCAATATTTCCTAGGATATTTCTTTTTTTCTGGGAGAGGGCTGGATGATAACTTCCCACAGTATAGTACTGCAAATACATAACAGTTTAAATTCTGTGCAACTTCAGTGAAATGACAGTAAGCATCTCCAGTGGTGAAATTCAAATAATTTAACAAACAGTTATCTGTCCTAATTACTGGATGGGTGGATGTGGCCATGCTGGGCGGGGTCAGGGGGTGTGACAGGCAGCACTCGCCTCCTGCACCTCCCTGGGAACAAAAATGGCCATTTTGAGCCTAGTAGGCCTCCCTGCAGCCTCTTGGGAGCAAAAATGGACACACACACACACACACACACACACACACACACACACACACACACACACACCGTGCCCCACTTTGGGCCTAGTAGTCTTCCCTGCACTTACCTGGGAGCCAAAATGTTGCATGTGGGGACTCCGGGAAAGGGAGGAGCGGGAAGGGGTAGGGCCAGCCAGCAATTTAACAATCAGTTCACCCGAACTGGCCCGAACTGGCTGAATCGCACCACTGGATCTTACCCAATCTCATAATGCAACCACAAATAAAAATCAATGCATTAATTAACAAATATAAACACAATACATACACCGACAATTCATCCTAAGAAAAAATGATAATAATTCTCTTCTACCACCCTGAAGGCCTGGTGAAACAATCTGGATTTTGTTGATTTTCATAAATTCCATTATAGTGTCGGAGGGCAAGTATTCCATCGGCTGGGAATGTGCTTTTAATGGGATTGCTGGTCTCTTTGTATCAAATTACTGGATTCTAAATAGCAGGAGTCTCCAAAGTCGGCAACTTTAAGACTTGTGGACTTCAATTCCCAGAATTCCCCAGCCCCTTCCTAGTATATGGACCAACAGCACAATTATTCCCTAAAGGGGACCAGTGCAAATAGCTGAAGTTATAAATCATGAGCCATATTTTAATAGCCAAACATAAGTCATCAAAAGCACCTTTATAAAATGGCAATTAGGTATCCATACGCCACTCCACAGAACAGCAGGAATCCCCAAATGATGAAGGTTATGAATATTTCTTAGAATAAATATCTGGGAAGAGATTAGGTCATAGTTTCCACATTTAGCCGCTTACTCTGCAGCATCTGTTGCTAAACGATGCTCACAGGTGCTTGGTTTTCCTGACAATCACCTATTAGGTTTTCTAAGATGTTGTGTGTTAACAAAAGCTCTCCTAATTAGATAGGTTTCTTTAGACAGTTGGGAACAGGGGAGGAAAAAATACCTAATTATCTTCAGGAGCCATGCCGGTAACATTATCATAAAAATTAACTACAGGAAACCTGCAAAATCAACATGCCACATTTCCTATTTCAGAAATAATTAGTTCTTTGGAGAATTTCAGATGCTTCCTGCAGTTAATGTAGACTGTGACAGCCTAGGCAGCCATTTTTTGAAAGCATTTCTGCTTCTAAGGCCAGGAAGCCTCATCTGTTCCACAGGTGAGAGACTCCCTAGACTGAATTGTGACCGCTAGTCACACAGGAATGGTTAATTAATCAGATAACCTCCGTTTTTCAGGTGGAAAAAATGGTGACAATACTTAAAGGAATCCTGTCCTAAGACAAAAAGAAAAAAGAAAACTCATGTGGGTCCAATTGGCGTAAAATTCAAAAGGGGCAGACATTTGTAAAATGGAGACATTTTGCTGGGAGCAAAATGCCAACAAGGCTGAAGATGCAGGGAAGAGCTCAGAGATGAGTTCCTACCGGTTCGGACCGGTTCAACCAAGTAGGTAGTAACTTGGCCAGCCACCCCCTGAACTGGTTCTATCAGCGGTGCCGTGTGTGCCACCATTTTGTTTTTCTTTAAGTACTGCGCATGTGCATATAGCGCACATCAAGCACATGAAGCGCATCCCTGAGCAAATTGGCAGTTGTTGGCCAGTCATGAAATCCCATTAAAACCAATTGTACTAAAAGAGTCCATTTAAAGATGGGAACCCATTCATGGATTGTTGAGGACTCGGAAAGTCCTCGACATACGACCAGGCAGCCCTGATTGGCTGGGGCGCAGCATCGCCTGTTCCTAACTGCTAGAGGCGCCCTGATTGGTTTAGGCGCAGCGTCATCAGTTGCTAGACAACTGAAGCGCGCCCATTGGTTATCCCTGCTCTGACAGCTCGTTTAAATCGCTGTCAAGCAGGAATGGTGCTGAATCGCCTGTAAATAGTTTGGTTGCAAATAAACCTCTTGTTCAGCAGTCCTGGCTCTCATCTCGTCTCTTCCTCGATCCTCTAAATGGATGACTGCCTTGTCATGGGAAAGGGGCTTGTGTAGTTCAGTGAACCTATGAGCTATGCCCATGATGGCAAACCTATGGCATGCATGCCGTTTCTCAGGGCACGCGAGGCTTGCGCTGTCAGCTGGAAAGCGTGCATGTGCGCGCTGACCAGTTGACTTTTGCCCTCTTTTGAGGCCATTTTTCACCCTCCAGAGGCTTCAGGAGTTTCCCTGAAGCCTCCGGAGCACGAAAAACCACCCTATGGGCAAACCGGAACTTTAGGAACGGACCTCCAGTTTGCTCGTAGGGCTGGTTGTAGTCCTCCGGAGCATTCAGGAGCCCTCAGGAGGCTTACCTGAAGGCTCCAGAGGGCAAAAAGTGACCCTATGAGCAAACTGGGACTTACTGGTTGCCTGTAGGGCTGGTTTTAGCCCTATGGAGCCTTCAGGGAAGCCTCCTGAGGGCCCCTGAAGGCTCCTGAGGGCTAAAACCGACCCTACGAGCAAACTGGAAGTTTGTTCCTGAAGTTCTGGTTTGCCCGTAGGGGCAGTTTTTTGTACTCCAGAGGCTTCAGGGAAGCTCCTGAAGCCTCCGGACGACCTCCGGGGGGTGGGGGACGCTGTTTTTGCCCTCCCCGGGTTCCTACAAAACGTTTGGAGCCTGGGGAGGATGAAAAAAGCACTCAAAAAATGGGTGGGAGCTGGTTGTGCGTGCATGCACATTGGGATCATGCGCAAAGTATTATGGGTGTGGTACACCCACGCACAACCTCCCCTGAGCCAAAAAAGGTTCGCCATCACTGAGCTATGCTGTGCAGAGCCACCCAAGACAGACAGGTCATAGCAGAGGGCTCTGACAAAACGTGATCCACTGGAGAAGGAAATTGGCAACACACTCAAGTAAAAAAATCAAATATGAGCTCTTAAACATGTTTTAAGGAGGAAAGTCCAATTCAATGCTGCAGAATTAGGGAAACTCTAATAATTTTGTGATTCAAGAATAAACCCATCCCAAGGTTGGAGAGAAGAACACTCTTTTAAGAAGATAGCCTCACAATTTTTTAAAAAAACCCTCACAATTCCATAGATATGATTACATTATGCAATAGATCTTACTGTTAAACTGATGAATTCACTTCACAGTAAACTCTATAAAAAGGTAAACACCATGCCTTTCTGGCTATACCCATTGCTACTATTATGACATTTAATTTGGCAACATTAGCAAATATTCCAAAATGCATTCATAATACATCAAGAATACAGAAAGCTGCTTCAGTTCACGTCCCCTGTGAGTTCTCTGAAAGAAGAAAATCATCTTCAAAGAATATTTGCCGATAGTGGAATTCTCAGGGAAGTTCAGATGAAGGCTATCAAAAGCTCCTTTTCTCTATCTGTGAAAAGGCAAACAGCAAACCGAGCAAAGGATAACCCAAGCCATTCCAAACACAAACCAAAGTGGCAAATGAACCCTTTGTTCATTGCAGGGTTAGAGAACAAACCAAATTCCTAGGAGACATCAAGACAAACTGTGCAAAGTAATAAGAGTACAAATTTGTTCAATTTGCCAAATTCAATTAACACACATTAATTGTTGTAAGAGCTTGTAAATCAGATTTTAGTACTTGGGATCAGTGGTGAAATTCATTTTTTTTAACTACCGGTTCTGTGGGCATGGCTTGATGGGCATGGCGTGGCTTGGTGGGTGTGGCTTGGCAGACATGGCAGGGGGGAAATACTGCAAAATCTCCATTCCCACCCATTCCAGGAGAATAGTACTGCAAAATCTCCATTCCCACCCCACTCTGGGGCCAGCCAGAGGTGGCATTTGCTGGTTCTCTGAACTACTCAAAATTTCCGCTACCGGTTCTCTGAACTACTCAAAATTTCTGCTACCAGTTCTCCAGAACCTGTCAGAACCTGCTGGATTTCACCTCTGCTTGGGCTCCTTCAACTGGCATACCAGTTGCAAGTCTGTCCAGTAGACATGAGTACCCCCAGGGTAGCTACTACATCCAGTATCAGATTAGCAGCAACGATTACCGTATTTTTCAGAGTATAAGACGCACTGAAGTATAACACGCACCGAGGTTTTGAAGAGGCAAATTTTTTTTTTAAAGTTTTTGCACTCTACAGATCTCCCAAAAATGGCCCATTTTTCGCAAAAACAGGCATGTTTTTTTTTTTAAAGGCATGAATAGCCTTTAGCAGGCTTGTAGAGTGCTCGAGGGGGGAGACAAAATGAGGAAAAAACGGCCCGGTTTCGCAAAAAGAGTGGACCCATTTTTTGTCAAAAAAAAATTGCATGCGTAGTCTTTAGGAAGCTTATAGTGTACTCCTGGGGGTTGGGGGAGCAAAACAGCCCTTTTTTTGCTCATTTCTGCCCACCCCAGCAGCACTCTGAAAGTCTCCTAAAGGCTCTGCATGGCCATTTTGGTGAAGGGTGGGGGTTTTGGGAGGCAAAATATGCTGTATTCAGTGTATAAGACGCACCCAGATTTTCAGCCTCTTTTTTTGAGGGAAAAAGTTGCATCTTATACTCCAAAAAATATAGTAGTTTGGGTAATGAAACATCTGCAAGAAAAACAATCAGGCTCAGAGAGCACCAAGGATCCCTTAATATAGACTAGGGCTGTCAAACTCCCAAGCCATGGGCTAGATGCGTCTTGCGCTGGCCACACCCACACCCGGTTTAGCAAAGGAGGAAAAAGTAGTGATACATCACAAGACGCCACCATGACAATGTGAGTTTGACACCCCTGCCTTAGTACCAGAATTATAGTCTTGTCAGGGTTCCAAGTAACACCCCCAACGAAGGAAGACTCCGAGGCTTGAGTTCCCTCAAAGTTCCATTTTATTAGAGATGTCATAGTGGCACATGTGGGAAAACCCAAATGTGAAAGCCTCCAGGGTTTTCCCATCCAAGTGAAAGTCTCTGCCCAGCACCCACATGTCCATCACATGGTCCAAACATGCACTGTCCCAACTGGAGATGCCTCCCAGTCACACCACTCCAGGTATAGGGCAAGATGTCCTTGACACTCTGAGAAAGGAATGTTTGTTTTGACTATATCCCACTCCATATAATCCTCACCCTCAATTTCTCACAGCATTAGATGTGGCAGGTCTGAAGGCCCAATGCAAAGGATGGCTTCCAGACTTGGCAGTCTTATTCTCCAGCCTTGTATTAATTGAATAACTAAAGGGGCAAACAAGCCATTTCAGCCTCATCTACTCTTATGTGACTTACGCTTCTCAGTGTAATTTCCCATCCAACATACCCACTATAATCAAGAGTAGTTGAAGTGTTCCACTTGTTTTTGTACACTTCTTGTGTGTCACTGCTTGAGCATTTCGGAACCATCAAGTAGTTTATCATGTCTTAGAAAATTCTTTCTATGGATCACATGGTCTCATTTGGTTAATGGGCTTCAAGGAAAAAATATATTTTAACTTATGTTTGTTGTGGCCCGCCAACGGCCAGTGGAGCTGGTAGCAGACTCAGACAGTGAGGAGGCTGGGGAGGAACATGGGCCAGTCCTGGAGTCTGGGGAAGGCTCTGGTGAGTGCTCTGCATCAGAGGCAGAGATGGGGCCAGGGCCATTCGGCAGTTATCAGCTGCCTTCAGAGTCAGATATCAGTGGGGCAGAAGAACAGCTGGAGCCTGTTCCTGATGTGTGCATGTGCAGAGCTGCCAGGAGAAGGGAACAGCTAAGGGACAAGGGCCGACTTGGGAGTAAAGGCGTAAGTGGACAGTGAATGGCCCCTCCCTTAGGGAATAAAAGAGGAGCAAAAGGGGAGGGGAGTTTGCAGGAGACAATTAGTTCACTTCATTAGGGTGAAGAACTGTTCCTGACTTCTTGCCAAGTAATTGCTGCTATAGCGTGGCATTTGGAAGATATCAGCCTGACAGCTCTCCAAGCCTGACAAAGATCTTCAGTTGTGCAATCTCATGAAAGACTGTTTGCCAGGACTTTGCTGGAGAGGAATTCCCTTTAACCTAAATTAGAGAGGTTTTTATCGGGACAAGGAGTCTGCTTCGTGCTCTTGGGAAGCCTAGATCGGAACAATGTTTGAGCAGTGAGTGCCGGAAAGATAGGTGCTTTTTTGGAACATTTATCAGGAAGAAAATTAGTATTCATCCTCTGT
This sequence comes from Thamnophis sirtalis, assembly GCF_051295495.1. NCBI lineage: Eukaryota > Metazoa > Chordata > Lepidosauria > Squamata > Natricidae > Thamnophis > Thamnophis sirtalis. The sequence continues at coordinate 28,051,839 of NW_028261395.1, forward strand.
GTATTCAAGGCTTTTGATACATTCCAAACCATTAACCAAACCAAACAAATTAACCTCTGGAAAATGTATGTTTTCCCAGTCTCTCATATCTCTGAAATGTTACCACCCGGTGATTTAAATAAATCATCTAGAATTTGATGCTACTCAATGGGGCATAAGGTAGCCATCACAGTCCACTTATCTGAATTACAAGTGTGTTCAGATTGAAAATAGTTAGATGCATTTTTTTTAAAAAAGGGGGGGGTTTTCCTTGCCTAACCATGATTAGCACAATTGCAAGTTATGATTACACACTATCTCTCTGTTGTGGCTTGTTGCCCGCTGGCCACTCCAGCAGCCAAATCAGATGAGGAGGAGGTCTGGGAGTCAAGGTCATCATCAAGGCAATCTAAGAACTCCGAGGGGGAGAGGGACTAGAGCTGCCAGAAAGAGAGAGAGACAGGAGCGGTGCCTGGGCTATCTGTCAGCCCTCAGTTGGAGAGTCAACAGCCCCTAGGTCTGGAGGTGGCTGATGTGGAGGAGGAGGAACAGCTGAATCCAACGTGTGGATCGGGGTGGGTTTCTCGCCCCGTTCCAACCGGTTCAGTTGGAACGAGGCTGGCGGTGAACTTGTGCATGCGCGCAGCGCGCGCGTCCTAGCATCTGTGCGATGCTCCAGCTGCTCCTGGAGGATCGCGCAGGCGCTGTATGCGTCCTGCGCATGCGTGGAAGCGCAGAATTTGGCAAAACCGGGTAAGGAGCGGGCGCGGGCACGCGCAGGCACGGGGGGGGGACTTCGCCGTTCCCGGAAGTTACTTACTTCCGGGTTCGGCGACCAACCGGATCGCGGGGACCGCCGGGAACCGGTTGAAACCCACCCCTGGTGTGGATGCACAGAGGAGAGGAGAACAGTGGAAATCTATGGGCTGGCCCTTGGGAAGGAAGAGCCACCTCTGCTAGTGAAACCCCACCCTATCTCTGGGGATAAAAAGCAGGGGACAGAGGTTAATAGATGTGGCAGACAACTATTCATCTCCTTGCCGGACAGACTTGTTAGCCTGCTGTGAGAGAGAAACTTTTTGCCAGGGCTGTTGGTGCTCCTAATAAAGGAACCATTGATTTCACTAAAGAGGGTTTGTCGTGTTTGGGGAGCTGGGTCAGAACACTCTCTCTGTGTGTGATGTAGAGACAGAGAGACTATCCCACAAAAAAGACTGTAGAAGATGGATCACCTGTTTATAATGTTCCGGCTAATCCCATTTCACATGGAAGAAATCACACTGTGCACTTAGGATCTGCAACTTATTTTCCAAGTATATCAAAACTGGCAGCATAAACAACAACAAAAACAAGATAAGATCAATAGTAATAATATAACAACTCCCCAAAATATCAATCCAGTTGGAGATGTCCAAAAACCTGAAGTTGATAGGTCTTCAAAGGTCTTGGGCAGGGGTGGGCTTCAAAGATTTTAGCAAAAAGGTATCTGCTTGGTTGCTGGGTGGGCATGGCCATAGTGCGTGTGGCCTAGTTGGTCTCCTGCCCCATGGTAGGAGGGTTGCCCTCCCCGGGCTCCGGAAACTCTCTGGAGACTGGAAACTGGCCCATTTCCAGCCTTTCAGAGCCTCCAGAAGCAACTGACAGCCCATTTTTCACCTTCCAAGCTCCAGCAGGTTGTGCACTTACCTGGCATTCAAAATGGGCCGCATGGAGACTCCTGGGAGGGGAGGGGTGGGATGGATGGAGCCAGCCAGGAGTGGGATTCAGGGGTTCGCTGAACCACGCAGAATCTTCACTAGAGGATTGCCCAAACGTGGTCATGGGTAATGCAAGCATACAGCCAGCAGCTAAAATGCAAAATAAAAGGCCTTATATAATCATGAAATTTGCCTAAAAATAAGGGGAAAAAACCAAAATGGTATCCCAGCAAGACAATAGTTTAAACAGATATGCCTACAAGAATAAAAATAATATGCATATGTGCATATTGGTTACAATGTAAATGTTATACAGAATATTCCAAAATTCATTCTTAATGCATACAAAACTATAAGAAAGTTCCTTTTTTTTTTGAAGGGCTTGGCTATTAAGAATATTGAAAAAAACATTTAAAAGTTACTGCCTGGAAGAAAGTTGTAGGTATATTTGCTTTATGTTACATGTTTGTAGTGTATTGAGTTTAATTAATAAATAAATGAATACAATTGATTACTGGTAATTTTGAGCTGGGATAAAATCTAATTCACAGATTGAGCCTTGGAAATAGAAAGCAGAAATGGCAAGAAAATTCTTCGTTACACATTTTAGTGCAAATTTACCAAGTTGCACATTTTCAGTTTTCATGTTCCAAAACTCAGCGAGCCTCTAAATTTCTGCTAATCCTAAATTTGCAGGCCAGTTACTAGAAAAAAAGGCACGTTTCAGGAAAAAATGCACACAAACAGATATTGCTAGGCCTGGGGGTAGAGATTGATCTGCCCCCACCCGAATGTTGGATGAATGTTGTTTACTTTTTAATTATATGTAATGTTATATATGTTATTGTCTGTATCCCCCTCCCTATGAGTTGTTAGCCGCCCTGAGTCCCCTCAGGGAAAAGGTTTATAAATAAACCTATTCAATTCAATTCAATATTAAAACATCATTCAAAAGCCTTTTATATAGGGGACATTTGTAAAAAACGCATATGTGAGAAATGTTATCAGTATTTCTTCTAATGTGGGTTTTTTTAATAGCAGGTACCCTATATAAGAGGCATTTTAATGGTGGTGTTTTAATATCTGTGTTTTAGGGCGCTCAAGCTTTTTAAAAAATTCAAGCTCGTGTAAAAGCAAGCAAGCCAAGAGAAATAGAAATGAAAATTCATATATTTGCTCCTCCCCAGACTGACAGTTAAGGGCTTATCTTCACAACTTTTATTTGGTTTATATTAATATAATGCAAAGTTCCCACTTCATCCAATATTAATGTTGCTGTTTTAAAGAACAGTTTGGTCAAAGACAGCAGTGAAAGATGCAAAGGAAGAAACAGCTCAGGGCAAAGTATTGTTTCTATACTGGAGGTGCATCCACTCTAGAGAAGTAAATATGATGAAGAAAAGGACTAGCCTCATTAAAAATTAGGCAGCTACATGGGGAGTAAAACCAACTGTACCCAAATTTTTTTTTGTAATTTATTGTGGTATCTCCAGAGACCATTACAAAAAAAAATGTAGAAAGAGAATATGATCAATAACACAGACTGATTTAGCCATCAAATATGTATGATGCACAATCTCTGGTTTTATACACCTTGTTTAAAATGTTATTCAGCAGCCCTGTTTCTCATTTACAATCATAAAGCAATATAAAATCAACTCTTGGGCTTACTCTTGCATTTTAAAGTAAGCAAACTATTTATTGCAATTAAATATTTAGCTGTGACACTTGATCTTGGCTCATCCTGATAACCTAAGTGAAAGCTGCTGTAAAGAATATGAAATTTGTTTCTCTTCATCTTAATAGGAAGTAAAATAATGATGATGATGATGATGATAATAATAATAATGGATTATTAATAATAATATTAATAATAATGATGGATTATTTGGAAACAAACAACATCTTGCCAGTAGAGCAAAAAGGCAACAAAAGAAGGAGCAGGGTCACAAAAGATCAGCTTCTAATTGATAAAATGATATTAGAAAATTGTAAGAACAGAAAAACGAACTTGAATATGGTCTGGATTGATTACAAAAAGGCATTTGACTCACTGCCACATAGTTGGATCATAAAATGCTTAGAAACAACTGGCATTAGCAAAAATATTACATCCTTTACTGAAAAGGCAATGAAACAATGGAGAACTAAGTTGGCAGTAGGGAATGAGAGCTACGGAATGGTTAATATCAAGCGAGGAATTTTCCAGGGTGATTCACTTTCACCTCTTCTCTTCATCATCGCAATGATCCCACTATCAGTAATCTTAAAAAAAATGAAATTAGGCTACCAAACAGCCAAAAAAGCTGAAAAAATTTCGCATTTACTAGATATGGATGATTTGAAACTCTATGGAAAGTCAGAAATAGAAATCCAATCATTGACAAATACAGTCCGAGTATTCAGCACCGATATTTCAATGCAGTTTGGCATGGAAAAATGCGCCACTGTATCCATAAAAAGGGGCAAAATCACTGCATCTGAGGGAATTGAAATGCCCAATGGCCAACTAATTAAATGCAAAGAAAATGAAGCCTACAAATACTTAGGCATTCTGCAGTTGGATAACATCAGGCATGGAGAAGTAAAAACTATTGTCAGGCGAGAGTACACCAACAGAGTTAGGAAAATTTTTAAATCTAAATTGAATGGTGGAAATACAATCAAGGCCATAAATACCTGGGCAATACCAGTTATAAGATACACAGCTGGCATAGTTAACTGGACACAAGCTGATTTGGACCTTTTGGACGGAAAAACCAGGAAACTAATGACAATGCACTACAGTTTACATCCACGTGGTGATACTGATAGACTGTATCTGCCCCGAAAATCAGGTGGCAGAGGATTATTACAAGTGAAGCAAACAGTTGAAGAGGAAAAAAACATGCACTGGCTGATTATTTAAAAGAAAGTCAAGAACATCTATTAATCGAAGTAAAGAACAAAAATCTACTGAAGGCTCAACAGACAAAACAAGAATACAGAAAAGATGTGATAAAATCAAGAATGGAGAGTTGGCAGAACAAAGCACTGCATGGTCAATTTCTGGAAAAAATAAAAGATAAAGTGGACAGTGAACAAACTTGGTTATGGTTAAAAACAGGTACATTAAAGAAAGAAACAGAGTCACTAATCCTGGCTGCGCAAGAACAAGCTATCCGCACAAATGCCATTAAGGCCAAAATCGAAAAATCCTCTGATGATGCCAAATGCAGACTTTGCAAAGAAGCTGATGAAACTGTTGATCACATACTCAGCTGCTGTAAAAAAATCGCGCAGACTGATTATAAATTACGGCACAATTCAGTAGCACAAATGATCCATTGGAATTTGTGCAAAAATTATAATATTAAAACAGCAACAAACTGGTGGGAACATCAGCCTGAAAAAGTCACCGAAAATCAGATGGTCAAGATCTTGTGGGATTTCCGTATACAAACCGACAAAATACTGGCGCATAATACACCAGACATCACACTGGTTGAGAAAAATAAGGTCACAATCATAGACATCGCAATACCAGGTGATAGCAGGGTCGCCGAGAAGGAACATGAAAAAATCGCAAGATACCAGGACTTAAAAATCGAAATTCAACGACTATGGCACAAACCAGCAGTGGCAATTCCAGTGGTAATTGGCACACTGGGTGCTATTCCAAAAGCACTGGAATTACATTTAAAACAGTTAAAAATTGACAAAATCACCATCAGTCAAATGCAAAAAGCCGCACTGCTTGGATCTGCACGCATATTACGAAAATACGTTACGACGTCCTAGGCCCCTGGGTGGGGCCCGACTAGTAACCAATGCCAAATCCGGCGAAACAACTGGCCGCTGTGATACAATTGTACAATAATAATAATAATAATAATATGGGTGGGGCCCGACTAGTAACCAATGCCAAATCCGGCGAAACAACTGGCCGCTGTGATACAATTGTATAATAATATATTGTTCTGGATGCCTTTGAGAATATTTTCAATAATGGAATAACAGTCATTGTTGTTGGAAATGTAGTTCAGAGATTGGAAGAGGTTTACATGATGTGGACTTGTCCTATTGTTATATTTGGAGCTGAAATCAACAGATAATTAATATGAGATACTGATTGTCGCATGTCAAACAAGGATGGGTTGACATTACTGGCATTACTGCTGGTTTGGCATGCCAAAAATTTACACCTAAAAGTGTCTGTGCATGTGCTGTAAGTTTTAAAAATGTCTGAGTGAATCCAGGAAGAGGGAAGAGGCAGAGGAGCTGGAAGTGTGTGTGTAAGGTGGTCAGTAATGTTGAAGACCAGCAAGGACAGCCATATTTCCTCTGTAAGTAGCTGTTTTATTGTTTTGTGTACTTATTTTATTCCTATTTAAGTAGTAAGTGCACAAAATAATAAATTTCCTTTTTTTATATCTTCTTTTTGTAGGTCATTCTTTGGAGCAAAGAGTTCAGTGACATCGACTTGGCCACTCCCACCCAGTCACATGACTGCCAAGCTACTCTCACCTGGTCACATGATCACCAAGCCACTCCCACCCACTCACATGACCACCAAGCCACTCCCACAAAACAGGCCACACCTACAGAATAGGTTTTAAAAAACATTGAAACCCATCACTGATCTATGTGTTCTGTGTGGCTATCACCAAGATTTGGAATTTATCAAGATATCCAGAATTGTGAAGTTCTAGAGCTCTCAGGTGACCAGAATATTAAATATGAAACACTGGATGAAGCTGTTTTGTTCATATATAGTTCATTAAAGAAAAAATAAAATCTAATTCAAATGAAAGAAACCAGGAAAGGGTCTTTTAAACAGTTTGATCCCATTTTGAGGATCTCTCTAGAATATCAGTGTCAGGTTTTGCTCCCTTTTTATTATTAATTTAAAGAACCTTGGAATGTTGATATATCTACCACACAGAATTTCAGTGTATAACATCTTTGATCATTTGTCAGATCACTAGAAACAGGAACAGTTTTTTTTCCCCTTGTGCCCTCACTCCACTGAATACCTAATTCTCACAGTTGACAAACACAGTGACTACTAAGTTCTGTCTAATGTGTATGTATATCAGTGGTGGGAAATATTTTTACTACTGGTTCTGTGGGTGTGGCTTGGTGGGCATAGCAGAGGAAGGATACTGTGAAATCTCCATTCCCTCCCCACTCAAGGGGAAGGGTGCTTCAAAATCCCCATACCCTCCCCACTCCAGGGGAAGGATACTGTAAAATCTCCATTTCCTCCCCACTCCAGGGGAAGGTTACTGTAAAATCTCCATTCCCTACCCACTCCAGGAGAAGTACTATAAAATCTCAATTTCCTCCCCACTCCAGGGGAAGGTTACTGTAAAATCTCCATTCCCTCCCCACTTCAGGGGAAGGTTACTGCAAAATCTCCATTCCCTACCCACTCCAGGAGAAGTACTATAAAATCTCAATTTCCTCCCCACTCCAGGGGAAGGTTACTGTAAAATCTCCTTTCCCTCCCTACTCCAGGGGAAGGATACTGCAAAATCTCCATTTCCTGCTGATCAGCTGGCGCTCGGGAGGCAGAGAATAGACGGGGCAAGTCAAAGGGGGTATTTACCATTTCTCCGAACTACTCAAAATTTCCACTACTGGTTCTCCATAACTGGTCAGAACCTGCTGAATACCACCTCTGATGTAAATCAACATAGAGTGTGGCTGCAGTATTGTTAATTTTTTAATTATAAAAATATATTTTTATTTATGTTTTTGTTATCTTCCCCCCCCCCCTTCTACTGGTTACACATTATTATTATTGCTCATCCCACAGTCAGCCAGATGTTCAGACAGGGTTTGGCTTTTTTGTCCACCTACCGAGTTCTTAGCAAGACCTGGGATAAGCAGATATGGATGTTTGATGGTGTTACAGATATCATCGCAGGATGGAAGTTGTTCTAAGTAAAGCCGCCTTCTGCAATTGACTGATGGCAAATTTGTCAATACCAATGGTGTTCCAGTGGTGCTTCAATTGTTTTGGGATTGCTTCTGAAGCCTACAGGGGCCTCTGGGGGGCCTCCGGAGGTTCTTCCTAGAAAGACTCTGAAGCCTGGGAAAGGCAAAAAAAGAGCGCCAAAAGCAGGGGGGCTGGTCACGTGTGCATGCATACAGAGGGGGGAAGCATGTGCATGTGTGGCATGCCCGCGCACGAACCCCCTGTGCTCCCCCCCTGCTTTTGGCACACATCACTAGTATAGGTAGACTTTGCTGTCTATTGCTGTCTTCTTTGTATGCACTTGTTCCTAAGGTTTGGTCTTGTGCAGCAGAATTAGCTCCTTTGTCTCTTTCTTCAACTTTCCTAATCTTATCCATTTGTCCAATCCACGCTTCATTGCAATATCTTAGCTGCATATACAGCCAGTGTTGAGCACTGATTCTATTTCAGAAGATGTTTTTCCATGTAGCTCCATATCGTCCATGTAAAGAAAGTGGGATAGCCTGGCAGATGTTTTTGATGTTTGTTAGCCATGGACTGAGTTATTCAGTATTGTTGACAGAGGAATCAGTGCAATGACAAACAGTAGTGGCAATAGTGAGTCTCCTTGGAAGATTCATCTCTTGATATTAACCTCTCCCATTTTATCACCATTCACCAGCAACTGTGTCTTCCATTCTGCCATCAATCTTTGCACAAAGCTTCTGATGGTTCTACTGATCCCTCTTATCTCTAGATTGATTATCCAATCACATGGCAGAGAGTTGAATGTCTTCTTGTAGTCAATCGGTGCTACATTCAAGTTGGTCTTCCTTCTCTTGCACTTTTCCAAAATCATCTTGTCAATTAAGGAGTTGATGTTTTGCTCTTCTGCTGTTGGAGCAATTTCCTTTCTGCTCAGGTGGAAAGAGCTTGTTTTCAAGTAGATGTTATTGGACAGCATCAGCTACCATACCAGTTAGCAATTTGAAAGTTGTTGGTAACCAGCTAATTGGCCTGTAGTTGTCTGGTGCTGCCCGTTTTGCTGGATAATGATGATGATTCTTCTCTGTTATTTTGCAAGTACACTGAGTGCTTCTTACTGGAGACAAATTCCTTCTGAGGTCAGACATAAAAAAATAATTCTAGTCTATTCATTTTTTAATGAGTCCATTCTTTCACACAATAATTTAAAGTTGGAACTTCAGAGTTTGGAAATATTTTGAAAGATTTCCTTGTTTTTCTTTGCCTGTGTAGGAAGTTAGCACCCATCCCTCCCCTAGAAGAATGAAATATTCTAGGAAATATTTAAAAAGACAGAATATTATACCTCCCTGGATGAGAAAAGGAGAAACATGTTTTAAAGCAGCTTTTGGCAGCTCCCTGTCACTCCCCCTTCAGTTCCAGGGTGATGGGATTAAGACATGGCCCTCAGGACATGATAGGATTAGCCTTCTACCCATCTCACCACATGGCACCTGGGAAGATTACATCACCCAACAAGACTCAGCCAAGTCTGGGACTCAGGACAGCCTACAGAGGTGCCCCCTGCATGACCCCATGGGAATCTGACAACCAATGGGAATTCAAACTCAAATTCAAAAGCTCAGTGAGGGTTTAAAACTCAGGCACTCTCAGCATCTCTCCCCTTATTTCTTCTTCACCCAGGATCTTCAAGGCACGTGTCCACCATTAAAATCATCTTTCCAAACAGCCTCCATGAATCCAGTGTCTTTTCCCCCACTTGGAACTGAACCCAGAAGGACATTTCTTCCAACATCTGTTTCCACCTTCTGGATCTTTACAGATATTGTAATACTGCTTGTCTCTTCTAACAGTTTTCTGAAATTCTCCGTAAAGCTTTTTCCTGAGGTGCTTTTCTTAGCTTTGGCTTCTCTTCTTGATAATTTCCATGGTTTGATCTGACATCCAGTTTGTTTGTTTGTTTTCTATTTCTTGGTATTTAGCAATCTCTTAGCCTCTTTTTACATCCATTCTTAAACATTTCCTTGATTCCATTTCTACAGTTCCTTTTCTTTCCTATTAAAGAGGTTCAACACCTCACAGCATCATATTGTTGGAAACTAGTTGTCTTTTTCCACTTTGGCCTGACTTAGAACTTAGAAAAATCCACAGCTAACCTCTGACCATGTCTCTACTGTTACACTGTAGTTGAGCTCTTCTACCTCTTCGCTCCAATAATATAATCAATTTGTATTCTGTGTATACCGTCTGACGATGCCCATGTGTATAGGCCTCCTTTTAGTTATTGGAAGAGTGTGTGTGTGTGTGTGTGTGTGTTTCAGCATAACTCTGGAACACATTATGCAATTTCAACCAAATTTGATACACAGATGACTTACTCTCTGGAAACAAATACTGTAGTGGTAAGACACCCCTAACACCCCTCGGTGTGTGTGTTCTGTTAAGATACAGGCTGTTGTGCCTTAAAATGGCTTCTCCTGTACTGCCGTAAAATGGCTTCTACTGTACACCGCAGTGGAGTTGCCATGGTAATGGCTTCACAGTACTCCACAAGGGGGCTCCCTCTGGTAAGGGGGAAAATCCAACATTAGAAATTACATTTGACCTGGACATTTTCTTCCTATAAATAAATACCTGGGCAATGCCAGGTTATCAGCTAGTTAGCAATAAAGAAGCACTGGATTGGCAGAAACTGGCAAATTTTCATCCTTCTTCATTTTGATTTTCTCAGCTATACAATCCAATTAAATTTTCCTCCTTACTATCGCCAGGTTTAGCATTTCAGTCTCCAAGCCCAAAAAGCACATTGTATATCTGACTTGTATATTCTGTCAGTTTCAGTAAACTCATCATCCTCCTCAGTATGAAAACCCTTACCTTCTTTATTCTTTGTGTACTCAATAGTAGACTCTCTAACCAAAATGACTATTTCAATGCATTGATGTCTAAGATGTCAGTTTGTAGTTGATTCATTTCATCTTTCACTGGGTTGAGTTTTCCCATATCCGTTCTTCTTACGTTCCGAATACCCACTCTAATTCTGTTTTTGCCGTTTCAGATTTTCTTTTTCTGAGTGACAACATCAGCAAATAGACAGCACAAAAGCTTTAATCTAGCCTTGCCGTAAACATATTCGTGCTTTGAAAGTTCTTCAGATGTTCCTCAACAGCACCTTGAAAGCCATCCCATCTAAGAGGCCACTTCATATAGCACTATATCATCCATCATTTTTAATATCCATTCTCGTAGCTTTCTTTGTAAAATACAAGAATGGTTCAGTACTGCCTTCTCCATGAAGTATGCCATTGCCACTAAAGTTATTGGTCTCCTTCTGCAGCCATTTCCTCTGTTGCTGCTGAGGTGTTTGTTCACTTTATCTGGGCAGCTGGGATGACCTTCATGGCTTGAGTAACATTGGAGGGGAGGGGGGTTGAAAAGTTTTTTATTTTTTGTTATCTATATACAATTATAGGTATACATTCACATAATTATTATTCTTTCTTACATTCGTCGTTCTTATACATTTGTCATTCCATTTACAGGGTTATAACATACCATTTGGGTTGCTTTGTTTATCATCCCTCACCTGTTTTAATACCACCTTCTTTTCCCTTTCTTTTCTCTACTTTCTTCCTTCCTCTCTCCTTTACCTCCCTTCTTCCCTTACCTCCCTTTGGAACGAGCTCCCTGTGGAGATTCGGACCCTCCAGGCCTTCCGCAAAGCCCTTAAAACCTGGCTGTTCCAACAGGCCTGGGGCTAATGAGTTTTTGCCCCCCCCCTCGAATGGTATGGTTGTTGAGTGTTTTAAATTTTGGTATTGTTTTTGTTTGTTTTCTTTTTTTTCTTATTTGTACCCCCCCCCCTGACTTGGTTGTGAGCCGCCCTGAGTCCTTCTGGGGAATAGGGCGGCATAGAAATATAATAAACTCAACTCAACTCAACTCTCCCCTACTCCTCTCTTCCTCTTCCCCTTCCTACCCTCTCTTCTTCTCTCCTTCTCCCTTCCATCTTCCTCTCCTCACCTCTATCTTCCTTCCCTCCTCTTCCTCTCATCTCCTCTCTTTCATTCTTTTTCTATTGTTGTAGGTGTCTCTTCCAACTCTTAATTTTTATTTTCTTGGGGTGGTATTTCCGCAGACCCCAAAATAGTTAAATATCATTTCTTGTTCTCTTTCCTTCTCAAATCTTTCCTGATTATGTTTTCCCCCTTTGTATCTTACTTTTGAATATATAATTATATTATTATTATTATTATTTTCTTCCCTATTTCCCCCCTCTTCCCCCACCTTTCTACTTAATGGCGTATCGTCTGGGTTCCATACCTTCCTCTCACTTTATTTTCTATTATGTCTTTCTCCGACCATTCATAAAATCTTCCTCATGTCTTGAAGTACACCGATTCCTCTTTATCCTTTATTTTCAAAGTCAATCTGTTCATCTCTGCACAGTCCAGAATTTTTTTATTACCTCCTCATCTATTGGTACCTTATTTAATTTCCAATTTTGAGCACAATACAATTTGGCTTGAATAACATTGTTGTAAGTCTGTAATCTTGGCTTATATTCCTGGTGTTGCAGATTGCTCAATTCTCCAAGGAACACAATCCTCCTGTACTAATGAAAAAGCACATCAAGATCTGAGGCAGGGCTCAATCAGAGGTGGTATTCAGCCAATTCGGCCAGTTCACCCGAACCGGTAGTGGAAATCGCTTGTGTGCCTGCCCACTCACACCATCTCTATGCCATCCTATTTAAGCACGTTTTTAAGCTGCGTGCATGCATGCAAGCCACCTGCGTGATCATAGCACATGAGTGGAAGGCCAAAATGTTTACATTTAAACAAAGTTAGACCCTTCCACGTTTAAAAACCTTCTGAATTAAACCACTGGAAGGCACCCTTCATGGTCACAAGATTAGAGAAAGCACAACCAAGCCAATTTCCTTTTTCCATCCTTATCAAAGCTTTTTTGGTTCAAGGTACGTTAATGTGGGCTTTGAAACAAAGCTCCAAAGCAAAAAAAAAATGCATTGAAATGTCCAATTATTTATTCAGATATGGTATGCATAACTTTACTTTCCTGTACTTCTCTCCTACAAAAAAACACCAGCATCAGGGCTTTTAGAAATTAAAATTACATCTGCACAACTAAACTGGGAAACTATTTGAATAAACTCATGAAATGTATTTCAGAATCCACATTTTTCATCAGCTCTATTTATGATTAATAAGGAGGAAACTCAAGAGACTCAGCAAAACTGATTCTTATTCTTTTCAGGCCAAAGTAGTTAACCGTCTTCTATCGTCTCCTCCTTTCTCCTCCTCCTACCTAGTCAGGGATTTTATGAGCAGTTGGAGACAGCTTGGAGTGAATTATCAGTTCTGAATGGTCCTTAAGTTTATCCAATTCTAACTATTATCAAAAGTGAAGAACAGAAGGCCCTTGTCCCAGAGCCATCCCAATTTTCACATCATCTTTCCTTCCTTCAAATAATTTTTCCTTTCTGATTCTTTCTACTTTTCATTTGACAGATACATTATAGTTGTATGCAGGGCATCTACTCTTGGCACTGTCCTGTTTTTATTGAAATGTTTTAGAAGATTCTCATCAAGCCCTTCCTAAAATAACAGGAAGGAAACCTTGAAGAACAAAATCAGCAGCCATGGACAAGAGAAGACAATGACCGACTGTCCTTATTTACCATGTAACTGATGCCTAGGTGGAAAAACAGATCCAGGAAATTACAGACCAATCAGACTGACATCAATACCTGGGAAGATACTGGAAACGATAATTAAGCAACAAATCTGAGCCGAGGTGGTGTAGTGGTTAGGGTGCAGTACTGCAGGCCACTTTAGCTGACTGTGATCTGCAGTTCAGCGGTTCAAATCCCACCGGCTCAAGGTCGACTCAGCCTTCCATCCTTCTGAGGTGGGTGAAATGAGGACCTGGACTGTGGGGGCAAGTTGCTGACTCAATTTGCTAAAAAAATTGTAAACCGCTTACAGAGGGCTGAAAGCCCAATGAAGCGGTATATAAGCCTAATAAATAAATAAATAAATAAATAAATAAATAAATAAATAAATAAATAAATCTACAAACACCTAGAAGCAAGCAAAGTTATAACCAGAAGCCAACAAGGGTTTGTCAAAAACAGATTATGCCAAATAAATTTTATTTCATTCTTTGACAAAGTGGTTAAATTAGTGGACCAGAGAAATGCTATATATCGTACTTGAAATTCAGTAAGGCATTCGACAAAACAGACCATAACTTACTTCCTGATAAGCTAGAAAAATGAGATAGACGCACCACTACCAGATGAATTTGTGAGTGGCTGACAAACCACATTCAATATGTATTCCTTAATGGAACAACTGTATTTTTCGGACTATAAGACGTTCTGGACTATAAGATGCACCTAGCTTTTGGGGAGGAAAACAAGGGGGGAAATCTGCCTCTGCCTCCCAGCAATTTGACTCCTTGCAGCAAACAGCCTGATCAGCTTCAGCACAGACTGATTTAGCACGAGCAGCTGATTGGTGGTGGATCGGCCTCCCGGAATACCATTGATCACCTGTTCCAGACTGCAGGGATTGCCGCCGCCCATTGGCGCTGCCACCTATCCCCACCGCCTATCCCCTACGCCTGGAATGAGCTGAAAATGGGATGCATAGAGGCTGAAAATGGGGTGTGCTGAGACGGTGATAGGTGGTGGCAGCGATGGATGGCAGCGCTGTCAATGGGTGGCGACAATCCCTGCATCCTGGTACAGCTGATTGGCGGTATTCTGGGAGGCAGATCCAATTGCCAATCAGCTGCTTGTGCTAAATCAGGCTTAATTGAAGCTGAGCAGGCTGTTTGCTGTTGCTGCAAGGAGGCAAATTGCTGGGAAGGGCCGAAGGGTGAGAGCCGATGTGTGGGTGGGGCTTTGGCAACATTCATTCTATAAGGCACACAGACATTTCTATCCACTTTTGAGTGGGAGGGGGAGTGCATCTTATAGTCCAAAAATATGGTTTATTTACTTGGAGGGAGGTAAGCAGTGGGATACCCCAAAATTCTGTTTTATGCCTGATCCTTTCCAATGTCTTCATAAATGACTTAGATGAGAGAATGCAAGTGGAACTCGTCAAATTTGCAGATGACACCAAGCTGGCAGGAATAGCTAACACCCCAGAAGATAGGCTCAAGATTCAAATGGGCCTCGACAGATTTGACCACTGGGTATGCGGGAGCCCTCATGAATCAATGAAAAGATGAATGAAAAGTGTCCATCACCCCTACCAGATACAATCTGGGACAGAATATCATGGCGGGAGGAATGGAAATGAGAGAAATATGTTTTTCTTGACCTAGCTGATTTTTCGAGTAGGAGTATCTTCTTTCCTTGCAACTTGAAATCCCCTCTCTGATATCCACCCTCATGAATGCATTCATTTTCCATCTTTCCATTTTTCTGAATGTCAGTAAACAATATCTAAACTCATACAACTCTTAAATTTTGCTTCAAAGTGAAGAGCTACTTGATAATTTAAGGTTACCACCGGCACAAGAAACTAAACCAAAAAAATGAAAAATGCATTAGCTTGAAACCCTGAAGCTTATTTGCTAGAATTTAACAATTATGTGCTTCATTTAAATGCTATTGCCAATAGCCAAATATATTTAATTTACCTCATTAGACTTTCAATGTTTGCAGTTCAAATTCAATAACATAGTGCAGTGATGATTAACTTTTTTGTCCTCGCGTGCCAAAAGCATGCATGTACGCATGACAGCACATAATACAATGCGTGTGTGACTCCTCCCTGGGCGCCCCCCCCTGCGCATGTGTGCAAGACCCCCGCACACTCCATCTTGGGCCTAGCGTGACTCCCTGAAGCCTCCTGAGACCAGAAAAGGGGGGCAGGGATGGCGCTGCACTCCCCATGCATGTCCCCACTCTGTTACAGGTGTTAGGTTGGCCTTGTATGCAGCTTTATTCCTCTCTAGTATTCATCTTCATTGTTCCGTGATGCATTTCCTGACTCTCTAGGATTTACTTCTATCTGCTCCTGTGAGGCACTTCCTATTCCTGTTGGATGTATATAGTTATATTCTCGATGGCTTGCATCGTGTTTTAACTGCATTTTCATTAAATAACATTTGCTGCAGAGACCCGAAAATCAGCTGCCCGGCAGGAGGCACACATGCATGCACAGTGGAGCTCAGCTGGTGCAACAGCTCGTGTGCCGGCAAAGAGGCCTCCGTGTGCAACTTGTGGCTTGTATGCCATAGGTTTGCCATCACAGACATAGTGTATTGTATCATGTTAAAGTCTATTTCCCCAGGTATATAGATAATGCTAAAATGTTTTCAGATAAGATCACTATAACAGTGCATTTTTATGAAAAAGTTAATTGTGATAGTCATCAGGGATGACTAAACATGAAAAATGGATGGGGTTTTGAATTTTGGCCATTATTTTGCCTTTTTGATCCTTCCTCTGAATGCCCCTGAATACCAATCAGGAAATTCTTCCTTTTCTGTAGACAATTCAGTCAGTCTCTATGAAGGATTTTTGCTCATGTTATCTATATTGTCAGAGTTTGTGCAGCACATCCGACCAGCACACAAGTAAGTGAACTTCAGCAGGATTCAATTATATATCAGAAATTTCTTTATATTGTAGGAAGTTAAAACCCACCCCTCTCCTAGAAGAATGAAATATCCTGGGAAATATTGAAAATGCAGATTATTATATTTCCCTAGATAAGAAATGGAAAACATATTTTTAGTTAGGAAACAGACTCACTCTTAATAGCCCCCACCTTTGTCAATGGGACATTAAACGGCCTGAGTCAGTCGATTCTATATAACAAAGATTTCCCCCTTCAGCCCCAGGTGATGGGATTAAAGCATGATAGTATTAGCCCTTTACCCATCTCACCACAGGGCACCTTGGAAGAAGTAATAATCAACCAAACTTGGACTCAAAACACAGCCTACAGAGTTACCCCTGCATGGCCTCATGGGAGCCTGACAACCAATCAGAATACAAGCTCAGGTTCAAAGCCCAAAGAGGGCATAAAACCAGGGACTTTCAGCATCTCTGTCTCTTTCTTTTCTTCTTCACTCAACATCTTGAACCATGTGATCACCTTTTTTCCACAGATCTCAAACCACGTGGTCCTCTCCACCATTAAAACCATCTTTCCAAGCAGTCTCCATTTCTCCAGTGTCTTTTTTCCCACTTGGAAATGAACCCAGGAGGACATTTCTTCCAACACTATACAATACCATACAGCAAAAGTCAGCATACAAAATCAGGAACAAAGAAGTAATATTCATATTCAAAGAAGCAAGTCATTACAGAGCAGAGAGATTACAGAGGTCTTATATACTGTACAGAAGCTGCAAAACCAACTTTTATATACAGTTCAACAAGTCTAAGCCATGCCCAGACTCCATACTGTCTCTTATGGCCCCATACAAACAAGAATTTTAAAGAATTTTTAAAAAATAATTAAAGCCAAGGTAGTTGCTGCCAGATTCCAAGTCACAGTGACTTGGAGTCTGCTTAGTGTTAACTATAGGAGGAGGCGAGAGAACTATGGGCCTCCTGTGCATAAGGAATTTTTCACCTTTTAAGAGTTAAGCAAGGGTTAAAAAGCGAAAAATTTCGTATGCAAAGGAGGCACGTGATTCTCTCGCCTCCTGATCTGGGAGCAGCGAATCATGCCTTGCACTTGAGCTACTGCGCAATCTAGCAGCAGGAGCCTTGCTTGTAAAATGCGCCTGTGTTGGAAAAGTTCATGCTCCGAGCAAGTTGAACTCTCCACTTTGCATCACGGGAGCCGCCAAGAGCAGAACCATCTATAGTCAGAAGACTTAGAGGTCTCTTATTTCAAAAACTCTCCCTTAAGAATGATTAAGTCTGCATTAAGACATTATTGTTATTATCATCCCCGACATGGGAAATTAAAGCAATCTGCATATGGAAGCCACTTGGGAATTTATGGTCAACAAACATGGTAAGCGAATATGGGGCTACTGAGAAGTAAAGCCCACAGACTTAACTGCTGGGCTGGCTGCAGGCCGGGGCAGCGGGCGGGCGGCGGCATTGGTGGCGGCGTGAATGTCGGCCTCAGCGGCGGTGGGGAACTTTGCATCGCGGGAGCCGCCAAGCACCTTTGCTGCAGACCCAGGTATGGTGCTGGGCTGGCCCAGGTCTGCAGCAAAGTTGCTTGGCAGCTCCCACGATGCAAAGTGCCCCATCGCCGCCGAGGCCAACATTCACGACATCGCTGATGCCGCCGCCCGCCTGCTGCTCCGGCCTGCAGCCAGCCCAGCACCGTGCCTCACCAGCCATAAGCTTCACCGCACGTCACTGGACCACACTATTGGAACATTTCATCCAGTTTTGATCTTCACAGCTTAAAAATAAATCATTGACATTCTAGATCTAGAGTGCAGAGAAAAGCAAGAAAAGATGATTAGGGGACTGGAGTCTAAAACAGATGAAGAACAGCTGTAGGAATTGAGTATGGCTAATCTAAAACAATTAATTGGTGAAGAGCTTGCTTTCAGAGTTGTGGGTGGTTTGTTACTGGGGGTTTTTTAAGAAGAGATTGGGATGAATAGCCATTTTTGGGGAATGGTTTAGGGCAATGTTGGGTTGCCAATTTTTTTTACTACCGGTTTGGGCACGTGCTTGTGATGCTCCTGCGCATGCGCAGAAGCGTCCGGGCAGGTGGGAAGAGTCTCCAGCCACCGCTACTACCAATTTGGCCAATCCAGGTCGAACCTGGAGCCACCCACTTGTGTTTAGGGTCTCCTGATTAAGCAGGGGATCCCTTCCAACTCTGATATTGTGTTGTTCTGTTAATAAGTAGAAGATGGATTTGCAAAATGTGTGATGCTGAGGTTGGGCTGCTATGTACTATGCTCATTATTTTACTTCCTGTTCAAATGCAGACCTAACAATGCAGAATAGGGCTAAAAAGGGGCTGACTTGCCGGACCCACCCTAATAGAATTTTCAGAGGATCTACTTATTTTTGCAAACAATAATAGGTTGAACAAGCCAATGTTAAGATAGAGAAAAGAGGCTGCAAGATTCAAAGCAAGTTTACAAAAAGTTAACTTTCTGTTAACATACGTAGTACAAATGCTAATTTTGATATGCTTCAAAAAAGCATGATGGAATTGATTCTGCTTCATTTCCCGAATGGTAGTCCTGTGCAGATATTTCATCACATTAACATTTTTGTCAGTTGATGAGAAAGCATTTCATACAAAACTCAAATGATCAGCAAAACATGAATGCTGCTGAATAATTGCCTGTGTGGGTTTTCACTTTCCATTCAAAATCTGGAATTAGTCTGAAACAACTAATGTACATTCTTTTTACCGGGAAAGAACAAACTGCTTTGTGAAGAATTCTGAAAAGCTTTCAGAGATCTAAAACCTCAACTCTATTAATCATCCCATCTCCTGACAACAAAACAGTGAGCAGAGTTACAAAATGATACTCCCTTGTCAAAATTTTACTCTTACTCAGAGCAAGAAATAAAGATTTCCTTTGAAAATATACTAACAGAAAACCCTCACATAATTATTTTGTTGGCAAGGCTGATAAATTAAAGGATAAGTAAGAAGACAAAAGGGACTTTTTTCAAATCAATCCAAAAAAAATTAGCCTGTCTAAAACTCTCTTTCCAGCAAAGGCAATATGTACATTTCCAATTCTCAGAACTAAGACTGGGATGAGATGACATCTGAATTTGGAAGCCTCAGTAAGGAAGATAAGCTTTCATTTTGTTTATTGTGGTTTTGTGGGAAGTACACCCCAAAAGGACAATGTCGGAAACCCCAGAGAACAGGGCCAAGAGACTCAAGCCACCCCTTCCCCCTTTAAGAAAACCCCAGACAAAAGCACCAGCTGAAAGGAACACTTAAGTAGAGCCATTAGGATAAGGGGCATCAGGCTAAAAATAACTCACTTGGAACTCCCCTTTTTCCTCTTTCCTGACAGAATTACCCACCCCCAGGACAGCTAAGATGCCTGCGCAACATTCTGCACATAACTCTACGGGACCGGTGGAAAAACGAAGCGGTATTGCAGCTGTGTAAAAACCAAACTACAATCGAACTTTACCTAAGAAGACAACGACTTATATGGTTTGGACACGTTTGCCGTATGGACAATAGCCGATTACCTTACCGATCGATTAACTCGCTGCGACCGGATGGGTGGAAAATCGCACGAAATGCCCCAAAGAAAACGTGGATATCCCAAGTGGCTCACGATCTTCAACCACTCCATTTCTCGATAACCGATGCCCAACAAGCCGCCCTAAATCGGGATCAATGGCGTGCTGTAATCCATGACGTTCTGCCCCTGGCCTTCACAATGCAACGGTCACTGCCTTATGGACGTTGACATTTACGAAGATTAAGTCCAAGTCCAAGTCCCAGGACAGGAAAGACAAAGCCCCTGGAACAGGATTATCCCATTAAGGCATGAAGACAGGATCCAGGGCAATAACTTTAACTAGAGGCACACAAATAAAGCAGAGGTGGTATTCAGCAGGTTCTGACCAGTTCTGGAGAACCGGTAGCAGAAAATTTGAGTAGTTTGGAGAACCGGTAAATACTACCTCTGACTGGCCCTGCCCCATCTATTTTCTCCCCCCAAAGTCCCAGCTCATCGGGAAGGAATGGGGATTTAGCAGTATCCTGCCACACCCACCAAGCCACGCCCACCAAGCCACACCCACAGAACCAGTAGTAAAAAAAATTGAATCCCACCACTGAAATAAACCCATCAAGCTGCAGGGGAAATAACCATAAAAGGCTCAAATTCACACCCCCAAGCTGCTTGCAAGCCAAGAATGCTCAAGCTGTGTCACTATTTTTCTTGCCTTCCTGAATTAAAGGATCTCTTTTCTGGCAGCTGCCTCCATGTCTATTTCTTCTCAGCATCTGTGACTGCTTCCCAGCTGGGAACGAACCAAGGAAATTTCTTCCAAGAGTTTATAGCCACAAATAAATACAGGAATTTAATTCATTAATTTTTTTAATGAACTAAATTTTTAAAAGAAAAAAAGGTCTCTTCCTTAGCTCCAACAGTATATTTGAACCCCCATATTTTTTAGCACAAAAGATTTGAACATAAATTGCTTTGAAAAGTTTCTAACAATTTTCCAGTGGTATGCAAAGTTTGTAGTGAACAATTCCTCAAGACAGTTTCATCGTAACAATCCCAAGAAAATTTACAGGAGATTATGAATAGATTACATCA
Source organism: Thamnophis sirtalis (assembly GCF_051295495.1). Taxonomy (NCBI): domain Eukaryota; kingdom Metazoa; phylum Chordata; class Lepidosauria; order Squamata; family Natricidae; genus Thamnophis; species Thamnophis sirtalis. Next base: position 28,072,728 of record NW_028261395.1, read on the forward strand.
AATTAATTTAGATGCGATAGTAATTTAATCAATTTAGAAAATAACATCATCATTGCTATCATGACCTAAAGGCCAGACAAGGAATAATGTATGGAAACTGATCAAAGAGAGATTCAACCTGGAAATAAGGATAAATTTTCTGGCGTGAGAACAATCAACCCATGGAACAGAAGTTGTCTTCGGAAGTTATGGGAGCTTCATCACTGGAAGCTTTCAAGAAGAGACTGGACTGCCATCTGTCAGAAATGGGTCACCTGCTTGGGCAAGTGGTTGGACTAGATGACCTATAAGGTCCCTTCCAATTCTATTAATCTGTTAAAAGAGCTCTTACCAGATTATAGATTATACTATGGAATTATCATCACTGAACCCATGTATTCTGTAGACTGCCAGATACTTCTGCTCTGTTGCTATCCATGTCCAAATGTATTTTGTCTTTTGTCCAAATAGAAAACAAATATTTAGGTGGCAAGGAGGGGAAAAAGGGAAGGGTGAGGATGAAATGATACTGCTCTCCCACCTTCACAGACACTCTATCTATATCCACACATGCAAATGCAAGGACACCCAGGGCTTCAGTTAACCTTAGAATAGGATGCTCTGAGCCAAACCCCCAAAACAGGAAATGGCCAGGACAAAAGCAGACTCATCTCTCATACTAAAAAGTACAATGTGGGAATGTGGGGAGGGCACACGTGTCACTGGGGGTGAAGCAGAGGTACCACTCACTTCACTGCAAGGATTAGAAATGCAGTTCTCCATTTGTGGCATATCGTGTATCTTGATCTGGTGATGATTCCCCTGATAGCCTTTATTGAGGCTGGAAGGAAAGGCTGTTAGCAGGATGGGGGGTGTTGTGGGAGGAGTTTCTTGCACTTGAGAGCTCTCCTAAAAGTTCCAGGGCTCACCTGGCAGAAACGTTCTTCTCCATAGCAGAAATTATACACTGCATTGCCCATAATGGTGTTAAGATGGCCCTGTATTTAGTAAGACCATTCTTTTTTTTCCTTTGCTTCTGTCTTGTTTTTTTTTCAACCATCTTAGAGCTGTTGGAAGAAACGTCCTTCTGGGTTTCGTTCCAAGTGGGAGAAAAAGACACTGGAAACATGGAGGCTGCTTAGAAAGATGGTTTAATGGTGGACAGGACCACATGGCTTCAGCTCCTGAACAGAAAAGGTGATCACATACTTCCAGATGTTGGGTGAAGAAGAGAAAAAGAGACCAAGATGCTGAAAGTCCCTGGTTTTATGACCTCTCTAGCCTTTGATCTTGATCTTGTATCCTGATTGGTTGTCAGGCTCCCATGGGACCATGCAGGGGCAACTCTCTAGGTTGTGTTTTGAGTCTAAGTTTGGTTGGGCATTTCTTCTTCCAAGGTGCCTTATGGTGAGATGGGTAATACTATCATGCCTTAATCCCATCACCTTGAAGCTGAAGGGTGGAGATCTTTATTATGTAGAATAGACTGGCTCAGGCCTTTTAATCGCCCATTGACAAAAGTGGGGACTATTAAGAGTGAGTCTGTTTCCAAACTAAAAACATGTTTCTCCATTTCTTATCCCGGGAAATATAAAATTCTGCCTTTTTCAATATTTCCCAGGATATTTCATTTTTCTAGGAGAGGGATGGGTTTTAACAGAGCATTAAAACATTCTAGCATTAATGGGGTGATTAAAATAGGCAAAAATAACTTCCTCTTGGAGAAGGAAATTATACCATTCCAATGTTCTTGCCAGAAGAACAAACACATGTAAGATGTATAATTAAAAGCATGCAGAGCCTGAAGTATGCCCTTTAAATACCAGCTCCTAATTGACCTGATGTGAATATGAAAATGCAATGATGTGTGTTTATGAACAAGGCACTTCATTAATAATGTCTTCATGTAAATAGCACCGTCAGGTCCCCTATCAATTTCTGTTCTGATAGTTGTTGATAAACTTGGCAAAATCTCAGAGACTGCACAGGTATGTACTTCTTGGCAATGGATTTTTGGCACAAATATCCTCAATATTTTTAGGGTAGCTCTCATTTTGCAATTGCTGTCCAAAAAGTGTTTGTCCAGCCAGGTTTTGCACTAGAGACCCTGTTTGTTGATTTCAGGACTGAAATCAATCTTATCTCCGGAACAAAGCCATGTGGCACTTTCAAAAATGCTAGAAAAGAAAAATGGCTAATGTTTCCAACTATGAGCACCCAGAATAAAGTTTTGCTTTTGTATGTTCAACTCAAAGAGAGGCACTTTAAGAGTGTTCAATCTCTATATCAACTCTCTTCCAGTCAAAATAAATACAGTAACTTAGAGCATCATTCACAAAGTTAGCCAGTAAGCACATTCAGAGGCGGGCTACAAAACTTTTAGCATTGGTTCTCTGCCTGGTTGTTAAGTGGGCATGGCCATGGTAGGCTTGGAATAGGCAGTCCCCTGCTGCACCACGGGGGGGGGGGTGTTTTTGCCCTCCCTGAGCTCCAGAGTCCCTCCAGAGGCTGGGAAAGTGCCCATTTCCAGCCTTCCAGAGCTTCCAGGAGGCCCATTTTTTGCCCTCCCAGAGCCTCCGTGTTGACCCTGAACTTACCTGGCATCCAAAATGGGTCACCTGGAGACTCCTTGGAGAGACAGGGTGGGGCGGGAGGGATGGTGGGCGGGCCAGCCAAGGGTGGGATCTGCAGGTTGACCGAACTGGGCAGATGCTTAGCTAGAGGAATCCCCCCCAACCCGTGTGAACCCGCAGCAGCCGAAGCCTGAGCACATTGCAATCTAACTTTATACGAATGGAGCAGCGGTTCTATTCACAAGCACAAATGGTTTCGAATGAGCTCTGAGTGCTTTAGTGCCTTGACACATGGAATCGTAGGGCTGGAAGAAACCTTGGCGGTCTTCTAATCCAACTCTAGGCAAATCACTCCACTGATTAGTTGTTTTAACTGTGAGAAAATTTCTCCTTAATTTTAGATTGGTTGTCTCCTTGATTAGTTTCCATCCATTGCTTCTTGTTCTGCTCTCAGGTGCTACAGAGAATAAGTTGATGCCCTCTTCCTTGTAACAGCCCTTCAAACCATTGGAAGACATTGGAAGGGGGGAAACATAGGATAGATTAGCGAAGGTAAGGCAATAAGGAATGATACTAAATTATATTTGGGTTTGCAGATATACCATCCCAAGAAAGCATAAACTGAGGTTTGAAAGAGACACCTATAACAACAGAAAAAGAAAGGGAGAGAGGAGGAGAGAACAAGAGAAAGAGGAGAGAGGTTAGGAAGGGGAAAAGGAAGAGTAAGAGTACGAGTAGGGGAGAGGTAAGGGAAGAAGAAAGGGGAAGGAGAGGAGGAAGGAAGGAAATAGAGGGGGAAAAGAAAGGGAAAATAAGGTTGTGCTACAACAGGTGGAAGGGATGGTAAATAAAGCAACCCAAACTGTATATTATAACCTATTAAATGGAATAAGAAATGTATAAGAATGACAAATGTAAAGAAGAATAACAATTATGTGAATATATGCTTACAATGTATGTAAGAGAATAAAAAAAAACTTTAAAAAATTGGAAGACAATTATTATGTCACCACTAAGCCTTCTCTTTGTTAAGCTAAACATACCTGCTTCCGTTGGCTGCTCATCGTACAATTTAGCCTGAAGGACCCTTATCAATTGTTGCTCTTTTATGTACTCTTTCTAGGGATTTGACATTCTTTTTGTATCATTGTGTCCAGAACTGGACATAATATTCCAAGTTTGGTCTCACCAGTGCAGTATCGAGTGGTACTATCACTTCTTGTTTTTTTGATACTATCCAGGGCTGGGATTCAGATCAGCTGGGAGAGAACTGATCACTACAATGATCAAGTGGGCCCGACCACCCGTCCTTGTGCTTTACTTATTTATATCCTCTCAGCTGATTCGCGCGGCAGACTGGATTGCCACGCCTCAATTGTGTTACTACCTAGAAGTTAGGTGGAAGTTAAGTTTTGTTGAAACTGTGCATGTGCGTTGAGCGCGTGTCAGGTGCAGGCATGCGTGGGGCACGCCTGCCCGTGAAACACGGTTGTTAAACTGACAGGATCCCACTACTGGTGCTCTCCCTCTGTTGATGCAGCTTAGGACTTCATTGGCTTTTTTGGCAGCTTCAGCACACTGCTGCCTCAACCAGTGGGCCACTAGAACACCCACATCCCTCTCACATACCTGCTGAGTCAGGTATTGCCTATTCTGTAATTGTGTTTGATTTTATTTTTCTTCCCTAAGTGCAGGACTTTCTCACTTCTGAACTGTGTCTTGTTAGAGAGTCCCCGGTGTTCAGGTTTGCCCTTTGAATCTTGAGCCTATCTTTGAAAGTTACCCCCAGCTTGGTATCATCTGCAAATCTGATGAGTGCCCCTTCTAGTCCCTCATGTACATCATTTATGAAGTTGTTGAAGAGTACAAGAACCTGAAGTATCTCACTGCATGCTTCCCTCTATGTCAGGGGTGTCAAACTCAAGGCCTGGGAGCCAGATCCAGCCCATGGGGTGCTTAGATCTGGCCCGTGGGGCCACCCTGGAAACAGCAAAGGATTGGCCCGCTGTGCCTCTGCCAGCAGAAATGGAGATTGTGAGGGCTGTGAGCAGCCCTCCCGAGCTCCATTTTTGCTGGCAGAGGGTTGCAGGAGGCCATTGTAGGTGAAAATGGAGCTCGGGACCCCGTTTTTGCTGGCAGAATGCTAGGGCCTCCACAGATGACCCCAACACGAGTGAGGTTGACCTAGCCATGCCCACCTTGGCCATACCCACCCCGGCCCCTCGAGGTCAAACATAACCCTGATGCGGCCCTCGATGAAATCTAGTTTGACACCCCTGCTCTATGTAATGTAGTTCCATGGAGAGAGGGAGAGAAGGATCAAAGGAAGGATGGATAGATGGATGGATGGAAGGAAGGAAGGAAGGAAGGAAGGAAGGAAGGAAGGAAGGAAGGAAATTAAATCTAGGCGTATCAATATTCTCATGAAAATACCATTTTAGATTCAACTTATAAATATCTAATCAGTTCCCACAGTAACTCTATGACTGTCTTATTTTCATTTCATTTCAATAATTTTATCTCCCTTTTTCTCCCATAAGGAAACCTACGGCAGTAAACAATATTAAAAAAAAAAATCGGCAAAAAGTTACAAGATTGCAATCAATACAGACACCATTAATATTTAAGCGCCAAGTAAAACAGTTCAATATCATCCCCCCAGTGTAATGATAAATCTACTAAGCACAGATCCGCAATATCATTATTTGTTTTAAATGAATAAAATACCACTTCTAAGTAATGAATTGAAAACAATTACAGACACCAAGGGCAAAAATCTCAGAGCTGCAAAAAAGATAATTCATTTAAGTTAGCTATTGATGAGAATCTCTGTTGCCTCTATTGGGGGAGGGAGGTATAATTTGAACCCAATCTGCCAAAAAACCTGAACCTGAAGAAAGTAGCTTATTTTTTCATCTTTTCTCCTCCAGGAGAACCAGCAATATTCCTGCTTCCTATAGTAGCCCCTGGCCCTCATGCGCTAGAAAACTACATAACTGATTGAAAATAAGGCTATTAATTTTCTGCACCAGTCAAATATTTCCTTTGATTGCTGGGAGAAAGTCTACAAGGGACCTTTCCACCTTTCATTAGCTAAGAGTCGTGTTCCAGTCTCAACCTGCCTAAATGGGTTTCTTTTCTTGGATTGTAATTTCCTAAAATATTATGTTGCTATCTTAGAAGAGCTGCTATTGGTCTCTTTTTTTTTCCGGCCCATCTTGGCCTCCTCACTTATTTCTGTTTCCTCCTGTTTTATCCTATAATAGGCTCAGACTGTTGTTCTGTCCCACCCAACTTACTTTCTTTACTTACTTACAATCACTTCTGGACAGTGGTGGGATTCAGCCGAGCAGCTGGAGCATCGCAGGCAGTAAGTACGCATGTGCAAGCTGCATGCGTGTGCATGCACTGCGCACCTTCATGTCGTGGGTGCCGGGCCCCGTTGCACCGTACCAGTTGCAATGGTATCTGGAACCCACCACTGGTCAATAGGTATATTAGATTGATATCCATGATTAGACAACAGATTTACCATAGCAAGATACCATATAAAGTTTGTAATTGGGGCCATCTGATCCTTAAATATAGGACTAATAATACTATATTTTTTTTGTAGTTGCTAGAAACCCATTTCAAAAGTGCATTCTTTTAAAGCTTTGTATCTGTGCTATTCCGGCCTGCTTTTCTGTTTTGCTATAGGGAATTAACAAGTGCTGAGCATTTTATTGATTGATACTAGAAGAAGACAGTTCAGTGAAAAATACTCATTGTCTTTTATTCATGCTTGCAGACTTATTTTTCCTTTTACTATTCTGTAAAGACTTGCTGGGGAAAACAATCCAAGACAGCAACCTTCTACCAAATAAAATCTCTCTGCATCTTGAAACCTGGTAGATTTTCACCTCTAGAGGCAACAATAAGAGGAGCCCCTTGTGGAGCAATATTTTTTCGTGTGCCGTACCGGCAGTAATGCCGACAGCAACCCACCCCTGGACTAAACGTGTGCTTTTTGCTGTATCAGGAAGCCTAGGTCAGAACAGCTACCTTTCACAGTAAGGAGGGGATGTTACACAAAGGTCATTGGTATGTTGTCATTCCTTTAAGAGAGAGTCTTTGCAGGCCCACAGATGGACATAAGGAGTTTTAAAACCCAGCATTGTGTCCTTAGGCCGGAAATGAGGGCAGACATCAGGGATTATCAATAAAGGAGAATATTTGTAGCCCAGAATTGAAATGAGAGGGTCCTTGGTACTCTCTGAGCTTGGTTGTTTTCTTGCAGATGTTGCTTTGATTTTATTTCCTAATTTTGTGAAACTTCCTGGATCAAAGCATTAACCTCAAGTAGCCAAACTGCTACAATAAACAATTACAGGGAATGCAGAATGATATGAATAGGGTTTCCTGACACGTTTGGAAATTAAAAACAGAACACAACATTCCCTTGTAAATCTATTTGCAGCTGCAATGTTGTTCACAACAGATCTGTAGGGGCATCAACATATGCTAGCCATGATGCAATCCTCCAATTGATTGGTTGCATCAGACTATGACTGAGAATATGGAAAGCTGTAACATCATATGTTGGGAAGAGAAAATAGCTCAGATGTGCTGAATTTCTGAAACATGGTTATGTTTAGCAGAGCAGTATTTAGTAACACCATTTGTTGCCCGGAGTCACACCATTTGAGTTAGGCAATCTTATAAAAGCAATGAATGAATGAAAGAAACAAACAAATAAACAAAAAAATAAAGCATTGCTTTTTTAAAGTTACAATCAAAGCTTTTATTGACAAACTCTTAAAGTACAATTAGAGCAGTGATGGCAAACCTTTTAGACAACGTGCCCAAACTGGGCACACGCATGCCCAAACTGAAAGGCGGACGTGGGCATGCACAGCAGAGACCTGAACACCAGCTGGCCAGCGGGAGGCAGGCCATCCCAACACCAGCAGTGCGGCAAGTGGTAAGATCTTTTTCTTTCGTGAGCTTCTGTTTTGTCATTTGCAGGGAAACAGAAGCTCACAAAACAAACGCCACGGAGATCTGACCTGGGGCGACAATGTGCATGCCAGCAGAGAGGGCTCTGCGTGTGCCACCTCTGTCACGCATGCCATAGGTTTGCTATCACGGAACTAGAGAAAGCATAAAGGGACGTGATGGCTCAGTGGCTAAGACACTGAGCATGTCGACCAGAAAGGTCGGCAGTTCAGCAGTTTGAATCCCTAGCGCCGCATAACGGAGTGAGCTCCCATTACTTGCCCCAGCTTCTGCCAACCTAGCAGTTCAAAAGTAGAAAAATAAGGACCACCTTAGTGGGAAGATAACAGCACTCCATGCGCCTCTGGCATTTAGTTATGCCGACCATGGAGACCTCTTCAGACAACGCTGGCTCTTTGCCTTTGAAACGGAGAAGAGCACCGCCCCCTAGAGTCGGGAACAACTACCACGCATGTGTGGGAGAAACTTTTACCTTTACATTTACTTAGAGAAAGCCTACCCTCTAGAGAGCACAGTTTTTCGAATGCAACCATGGCTACATGGAGGGGGGGGGCATTTGCTTGTTTTTGTGGGAGATGCAGAATAAGAAGAGCTACACTTTGAAATCATTGTGTTTTAAAAGCAAATGCATTAGCAAAAAGCAACATGGGGGGCAGGGGGGGAACTAGCAACCAATAGTCAGGCTACGATACACTATCAATCTCTCTGCTTCTTCTGAAAGAGAAATTGAATCATGTTCTTCCCTGCTGTTGTACATCACGGTCACAATCATATGTGACTCATTGCTGTAATGAATAGCCAGAAGGGATGTTTCGATAAGGTGGTAGCTTGCTGGAGGTAGAATATTTGAATGCTGTTTCCCATCAAATATCTACCATAAATATTGAGCCAAAGATGAGAAATAAAAGACACACATATCAGGCTGGGATCTTATCCTCCAGCTTGTAAAGATGGGGCAGAGCTGTCTCATACTAAATTCTTAAATGTTAAATATTATCACGTTTTTAGAAATGTGATCAGGAAATGTAAATCAGCTCCAGAATCAATCTCAGCATCATTTCTCAGTGCCCTGTTAAAAGAGAACAATATCAATACTTCATACTCACAAATGAAAGCAGAAGACTGCTGTTGGCTTATTTTCTGCTGGTGGGCTTTCCATGGTTTTGTAGCTAGAGGTAGTCCTCAACTTACAACCAAAAACTTAGGAGCCAGTCAAATTTATTGCAGACATCTCACAAGGTACTTATAGCCTGGTTCTAAAGTTCTGACAGTCCATCCCCCCCAGTGGTGAAATGCAATTTTTTTACTACTGGTTCTGTGGGTGTGGCTTGGTGGGCATGGCAGGGGAAGGATACTGCAAAATCTCCATTCCCACCCCATTCTGGGGCCAGCCAGAGGTGGCATTTGCCGGTTCTCGGAACTACTCAAAATTTCCACTACCAGTTCTCCAGAACCTGTCAGAACCTGCTAAATTTCACCCCTGCCCCCCCCCAGACACATGACAACCAATTTTTGGCACTTCTCAACTAATCTGTAGTTACAGATGTTTACAGCATCACACAGTCACAAGACCACATTTTTTTTTCAGAAACTGCACTTACTTCTGATTTCTGAGGGAAATATCCATAACAATGGATTTGTTTAATAACCATAGTATCCACTTAACATATTAGTATGTTCGCTTTAGGACTGCCATGTTCACTTAATGACCGCGCAAATAGGGTCATTAAATCAGATCTGGTCACATGATGACATGCTTTATAACATCACGGTTTATGACTCTAATTGCCAGGTTCAATTACAGTCTTAAATTGAGAGCCAACTATACTAAGAACACTGGGATCAGTGGTGGGTTTCCAATTTTTTTAGAACCTCTTCGGTAGGTGTGACCCACTTTGTGGGAGTGGCTTGCCAACCATGTGGCTGTGTGGGAGTGGCTTGGTAGTCATGTGACTGGGTAGGCGTGGTCCAGTGATGGGTTTCAAAAAAATTTGGAACCTCTTCTGTAGGTGTGGCCTGCTTTCCGGGTCCACTGGTGGAACCTCTTCTAACTGGTTCGGTAGATTTGACGAACCAGTTCTACCGAATAGTACGAACTGGTAGGAACACACCTCTGGCATGGTCAACTTGTAAAATGTGGTGAAAATCACTTAACAACGCTCTTCCTTAGCAACCAAAATGTTGGCTCAGAAACTCTGGCATTTGAAGCACTCAAGTCTTAAAGCTATCAAGTTACAAGACCCTTGCACCCCTAACCCTTTAGAAAAAAACCCCCAGGGATGTTCAAACCTGACAGCTTTAAGATTTGTGGACTTCAACTCCCAGAATTCCTCCTCTTGCACTTCCTCTTGATGATGTGCAGACAGGCGGGGGGAGGGAGCTGGAACCAGTTCGAAACAGCACTGTAGATTTGTGGAATCTCTTCTATAGAAAAGGTTAGAACTGGCAGGAACCCACCCCTGACTGGGATGTACCTTAAGTCTGATCCACTGTGATATTTTTGTAGCTATCAATGCTGTTGGGGAGTTGAAATGTAAGATGTAAGCATTATGTGCCAATGCTATCGACATTAAACATCATTTAAATCGATACAAATGTCTAAGAAACCATGCCAAGAGAAAATAAAAACGCAGAGACATCTGAGATTTGACTTCCAGTTTAAAATACTACAAAGGACCTCAGTCCTTTGGGACAGCAAAAAGCAGCAAAATATTTTTCACAAGAATAAGATACCCCAAATTCACTCTACATTTAGGGTACACTAGGGTACAACTTGGAAATGCGTATATATCTGTGATGGCGAACTTATGGCACGCGTGCTGGAAATGGCACGTAGAGCCATCTCTCCGGGCATGCGGGCCATTGCCCATTGCTCTTCCAGGTTCTGGTGCACCAGCCAGCTGGTCTTCATGCGTGTGGGAGTGCCGGAAACCGGAAGAACAACTGCCCAGTGTGCATTTGCGTGCCGGGAAGATGATTTTCTGGTTTCCAGAGCCTGTATGCACACTAGCCAACTGGTCTTTGGGGGGCGCATGTGTGCCAGAAACCAGAAGACCAGGTGGGCTGTGCGCATGTGCACACTGGAAACCAGAAGATCATCTTCCTGGCATATGCATGCACACTGGGCGTCTCTCTTCTGAGCACACATGTGCATGTGCACACACGCTCCCATTTTGGCACTCGCTGCCAAAAAGTTTGCCAACACTGATATATATCTTTTTCAAAAATGATTCTAAGAAGCTCCTTTCTTTTCTCTCTTCGTGTTCTGAGCACAGTCACTCATGACTCTTTTTTATTTCTCACTGCATCTCACCTGATCGACCAAAATACAACTCCTGATTGTCTTCAAAGACTCCTGTGATGCTGAAGGCAGAGAAAACCACCTTGAGCTCTAACAGGGGCAGGGCAGAAATTTCTGAGGTGAAGATGAAAAGATTCCCAATAAGGCTTGAAAGATCAATTCAACCTTGAGGGGTGAAAAGGCAATTTATTTGGGTTAGGGCTGCTTCAGGACATAACAAAGTTGTTGGGGTTTCTTTTTTTAAAAAAAAATACACTTTTAAAGAAAAACATAAGCACTGGTGAAAGATTTAATGTTTTCCTCTGTTTCTAAAAAGATTTGTTGCAGTTATTTTTCATTCTGATACTGTCGAGAGAGATGAGTATTCCCGAGACTGATTCACACAGCCCTAATTCTCAGGCAGTCTGTCCCCCACCATCCTTAAATAACTCCCATGAGTTTGAGAGTTTGGTCTCCTCCTATAAATTGTGAAATATTCTAAGGTTAGTGAAGACAGACTACCATTTCATTGCCTGAAATTTTGAATTCCCACATTTTGAACTTCTACAGCTTATACTGCCACCTTCAGAGATGAGTTTCACATAAATTTACCACCGGTTTCACCACGCACCGAAAATGTGACCACGCATGCCTTCCACGCGTGGGTGCAGCCTTCGGCGCATGTGCTTTGCTCTCTCTCACAGCTTGCACGCATGCACACGGCTTAGAAAACGTAGCTCAATAGGACAGCAGGCCCACCTACAGGTTGCCACTACTGGTTCACCTGAACCTGTCCGAACCAGCTGAATACCATCATTGGCCACCTTGAACTGAACTGCAAGCCAATATTATGAACTGAGGTTAAAAACCAATGACAGCTATGAGGTTCTCACCTTTACCAAACCTTTTTGTATCTTCCAATCTTCTTCACTCGTGTCACTAAATGACATTTCCCATTCTGCTGAAAAAGGACACCAGTGTAATTGATGAAGAAGCTGTTCTACCAAAAATGCAGACTAGAAGATAAAGTGACAGAGAAAGAAAAACATGTTGGGTTCCAGAGATGGTATTCAGCCGGTTTGTACCAGTTCACCTGAATGGGTAGCAGAAATTGCTGGTGGCCTGCCCACCCACCCCAACTCTAGGACATCCTATTTAGGCACCTTTTTGAGGCTGGGTGCATCCACAAAAGGTGTGCGCACAAGGAAAGCACATGTGCGGAAAGCCAACCACATGTGTGGAAGGGGCGCACGTGGGACGAACTAGTGATAAGAAAATGTGAAACCCACTGCTATTTTGTTCAACTTTATTTCATTATCTCTTGATTTATATGAAGGGCATTTTTTCACACAGAGAATAGTCACTGTGGTAGCAAATGCCATTGCATCTTACTGATTACAAGGAGGCCTTCCTCTTTCATTTTCTTGTTTTGGCAAAGCACATCAAAGCACAAAGCAATTTGGTCTAGTGATGAAGGCACCAGAAACCAGGAGATTGTGAGTTCTAGTCCCATTTTAGGCATGAAAACCAGCTGAGGGACTCTTTGCCCAACTCAACTCACAGAGTTGCAGTTGGAGAAAATAGGATAAAGGATTATTAGGTATACTGGTACATAATGGACTTTGGTGTGTTTAGCCTGGTCTGAGAGAAATTTCTCCATAGCTGTTTAACTGAAGACTCAATTATTCATTATGATACAGGAGCGTGGAGGCTGCCCTTTAAAAAGGGTGGAGAAGCAGCCTCCCTCTAGAATTATGCAGGTTAAAATATTGTGTGATTGGATAGAATAGCAAAGAATTAATTGATTATAGCAGATTATGTATGTTGATAAGGTAATGATGTCAGGATAGTAATTTAAGAGCTGACCAGCTGCTACAATGATTTCATTTCATTTCATTTCATTTTCATTTTCATTTTACTTTATTTGTATGCCGCCCTTTTCCCTGAAAGGGACTCAGGGCGGCTCACAACTCAAGGGAGGGGAAAAACAAACAAAGTTACAAAACATGAAGACCATACACAATTAAAAAGCACAACAATCATACCATTCGAAGTGGGGGATGCACTGATGTAATGATGAGAATGAGTCAGCAAGGTTTTTGGCTGTTATCCCTTTAAGAGCCTGTATAATAAGAAGAGGCCCTGTTAGGGTCTCTTTCTCTCGCTCGCTGTGTGTTCTTCCCGGCTATAATTTACTGAGTGTTTCACTTCTGCCTATAGTACCTGTATGTATAGTATTATTCTTTTGTAGATAAAGCCGCTATTCCTTACAAACCTCTGTTTCCTGTTATTGCTCCTGGGTTGTCTTGCGTAGTAAATCTGTGTGCACTCCGACAAAGGATAATGCGAGTGGCATTTTAGAAACAAGGCTTACTCAGTTGGGCAAAGACTATATATTTTCAATGACCTTGCTTTCCAGTGCCATTCCTGTCTCTTAGAGTCATGATCCATAAGAGACAGTTCATTTTCTTTAGGAATTCAGATTTTAGGAAGAGGGTGTTTTACTTGCCTTGATTTATTTAGTGCTAAAGCACTATATACGGAAACCAGAGAACATTCTAATGGACATGTCTATCTCTGGCCTTGAGAGATTCCAGGAGAATTTATCAACTATCCAGGAATTCTTGAAAAACCCAACTTCAAATGTTAGGGTTTCCTACAATTCATGTTGACTCTGAAGAGATTTTTCAGATTAGGATACTGTGACTATCATGATGAGTATTCATGATGATAGCAAGATTTATATTTGTAAACTCAGAAATGCAAGTATTGAGGATTCTTACATTGCTCACTTCAAAAAAGAAGGAAGTTCAATCCATTAAGGAGACGTACTAGACCCATGATGGCAAATCTATGACATGCGTGCCCAAAGTGGCAAGCGAAGCCATGTCACCCAGCATGCATAGTCTTGCCTGTTTGTCTTCCGGGTTTCTGGCATGCATGTGCTGTCCTTCGTGAGTGCAGCAGTGCCAAAAACTGGGGTGTACATGTGCGCCATGCAGCTGATTGCCAGTTGCACGTGTGCATTAGAACCCAGAAATTTGGCGTTTCCAGAGCACGGCCCTGGCAAGCGCACATGTGATGTTTCTGCCATCACTGTCCTAGACATTACCATGGTCTGTGAGAACAATACATGTACTAACTATATCACCATAGTCCACTGTGTTTCCCAGTCTTGGCAACTTCTCAGTTTCTGGACTTCAAATCCCAGAATTCTTATCAATGGCCACCCCAATGGAATTCTGGGGTTTAAAACATTTGGAAATGTTCAAGGCTGGGGCAACCTGAGGTAGCCTTTTACTCAATAAATGTGCTTAGAGGACAGCAGCCTGAAGCGTGCTTGTTTTTGTACCTAGCCTTATATGATTGCCACAATTGACCCCCCGAGGCACTGTTGATGTTCCAGTCAATTTGGGGAATATGGACGAAGAAAAGGGGTTTTGCGGGAAGGGACATCAGGGAAGCTGCAATTATCTTTGAAATTAACAAGGTCAAAGGACCCCCTGCAAGTGCATGAGAGATAGCATGTGTCATGCCCCAACATAAGATCTTTATATACTGTTATTGCGCTCTAGCCCCATCTAGTGGCTAGAGGGACAAAATACCAACTATATTGTTTGAAGCTGACCCAACCCATTTTACCCATCAGCCATTAAAACAAGTGCATGCTGGGAAGCCAGACTCCATTTCCTTTAGCATTCGGAGAAGGCAGGAGTACAAAGAACCATCTATCTTAATCTGTGGCACATAGTCATCCAAGGACAAACCCACATCCCACACACTGAGCATTGCTGGCGAGATTTAGATTGCTTGTATTTATTAGTTGTTATGTTCAGCAGTAACTTAATACTGTCTATCTTGTATTGGTTCTCATTGTATGCATTCCTATTTTCCCCAGTTTCACCATATCCTGTTCTTTCAATAAAGTCAGGCCTGACTATCTTTTCTTTTGGATCTCAGGCCTGCCACACTTTCTATTATTCTACTATGCATTTTCTATTGTGGAAAAATGAGGAGGGAATGGTACAGAGTTAGATGCTATGTAGCCATAACAAAATTATTTCTAGAAAGCCAAGGTCATCCTTTGTCTTTGCACCTCTGCACCTGACCAGAACTGGATGGGTGGAAGCTGCCAGCATGGCAGTGGAAGATTGGACCATGTGATGGATTTGTGGGGGGGGGGGGACCGGGAAGCTTTCAGATTTGGATTTTCCCAGATGTGCCAACATTAGAGCCAAGGTGGCGCAGTGGTTAAAAAGCAGCACTGCAGGCTACTGCTAGATCAGCAGGTCAGCGGTTCAAATCTCACCGGCTCAGGGTTGACTCAGCCTTCCATCCTTCCGAGGTGGGTAAAATGAGGACCCAGATTGTTGGGGGCAATATGCTGACTCTCTGTAAACCGCTTAGAGAGGCCTGAAAGGCCTATGAAGCGGTATATAAGTCTACTGCTATTGCTATTGCTATGTCTCTCTTAATAAATTGGAACTTTGAGAAATACTTTGCCTCAGACTCTGATTTACTTTTGGATGCTATTTGGAACCCCTTTCCCTCTTCACAGGGGTGGAGCAAACATTTTTTTTAATGCACCAGATTGTACAAATGATCTGAGAGGAGCAATTCTAAAGAGGGCTGCAGCACACAAATGCTTCATAGCAGACATTAAAATGTCTTCCTTAAATGGACTTGTCTTTCCCCTCATGACTGATCTCATTTATTTCTCAAATTAATTACATGCAAGTAAAACAAAAATCTAACATTTTAAAAATCCTTCTGTATAAGCTCATAAAGCTTGAGAGAACGCATTGAGCTATTTCAATTCCATCCTTCCAAGGTGGGTAAAATGAGGAGCCAGATTGCTGGAGGCAATATGCTAACTCGGTAAACTGCTTAGAGAGGGCTGTAAAGCACTGTGAAGCGGTATATAAGTCTAAGTGCTAATATGGCACTTTTCTGTGAAATATACAGGAATGCTTGGCCAGTTAATAACACTCATGTTTTTTGTCTTCCCCCTCCCAGCTGTTCTTCCTGACCTGGGGTTCTACAGTGGATTCTACCATCCATTATCCCATTAAATGTGTCCTTTGAAGTCCTAGATCTATTTTCCGACATCATGTATTCTGTTTAAGATGGAAAGCTGAAGAAAATAACGCAGAATATATTATCCATTAGAGGTGCACACCCTTTGAAAATAATCCCCAAAATTCCTTTGGGAGTCACTTTCTCCGTTTGCTGCTGAACTTCCTTCCACACAGACCTGAAAAAAGATAACGAGGTTGGCAAGGATGTTTAAGGACATGTCCACTGAATGTTGGAAATGCCATCAGATACCTGGTTCCATTGGTGGGTTTCCTTTTTTTTTTTTTACTACCGGTTCACATGCGCAGAATCGTCCGGGCAGATGGGTGGAGCCTCCCACCGTCACCACTACTGGTTTGCCCGATCCAGGCTGAACTGGGAGCAACCCACCTCTGCCTGGTTTGTATTATCATATGTGGTGGACACATCCAAAAGCCAAAAAAATATTGGATAAAAATACACACATGGTTGGAAAAAATAATAAAGCAACATGTAGATTTAAAAACAGAAATATTTTTGTTGGGCGTTTTACCAGATAAGTACAATAAAGGGAATATATATTTGATTTTATATGTATTAACTGCAGCTAGAATTGTCTTTGTGCAACAATGGAAAAGAGATCCTTACAGATGAAAATGTGGTTTTAAAAAATATTAGAATGTGCAGAAATGGATAGACTAACACTTACAATTAAGGAAAAGGAAGAAACTGACTACTTTTTGACATAGAACTTATTTCATCAATGGTTAGCTAATAAAAACAGAAGTTAGAAACAGGTAGATAAAAAAAATCACTAATGATATAAGGGAGGTTTGTCAAAATGGATAAGCAAATACTATTGTTGTTGTTATTATTGTTGTTATTATTATTATAGAACTGTAAGGTTTTTGAATTCAGCTCAGAATCTGATAATTCCAATAAAACTCTGAACACGAGGCTACTGATAATCAGTTTTTATTTTTTGCAGAAAGCAAAAAGACTTGATGGCATTTTTGGCTCCCACCTTAACAGAGCAGGCATAGAAAGAAAAAAAACAGACACGAGCCTCACCGTCCAGTCATGGAAAAAAAAAACTTTGTCAAACTTCTTATACTCTTTGCACAGCTTATACAGATTGTCATAGTGTTAAAAACATTATTTCACGTTACACAAACCTCATGATTTTTCTCAGCGCACAGAAAACAACAGACTCTAGAAGAGGAAAGATACATTTTTGGCATATGAGACAGAGCTTTGTTAGGGAATGCATTCCAAGTTGCAAGCAAGGTTGCTTTACTAGGCTAAGCTTGGCAATTTGCCTAGAAGTTCTATCTATGAAGTTGGCACATTAGGTTACAATGGAGCTTCTCTCAACAACAATTTAACAAAAGCTGAATTAGGTTACACTCTGTGTATGCTCTTATCCTTCAGGAATCCTTTCAGAACTAAAACCAATGTAATGAATATTGTTCTAAACACTTTATTATTTCCTAAACATATTTGTAGCCAGACAACACACTGTTTAACTAAAAATGGATAAAACAGTAACTAAAAACAGTGTGTGTGTGTGTGTGTGTGTATGTGTGTGTGTGTATGTATGTATGTATATATGTATGTGTGTATATATATATATACACACACACACACACACACATACATACATACATACATACACTGCAATTTTTCTTCCAGCTTGTGCAAAAACCTAAAAAGAAATGGTCTGCTTTAATGAACGGCAGAGGGGACCCACAATTGAACTGCACCAATTACATTTGTGGAATCCTTCCTGAAGTTTATGCAGCAATCCAGTAAACACCGCTGGACATCTAACCTGTAAAAGGACTATAAAATAGGGTAGAATTAAAGGTTAGGAGAAGGTCTCCTTTCCTCAGGATAAGCAGCCGTTGTCTTTCAATACCTCTCATGGCTGGGATGTCTTCCTGTGGCCTCCATGAATGGAAATCAATATCTCTTTATGTTTTAAACCCGGTGTAGCTGTAACACTGGCGTAACTTTTATTCCTGTCAAAATGATTCTGAAGGAACAGAAATGTGCATGTCACAAACATTGTAAAGGCTTTGGGACAGCATTGTGTTTAAATTCTCTGTGAAAATTCTGTTGGAATTATGATGTCAGAGAGCTGCAATGTTGTATCACCTGAGGTTAGAACAAGAAGCAATGGGTGGAAACTCATCAAGGAGAGAAGCAACCTAGAACTGAGGAGAAATTTACTGACAATTAGAACAATTAATCAATGGAACAACTTGCCTCCAGAAGTTCTAAATGCTCCAACACTGGAAGTTTTTAAGAGGCTGTTGGGTAACCATTTGTCTGAAGTGATGTAGGGTTCCTGCCGAAGCAGGAGGTTGAACTAGAAGACGTCCACAGTCCCTTCCAACTCTATTATTCTATTCTATCATTAAACCACCTGTGATTGATAATGACAAAATACTGGCCTAGAGTTGCCAGTGACTTGATCTCATGGGGTGCAGACTGAATGGATTTACTAGTCAAGGAAGAGGCACTGTTCATTTTACAATATATTATGAGCCACAGTGGCGCAATGGTTAGAGTGCAGTACTGCAGGCTACTTCTGCTGACTGCCGGCTGCCTGCAATTTGGCAGTTCAAATCTCGTCAGGCTTAAGGTTTACCCATCCTTCCAAGGTATGTTAAATGAGGACCCAGATTGTTGGGGGAAATAGGCTGACTGTGTAAACCGCTTAGAGAGGGCTGTAAAAACACTATGAAGCAGTATATAAGTCTAAGTGCTATTGCTAAATATTATTAACCATTACTTCAAGTAGAAAAACAGGGATGCGCTTGAAATGCCCTATGTAGATCTGATAAATAGGCACATCACCAAATACTATATTAAAATTGAGCTGAAGTTTTTCATGCCTATCTTGGTAGCAGTATTAAAGTGATTTGCTTTGTACTATATGTTGGATTTGTTTGTTTTTTTCAACTTTCCAGTTAGCCTAGAGTCCTGAAATTCCCTGATCTCACCAGGCCAACCTTAGAAATGCTAGATGCTACCACCAACTAAGATAAAGCTTTACATGTAGCCTGAAGTGATTCTACATTGCTGAGAGGGCTAATCTGATTTCAATCACTTGTTTTTCTTATCATTTTTAAGTGTAGGAGGGACTTCCTTATTTCATTAAAGATACTTTAGAAAACTTTCTTTTTTACAAGTCACTATCAGACTAAGCCTTCTGTGTTTTGAATTTCCAGTTTTAGTTCACACCAACTACACTCCAGGCTGTATTGGATCCTAAGCACACACAGCGCTCAGTTTAGTTAGGCTAAAAAGCTAACAAAATGGCAAGGGACAGTGGAGAGACATGATTAACAGGGATTACATATCAAAAGCCACAAAAATTTCCAGAGCTCATGAAAACAACACTGAGTTAAGTAGCACAGACAATCTCAAAAGGTGTGGGTTCCCTGGTTATTCCAGCTATTGGAAGAAATATCAATCTGGTTCAGTTCCAAGTTGGGAGAAAGGCACTGGAGACAAAATGGAGGTCGGAGGCTGATTGGAAAGAGGGCCCATGCACATGTTTGTGGTTCTGGTGCAGCTGAACATATGAGGTTGGGAATAGGGTTTTTTATACTTTCTCTTGGACTTTGCACTTGAGCTTCCTGTTCCTGTGCAAGAACATGTGTTCTATTATCTCTTGTCAGACTCCCATGGGGTCTTTTAGGGTCATGTTTGTCTGAGTTAAGATTGGTTGAAGCTTAGACTGCTGATGCAATGTCTTTAGGAGATTGTGCCATGTGGTGAGCTCTGATGCTAGATGGATTAATCCTATTATGTTCTGGAAGGTCATGTGTTAATCCCATCACCCTGGAGCTAGAGGACTTTTGTCTTGTAGATAGGCTGACCCAGTCTTTCTTAATGAGCACCAAATATCTGCTGGGGGCAGGGAGCTGCTTTCTGTCTTTAAAACGTGTTTCTTCTTTTATCATCCAAGGAAATATAATATTCTGGTTTTTTAAATATTTCCCAAAATATTTCATTCTTCTAGGAGAGGGGTGGGTGCTAACTTTCTACACATAATAGAGTTGAAAAGTAGGACATCAGGCCCCTCCTTTATTCTGTTCAAAAAGGAAATGATTTTGAGGATAGGATTAATGTCCAACACCTTGAACTACACAATGTAAAAGGATAGGGTAGTCCCTCTAGTTATATTGAGAACATCTGTATACAAATTTGCATCATGATCTGAAAAAGTCACCAAGGAACTATCAATAATGATTTTGGGGAGAAAATTCTAATTCTTCCCTCCTGTGTAGATGTTAATTACCTTCTGTTGTGCTGTGTCTTTGATAATGGAGTCACTGTTGTTTCAAAGAGAAAATTACAATTCATGGGACCAAAACAGTCTGTGAGTGAGTAGGGAGTGCTACTTATGGTGTCGGGAAACCAAATTATACTATATGGTTTGGATTTCTAAATTTTTTCTCCTCCTCTTCCTGTCTCCCAAGTTTATTCTCACATACCATTGTACTCTCTGATTAAAATCAAGCTGACCAGTCCAGTGTACACTGCTATGTATTGATTGTATATAGTTGTGTTAACTGTGCTAAAATGAAACTAACCTTTAGATCAGTGTTTTTCAACCACTGTGCCGCGGCACACTAGTGTGCCGTGACATAGTGTAAGGTGTGCCGTGGGAAAAACACTTTATATATAGTCAATATAGGCACAGAGTTAATTTTTTTTAACATTTTCTAATGGTGGTGTGCCTCGTGATTTTTTTCATGAAAAAAGTGTGCCTTTGCACAAAAAAGGTTGAAAAACACTGCTTTAGATGACCCTAACTGTTAACTGTGCTAAAGTGAAACTAATCTTTCAATGATCCCATCTGTTTTGGAGGGAAAATTAGAACATTTATATTTGGGCGGGCTTTTTCTAGTTCTATGATTGGTTAAGGCCCCGTGGGCCTAGAGTATAATCTCAGGCATTTGCCTGCAGTTTCTCAGTTCCATTTTTGAGTCAATTAAAGCTGTTGCAGGTCTGGTTCTTGCCTACTGGTCTGGTTCTTGCCTACTGAAGCCCACTGCATAATATGCACTCTTGGAGCAAGCCTAATTTTTACCTTCCCCCTGACCTGGGTGAGTTGAGGACTTCCAACAGTGAGTCCATGGATGCCAAACTAACAGTGGATAGGAATTGATCCAAAGTTATCAATTTTAAGAATAAGATGGCAAACCTATGAATACTGGGGTTTTTTTTTCCTGTGGTCCACTTAACTTTGTGGCATTGAATCTCACTGCTTTGGAAAACAGTTTGAGAGGCACCAGGAGCAAGAGCTGCTGCCTCTCATTAAAAGGCTACAAATCACAAAGAGTCGGGTTGGAGGCTCCTGCCCAGAAAGTGCCACACCCCTGATCCAGCTTCTCCTACTGTCCTAGAAATCTGGGGATCAGTGGCAGCAAAGCACTGATCCCCACTTCAAATCCAGTTCTGGTCACCCAATTCAAAAAAGATGTTGAGATTCTGAAAAGAGTGCAGAGAAGAGCAACAAAGATGATTGGGGGGGGGGCTGGAGGCTAAAACCTACGAAGAACAATTGCAGGAATTGGGTATTGCTAATCTATAGTAGTGACAAGATATATCAGGGTGACATGATAGCAGTGTTCCAGTATTTGAGCAGCTGCAATAAATGGAAAATAACCAAGGAGAGATTCAACCTAAAAGAGCCGAGGTGGCGCAGTGGTTAAATGCAGCACTGCAGGCTACTTCAGCTGACTGCAGTTCTGCAGTTCGGCTGTTCAAATCTGACTGGCTCAGGGTTGACTCAGCCTTCCATCCTTCCGAGGTGGGTAATATGAGGACCCGGATTGTTGGGGGCAAGATGCTGACTCTGTAAACCGCTTAGAGAGGGCTGAAAGCCCTATGAAGCGGTATATAAGTCTAACTGCTATTGCTATTGCTAACCTAGAACTAAGGAGAAAATTCCTGACAGTGAGAACAATCAATCAGTGGAACAGCTTGCCTCCAGAAGTTGTGGGTGTCCCATCACTGGAGGCTTTTAAGAAGAGATGGGCATTGTTGTGAGTGATTAGGAAGACGAAGCAGAAATAAGATAAAATTAGACTATAGTACTAGCATTGTGTTCACCTAGTTAGGCGCAACAGAGGAGTGAATAACAGAATAACAGAGTTGGAAGGGACCTTGGAGGTCTTCTAGTCCAATCCTCTGCTCATGCAAGAGACCCTATACCAGGGATGTCAAACTCAAGGCCCGGGACCTGGATCCTGCCCATGGGGTGCTTAGATCTGGCCCGCGGCATTGCCCTAGAAACAGCAAAGAACCAGCCCACTGAGCCTTTGCTAGTGAAAACAGAGCTCGGGAGGGCTACATCTAGTCAAATGAAAAAAGACTAGGTGACAGATTCTAGCACTGTTTCAATATTTGAGGGGTTCCTACAAGGATGAGGAGATCAAATTATTTCCAAAGCACCAGAAGACAAGACAAGAAACAATGGATAGAAGCTAATGAAGGAGAGAAGCAACCTAGAACTAAGGAGAAATTTCATAACCATGAAGACAATCAACCAATGGAATCTCTTGCCTTCAGAAGCTGTGGGTGTTCAATCACTGGAGGCTTTCAAAAAGAGAATGTACAAGCATTTGTCTGAAAGGATATCAATTTTCTGCTCGTGCAGAAGGTTGGACTAAAAGACCTCCAAGGTCCCTTCCAACTCTATTATTCTATGTTCTAAGCATAGTTCCAGCCAATTAGTGCACCTAACAAGACTGAAAAAGCAATGGGGAAAAGGTTTTTGGACAATTTTGTTTTTCAGAGTAGCACGGTTCGGATTTGATTCAAACAAATTCTCTATTGGGTGTTTTTTTGCTAGACAAAGTTGAAATATTGCCCTTGCCTCATCTCTGCTATCCATTCATTTAAAAGTGCAGGAAGGATATAAAAAGAAACTGTTGTAATGCAACCTTGAAGAATATCTAGGGGAAACTTGGCAAGCCAAAGATTCTGTAAATGGTTTATTAACAGGGAAAAAAGACCCATTTTTCCCTGTTTTTGAGCAATAAGATGGACTTTTCTCTCTCTACATCAGAAGTTTTCAACTTTGGCAACTTTGCAGGCTGGGAAATTCTGGGAGTTGAACTCCACACATTTTAAAGTTGTCAAAATTGAGAAACACCGCTCTAAGGAAATGAAAATGTATGGCACTCCATTACACTCCATTAACCAAGGAAAATATATTTGCTTTTATATCTGATAAAGCTGTAGACTATATTTTTACTACATCATTAATTTCCTGTGAGAATACAGCCCCCTGAACATTACACTGAAAGATCCAATTGCATACTTTATTCTTTGTGCGTTTTCAAATATCTTTAAAAGAATAGCTCCATATGCACATATTTCCCTCAGAAAAGGAACCATTGAATTCACTGGAATCTATGAATGAACAAACATACGTAGTAATATATAAGAGAGAAAAAGAAGGCACTTACGTAGGTCAGTGTGTATTTTTTCAGTGGCCAATGTAAATGAAGGTATTCCTTTTGGGCAGGGGTGGGCTTCAAAACTTTTAGCAAGGGGTTCTCTGCCCAGTTGCTGGGTGGGTGTGGCCGTAGTGGGCATGGCCTAGTCAGCCTCCTGCACCACAGGGGGGGGGCATTTTTGCCCTCCCTGGGCTCCGGAGGCTTTCCTCGAGCCTCCAGGAGGAGAAAAATAGCCTCTCTAGGATCCGGCAACCCTCTTCCTGAACTTCCTGTAGGCCCATTTTCCACCATCCCCAAGCTTCTGTGTGTGCCCTGCACTTACCTGCATCCAAAACAGGCCACATGGGGACTCCTGGGAGGGACAGGATGGGGTGTATGAGCCAGCATGGTGCTGCAGCTGCCAAAAACACCAATGCAGTCCTATGCTGCATCAATAAATGGATAGCATCAAGATCATGGAGAGGGATAATACTGCTTAACACTGTGCTGGTCAGACTATTGTCAGCGTTCCAAATAGCATCCAAAAGTAAATCAAAGTCCAAGGCAAAGTATTGCTCAAAGTTCCAGTTTATTAAGAGAGCCATGTTGGCACATCTGGGAAAACCTGAATCTGAAAGCCTCCTGGTTTTCACCACCTACTTGAAAGTTGAAGATCTTGCCCCCATACCCACAAGTTCATCACATGGTCCAATCCCCCACTGCCATGCTGGCAGTTCCACCCATCCAATTCCGGTCAGGTGCAGAGGTGCAGAGACAAAGGATGACCTTGGCTTTCTAGAAAGAATTTTGTTATGGCTACATAGTATATAACTCCTTACAATCCCTCCTCTCATTTTCCCACAATAGAAAATGCATAGTAGAATAATAGAAAGTGTGGCAGGCCAAAGATCCAAAAGAAAAGATGGCTGCAGGCTAACAACTATACTTGGAATACTGTATTCAGTTCTTGTCACCACAATATAGAAAAGAGTACAGAGAAGAGCAACAAATATCATAAAGGGTCTGGAGGTTAAACAATATGATCAATGGTTGAGAGAACTAGGTTGCTGTTGTTAGTTGCGAAATTGTGTCGGAACCATGGACAACATTCCTCCAGGCCTTCCTGTCCTCTATATCCTCTAGGGACCATTTAAGCTCACACCTACTGCTTCGATGACTCCATTCAGCCACCTCATTCTCTGTCGTCCCCTTCCTCTTTATTCAGTCTTTCCCAGCATTAGGCTCTTCTCCAGTGAGTCCTTCCTTCTCATTAGGTGGCCAAAGTATTTGAGTTTCATCTTCAGGATCTGGCCTTCTAAAGAACAGTCAGGGTTGATCTCCTCTAAGACTGACCGGTTTGATTGCCTTACAGTCCAAGAGACTCACAGATGTCTTCTCCAGCACCATAGTTCAAAGGCCTCAATTCTTTGGCACTCAGCCTTTCTTATAGTCCAACTTTCACAGCCATACATTGCAACTGGGAAAACAAGGTAGGCACAGAGAACTAGGTATGTCTAGTCTAATGAAGAAAAGGACTAGGGATGACATGATAGCAGTTTTCCAGTACTTGAGGGGTTCTCACAGAGATGAAGGGGTTGACCTATTCTGCAAAGCACCTGAGGGCAAAACAAGAAGAAATGGGTGGGAGATCATTCATGAGAGATCCAAGCTAGAACTAAGAACAGATTTCCTGACAGTGAAAAACAATTAAACAGTGTAATGACTTGTCTCCAGAAGTTGCTCCATCATTGGAGGTTTTCAAGAAGAGATTGGACAACTGTTTGTCTGCAATGGTGCAAGATTTCCTGCTGAAACAGAGTGGTTGACAAGGTCCCTTCCAAGCTTGTTGTTCTATGTTTAATGGTAGTCCTCCTGGCACTCATTCTATAACCCTATGTCAGGGTTCCAACCAATGCCCTATTAAATTCAGGAGTCTCAAGCCATTTTGCAAAAAAAATCCAGTTGTTTATTAGGAGCACTATGTCAACACAACCTAGGTGAAACCAGTTCTGACTTCACCCAGTTTGCGCCTTGCCTCTGACTCTGTTGCTACAAGGTGTGCCACCAGTCACATTCCCCAACAAAGCAATTTTGTGGGTCCTAGAAGTCACTCCCTTTGGCAGTTGTGGGTCTCTGTGGAAATGGCCTTGATTTGGCCAGCTAGGATGTGTTTTATTTTGACTGAAGTGTGAATTCCTCGATGCAGCTGCAAGGCGCGATTTCCAATTCCCCCCTGCCCATGGCAACTCAGGGGCAGGTCAGGAAAGCTTTGCAAGTTGACAGTGTGAGAGTGGAGTATTTGGTGAGGTACTTTTATTATGGTTTGTCCTATAGCTAGCCAGATGTTCAGACTGGATTTGGCATTTTTTCCCATGTACCTTAACACCTTTGTCACAGTGACTGACTCAGGAAATTAGCACAACACAAAAGCTTAAAAAAAGGTGAATGAGGAGAAGATACTTCTATCCCTGTCCTCTATTAACATAGATAGTGTTGACACCCGCAAAGAATGGAATATCCTTCCCACAGCTGTAAAAATCAAAACAGCCGCCTTGCATGTTTTTCTAGCAAATGTTCAATCACTGGATTGTATTTTTTCAAGTGAATTTTTGGGATACAAATAAGAGAGGCAAGACAATAAATAAATACAATTTGGGAAGCAGAAAGATATTCCCTTAGATTTTTCTTCTTCACCCACCCATTCACCCCCACCTCAACCTTTCTTCTCTACTTTTTGTAGCACGGAGCAGGTGATATTTCTGCAGGCATTGCAATGGGGGAGAAACAGATTATTTATCGTGTTTTTTTCAGCCTGTTAGAAGTTTCTACTACAGTTTGTAGCAGTGCTTTTCAACCCTCATAACTTTAAAATGTGTGGATTTCAACTCTAAGAATTTGTCGAATGCTTTTGTGCCTTGTATGATTCGTGCATTTTAAGCTTGCTACAGCATACAGAATGCAAGCCACTCACAAGTTATATGGATTTAGTATACAATCCTCGGTAAATAAATAATTGCATGCTAATTTGTTATATTTTGTTATAACAAACAAGAGAGGGTCATCAAAAAGGGGGTTTTGTATATTAGATATGTTTGCCCACACCTTGCCTTAGGCTATAGATCTACAAAAAGCCATTTCCACATTGTTTGTCTTCTGAAACTGTGCTGCAAACCTTTTGAGCTAAAGAACAGAAGAAAAAGGTATCCTCTATGCCTTGCATCTGTCCCTAAAATATGTCAAAATTGTTTGTCCTTGGTGGTCCTTTTAATGTAGCAGAAGAAGGTGATAAAATACATGAGCAATGTACTGATTCTCGCTTTAACAGAATTTAATTTTTGTTCTGGTCCATTTTGACTCCGCTCAGCTGTCTTTCAATTGGCAAAATACACTCCTTGGTCCAAAAATGTTGCCTAAGCTTGCTTTCAACCATTAACATTCCGGGGTGGGCTTCAAAAATTTTAGCAAGGGGTTCTTTGCCCGGTTGATGGGTGGGCATGGCCATGGTGGGTGTGGCCTAGTCGGCCTCTTGCACCATGGCAGGGGGGAGTTTTTGCCATTTCCAGGCTCTGAGTCCTCATTTCACTCACCTTGGAAGGATGGAAGGCTGAGTCAACCTTGAGCCGGTGAGATTAGAACCGCTGAACTGCAGATAACAGTCAGCTGAAGTGTCCTGCAGTACTGCACCCTAACCACTGCGCCACCTCGGCTCTTTATATCTATAGTGTTAAGTTACAGTATGTTTGACAGTGATAGTGTGCATTTTGGATTCAAGTTCTGTTAATATACAGCCTGTTGTGCCTTAAGATGGCTTCTACTGGAAGCACTGTGGAATTGCCATGGTAATGGCTTTGCAGTACTCCACAAGGGGGCTCCCTCTAATACAGGATTGTGATAAATACATACCCGGGCTACGCCAGGTTCTCAGCTAGTTCTGGGGGGGAAATCAGATGGAACAAATTCATGTGGGGAGCAAATCCTATCTCTTGGTAGCTATTTTAGGGTACAAGAAAATGTCTTGTGGAATACCTACAAAACCCAGTCATATGCCTGCCTCAAAATTATGAGTTGAGTTGCTTACTTTATTTATATTCTGCTATTGTTATTTTATAAATAATTTAAGGCAATGAACATATCCAACATATCTTCATCCTTCTAATTTTCCAGAACAATAAACCTGTGAGGTGAGTTAGGCTGAGAGAGTGTGACTGTAAAAAAGTATATAATATTCTTCCCCAAGTGAGCATGGGTTATGTTCTGGATATGTTAAATCTTATCCTGAATGGGATTTTGGGGAGTTGCACCACATCTAGAGTCTGCCATTTAGTAGAAAGGTATGACACAACAACAACAGCAGCACCAATAATAATAATAATAATACAACAATCAGAAAAATCCTCACCTGACCCTTCCAGAAAATATTCCTTGAAAGATCTATTTGAATGCTGAATTCCATTTTCAATTAAGATTTTTCATACCTATTCTTTGGGAAAGCTTGGTCCAGACTCTGGACCCATTTGAAAACAATTTTTGTTTTTTTCTGAGTGCCCAGAAGATAATAGCCTTCAGCAACATTCCTTCTGAATAGGAAACCAATGGGGGTGGCTGGAGGGGTAGAAGAAATGAAACACTGACGTGGAAAGGGAGGGTCATCTTTTCTAGCAAGCGAAGTATTCTAGATAAGCCAAGGTGTGACATTTGTTTCCAAAAAATGACATGAAGATTAATAACCAACCAACACCAACTGGAACAGTTATTGTGAAAAGTGTTAGAGGAAAAAATATGTGCTAAGTTGCTTTGGCCCTTAGCAGCTAGGAACAACCTGCCAGCTTAATTAATTGGGTATAAAATGCTAGATATTTAAGGGTTTCAAAAGTCAAATGAAAATCTTTTAGAATTCAGAAGGGAAGGAATCTAGCCAAAACTTGCTTATTAACCTGCAATTTGCTGCCAAAGTGAGCAATGGCAACTGCCAGTTTCATTTGGTTTTAATAAGGATAAAAGACCCGCTCATTGCCTGTCACTGATCACAGAAGCACACAGAAATATAACTGTACAAAGCATGTCATTAGAACACAGAATAAGAGGCAGAAATGAGACACCCAACAGGGTAAAGGAAATAGGTAAGAGGCAGAGATGGGGCCAGGCCAGGGCTGTCTGACAGTTATCAGCTACCTTCGGAGTCGGAGATCAGTGGGGCAGAAGAACAATTGGAACCTGTTCCCGATATGCGCATGCACAGAGCTGCCAGGAGAAGAGAAAAGCTAAGGAACAAAATTCGACTCAGGAGTAAAGCCACAGATGGACAGTGAATGGCCCCTCCCATAGGGAATAAAGGGGAGCGAAAGGGGAGGGGAGTTTGCAGGAGACAATTAGTTCGCTTAATTAGTGTGAAGATTTGTTCATGACTCTCAGAGACTCCTTGGCAGTGGTGGACTTTTTTTACTACCAGTTCTCTGGGTGTGGCTTGGTGGGTGTGGCATGGCTTGGTGAGCATGGCTTGGTAGGCATGGCAGGGGAAGGATACTGTAAAATCTCCATTCCCTCCTGATCAGCTGGGACTTGGGAGGCAGTGAATAGATGCAGGCAGGGCGAGTCAGAGGTGGTATTTAGTTCTCTAAACTAACCAAAATGTCCACTACCGGTTCTCCAGAACTGGTCAGAACCTGCTGAATACTACCTCTGCTCCTTGCCATGCATTTTCTTGTACAGCATTGTATTTGGAAGACATCTGCCTGGCAGCTCTCCAAGCCTACTAAGGTCTCTGGTTGTAAATTCACCCTTGAAAGACTGTTTCCCGGGACTTTCCTAGATGTGAATGAGAGGAATTCACGTTAGCTTAATAAAAAAGGGGTTTTGTTGTGACAAGGAGTCTGCTTCGTGATTTTGTGAAGCCTTGGTCAGAACACGGTGATTTCCCAGAATGAGAAGCCTTTGGTCATGCTGGCTGAGAATTCTGAGTGTTGTAGGAGCCATGGACTTGGAAGATAGGGTGCTAAGGAAAGATGGCCTGCTACATTCATCAGTAGGGCAATTCTCTTAGGTGAATTTCTTATGGTCCAAGGTACATGAATGTTTCCAATCATAGATCAACTTTCACCTATGTGATGGTAAGCAAGTTTAACACTCCTTTACAGAAATACTTGTCCTGTAGTTATATGGACTGAAAGGACAACAAGATGGTAGATGCTCCAAGCTTTGAAAGTCCTGAATCAGCGTAATCTCCTCCTAAGGCAATTGCAATAGTCAATGGAAACTAGAGAAGAAAGAAGCCAAATTCTTCTCATGGTTTGGCTCTTAGGTCAATTGGACCCATTGGTAAAAAGAGGAAAGAAAGCCCCACCAAAGAAAACGATGCTAAATCGGAGAATTATTTTAGAGGAGTAACAATGTTTAGGCAGGCAAGTAAGTTTATATCATACATTATAACTTTATTTCGGTCATTGACCAATAAAAATAGAAAAAATAGCAAATAGCACTTAGACTTATATACAGGGGTGGGATTCAGCCAGTTTGGACCGGTTCATGTGAACCGGGAGTTCTGGCGACCAGTTGGCCTCACCCACCTGCCTCTGCGCTAGTCTGCCCTATACTTCCTTTGTTTGAAGCCCAGCTGTTTTACTCACCAGGGCTGCAGTAGAAGGTAAGTTTTAGAGCTATTTTGAAATGAACTGCATGCTCGCGGAGCTCAGCAAAACAGTTGCTACAGCAGTTGAATCCCACCACTGCTTATATACAGCTCCATCAGGGGTGGGTTCCTGCCAGTTCTCACCTCTTCTATAGAAGAGGTTCCACAAATCTACAGTGCCGTTTAGAACCGGTTCCAGCACCCTCCCCCTTCCCGTCTGCACATCATCAAGATTAAGAGCGAGAGAAGCAATTCTGGGAGTTGAAGTCCACAAGTCTTAAAGCTTTCAAGTATGAACACCCCTGGGGTATTTTTTCTAAAGGGTTAGGGGTGCAAGGGTCTTGTAACTTGACAGCTTTAAGACTTGCGTGCTTCAAATGCCAGTTTCTGAGCCAACATTTTGGTTGCTAAGCAAGAGCATTGTTAAGTGAGTTTTACCACATTTTACAAGTTGGCCATGCCCACCCAGTTACATGGCTGGCAAGCCACTCCCACCCGGTCACATGACCAGCAAGCCACTCCCACAAAGCAGGCCACACCTACAGAAGAGATTCTAAAAAAAATTGAAACCCACCACTGAGCTCCATAGCGCTTTACAGCTCTCTCTAAGCAGTTTACAGAGTCAGCGTATTGCCACCAACAATCTGGGTCCTCATTTAGCAATAGCAATAGCAATAGCAGTTAGACTTATATACCGCTTCATAGGGCTTTCAGCCCTCTCTAAGCGGTTTACAGAGTCAGCATATTTGCCCCCAACAATCCGGGTCCTCATTTCACCCACCTCGGAAGGATGGAAGGCTGAGTCAACCTTGAGCCGGTGAGATTTGAACCGCTGAACTGCAGATAACAGTCAGCTGAAGTGGCCTGCAGTACTGCACCCTAACCACTGCGCCACCTGGGCTCATTTTACCAACCTCAGAGGGATTGGAGTAAACTTGACCCCGTCAGGATAAAACTCCTGGCTGTGTGCTGAGTTAGCCACAATACTGCATTCTAAATATTGTGCCACCAGATTAACAAAATTAATCCCTAACACCAGTGATTACTGGCCTCCATTTGCAGGTAAAGCTTACACATAATATAGCAACATTTTGTTACTTTTAAAGAGATAGATGTATCCTGATTATCTAATAAATAACAGAAATAAAAATTAGTGGACTTTCCTACAAAGGTAGCTAAAAAGGGAGTAATCAGGTGGTGGCAAAAGTCCTGTAGAACTGGCAGAGTAAAAGGACATGGGCTGTGGTTTCAATAGGTAGTTCAATTGAGCCCCTATTTTATTAAGTGTTTCACAATAAGTTTATAGTTTTATGAAATAAATTTCTAGACCAAGAAAACTCAGCCAGAAGCAGGTGGGTGCCTAGGATCTGCAGAAAAATAATAGTAAGCTAAGGGAAAATGTTAACTTTCAGAAAGTGTGGACCATTTGATTGTGGTCACCAGGGGTGTGTGGGATTATTACTTTTTTATTATTTTGTACTGGCCTTATGTCCTTGTAAGCTACCGCTGAGAGTGAGTGGGGCAGCTATATAAATTTTCTTAAGCAAACAAACTGCAAGAATGCAAGCTAACTGCTGGGAAAGTATTCGACGACTGAGAATTGCTACCATATTAATCAGTAAATCCATTTATGCTTCGGTGTAAGTATGTCCTGGCCTTAGGCTTATATATATGTAGGATGGATTTTTGCAATGGGTACATCAACAGGACTGTAAGATACACTAAAGCAGGGATGTCAAACTCGATTTCATTGAGGGCCGTATAAGGGTTATGTTTGACCTCGGGGGCCCAGAGTAGGCGTAGCCAGGGTGGACATGACCAGCTGGACATCACTTGTGTTGGGGGCACATGTGGTGGTCTGAGCACTCTGCCAGCGAAAACAGGCTCCTAAGCTCCATTTTTTTCTGTGACGGCCTCCTGCAACCTTCTGCCAGCAAAAAAGGAACTTGGGCCGGTCTTTCACTGTTTCCAGGGCAACCCCGTGGGCCAGATCTAAGCATCCCACAGGCCAGATCTGGCCCCTGGGCCTTGAGTTTGACACCCCTGCACTAGGGAAAAACCAATTTCATATTGTTGCCAGAAAACCACATAGACCACTGATGGTGAACCTTTTCGGCACTGAGTGCCCAAACCGGAACATGCATGCATTCGTGCATGTGTGCTGAAAATCTGAATACCAGGTGGCTGGTGCACATACATGCGCAGGCCACCCGGTCTTCGGGTTCCAAGCATGCATATGCACGCCAGCCAGCTGGTCTTCAGGTTTTTGGCACACACATGCATGTTCCAGTTTGGGCACTCGGTGCCAAAAAGGTTTTCCATCACTGTATGCATGCTGGTCTTCATGTGCAAAGACCAGGTCGCTGGTGTGCATGCACATGCCAGAAACCAGAAGAGCAGTGGCGATGGTGCACGTGCCCAGAGAGAGGGCTCCATGAGCCACCTCTGGCACGCGTGCCATAGGTTCACCATCACGGACATAGACCATGTCCAAAAAGCCTCTATGCTTCCCTCAAAAAAGACTTGAGCTAGTGCAAAACTCACAAGCAAGCAGCCTTGTTACATCACATGACAGCATAACATTCATGCTGTGGTTGTGCTCAGGCATGCCTCCACTCCTGAGGATGATCTTAATTTGGGGATATTTCTCCTGGGCAAGCATGAGCCAGTGAAGTCATCATTGTCTGTGTAATCAGACCAGGGGTGGGTTGCTGCCGGCATTACTGCTGGTTTGGGGCATGCACATTTGACCATAAATACAATAAAAAAAATTGCTCTGTGCATGCGCAGAAGCAAAAAACCCAAGATGGTGGCGGCTACAGCACCGGCGGAAGAACCAGTTCGATGGTGTGGTAGGCCTGGTTCACTGCCGGTTCCATCTGCCCAGGCCACCAAACTACTACCAATTCAGCCGAACCGGTACGAACCGGTAGGAACCCACCATTGAATCAGACCTTGTTTTATGAGATGGAGAAATGTGCCACTCAAGCGGAGAGGAGTGAACGGGCATTGGAGAAAGAAATAAAGGTCAGTTGTTTGTGTTCATGTATCATTTAACAAAAAAGAGTGGAGCTGCAGTCCTCCATTCTTATCTTAGAATAAGTCTTATCAAAATGATTCACTTCTTGTCAAGAACATGAAGGGCACTGCCTGAGTACAACAGCCAGCCCTGTCGAATCTCCTACTCTTTATGTCTTGAACAAAATTAATAAGCCCAGCCATAAGGACTGCTTTCAGACAAAGGACTTGCATCACATGCCAGGTGCTTGCTTCTTGTTGTTAGTTGCGAAGTCGTGTCCCTCCCATCACGACCCCATGGACAATGTTCCTCAGGCCTTCCTGTCCTCTACCATCTTCTGGAGTCCATTTAAGCTCACACCGACTGCTTCGGGGACTCCATCCAGCCACCTCATTCTCTGTCGTCCCCTTCTTCTTTTGCCCTCAATTGTTCCCAGCATGAGGCTCTTCTCCAGTGAGTCCCCTCGTCTCATTAGGTGGCCAAAGTATTTGAGTTTCATCTTCAGGATCCGGCTTTCTAAAGAGCAGCCAGGGTTGATCTCCTCTAGGACTAACCGGTTTGAGCACCTTGCAGTCTAAGGGATCATAGAAGTCTTCTCCAGCACCAGAGTTCAAAGGCCTCAATTCTTTGGCGCTCAGCCTTTTTTATGCTCCAACCTTCACAGCCATCCATTCCAACTGGGAAAACCGAAGCCTTGACTCTACACACTTTTGTTGGCAGGGTGATGTCTCTGCTTTTTAGTGTGCTGCCTAGATTTGCCTCCCCAGGAACAAGCGTCTTTTAATTTATTGGCTGCAGTCCCCGTCTGTGGTGATCTTGGAGCCCAGGAAAATAAAACCTGTCACTACCTCCATTTCTTCCCCATCTATTTGCCAGGAATTGAGAGGGCCAGATACCATGATCTTCGCTTTCTTAATGTTGAAGGTGCTTGCTATGATGTTCAATTTCATTTACCCTTAAGGTTCCTCACAGACCGAATAGGAATTAGTTTTCTAATAAAAAGAAGAGCCAGAAAAGGAGAAAACACTATGAAATACTCATAGAAGGACAGAAATAAACCATTTTTTCTTCCTGGGATATTAATGGATGGTTAGAGTTAATGGACCTTCATTTAACTTCAGACCATAAATCTCAAAACCATCATTAATCCCCATGAAAACATTGAGCTTTAGTCATTAATGCTTAATAACTCAGAAAAACAGACAGATTGTTAATATTAATTTACATTACAAAACTAGTCAGGTCATCCTCAACCCTTTCTGTTGCCATCCCTCAAGAGAGAGAAAACAGGGCATAATCAAATAAAAATAATGATTGACTGAGGTCAGTATCATGAGATACTAACCTCAGATACTCAGAGCCTCTGCTGAGTTTTATTCATTGCTAAATCATCTTCATTTCTTAGTATGGCTTTGTATATTTAAGTTTGCCCAAACATTATAAATCATAATGCAGATTTGACATTCCTTGTGCATAATTAGAGACTCATAATGCTAAACCTCCTATCGTGTTTCCCCAAAAATAAGACAGGGCCTTATTTTCTTTTGAACCCCAAAATAAGCGCTTGGCCTTATTTTCGGGGAGGTCTTATTATTTTTGAGGTGTGGGAGGCCCCTTAACCTCGGCCTGCAGTCCACGGATCAGTTGATCCAGAGGGGGGGCAGAAGTTCTTGTCTCTGTTTCTGGCACACTCTTGCCAGCCCTGGCATCACTGGGCCTGCTGCTCTTTTTGCAGCTGCCACTAAGAGAAAGGGCATGATAGCTAGGGTTTGGGAGAGCAGCCTCTGTAAGGCTGTTCTGCGTGGGTGGCAGGTACATGTGGGGCATGTTCTCCCCCTTTTCCCCACTAGGAAATGGTGGGGACTGGCTCTGCATGGATTTCAATATTTTAGAGGAGGGCTTATTTTCAGGGGACGACGATCCGGTGGGCTGGCCCGCCCACCCCTGTGCTTTACTTACCTATATCCTCTCATCTGATTCATGCAGCAGAGTGGATTGCCGTGCCTCAGCTGTGTTACTCCCCAGAAGTTACATGGAAGGTAAGTTTTGTTGAAACTGCGCACACACACGGAGCGAAGCACGCGATCACTGAACCGGTTGTTAAACCAGCAGGATCCCACCACTGCCATGGTGTGTTTGTGTGTGTGAATGTGCAGCCATTAAAACTTCAGAATTGGGTCATAAGTACCTTTTGGGTTGTTTGTCATAACTTTGAATGGTGGCTAAGCAAGGCCAGCTGTATGCAAATTTAGTGTCCTTTCAAAAGTGCCAATCATGGTTTGAGCAAGATGGCTAGTCCCTCATCTCCAGAGCAATAATAGACACACTGGAGACCACCACCTTGCAGCTGTCAGGAACATTTGTGGGTGATCTCAAGTCCTTTCCTCGTCTGGAGAGGTTTCAAAAAGCTGGTTGACTCACCAGTAATTGGGTCCAACATAAGACTGTCCACACAGCCTCCCCCTCTTCTGTAGTGATAAAAGGGGAAACACATTATGAGATGAAAAAAATCAGGTTGTATAGGGGTCGCTTACAATATTTAGTGCATTGGAAGGGGTACCCTTTGTCCAAAGCTACTAGAGTGAAAAGCTGGAACCTAAAAGCTGATAAGTTAGTAAAACAATTCCATGATAAGTTTCCCGATAAGACAAAGGCTCCCCCTGGGGGGGAGGTGTTTAATTCTGTTATGTTAACCCTTACATTATTATTTTTTCAGGGTGTGGTTTTCTTCTGAGGAGAGGCCACCTGTCAGGCCTGCAGCCATATTCCCTTTTGGATCTTTGGCCTGCCACACTTTCTAATATTTTATTATGCATTTCTATTGTGGGGAAATGATCAACCTGATCAATGTACGCCCAGACTCAAGAAGTAAGCTAGCTTCCCTGGGGTCTCATCAAATGCTGCCCGGAACTGTGGGAGCGTGAGAGCCGGCAGGACTGGTGGTTGAATTTGAGCGGGCCATTGGTCGGCTGCTTGGGGTGGTAGGCCCCCTTGTTCAGCCGCTCCCAGTGGTGGAGGTTGGGCAAATGCCTGTTGAGGCATTGCTGGTGGGGCTGGAACCTGGGGGGGGGGGCAGTTACCTGAAATGGCATCATCTGCTGAGGAGGGGCAGGCACCCATTGGTATTGGGCCCATCCATGACCTGGGAAGAAAGACCACCCCGGTGGTGCTTGATTCACAGGTTGCAGCCCAAACATTGGTGGCTGGCTAAGGGGAGATGTGCCCCAGGCCCTTTCTGCTGGCTGGATTGAAAGGCCCGAAAGTAAAGCATTCTGCTGCAGCTATGGGCTCTGCTTTTAGCAAAGGTATCTTCAATCCATCATTTCTTCTCACAAAGTCATATATTCAAGTTCTTTGAATACTTGGGATTTAAGCCAGAGGATTTTGGCAACCCAGCTATTTTAGATTGTGTTAAACATATTAGCATAATTGAATGGCCAAATTTTTGAACCATCCTAGCAAAAATTCTGATCGTTTACATCAAATTAAATATTTCTGCAGCTCTAACATGTCATTTTGCAGCTATTACATACCATTTAGGTGACAATTCTCCTATCTATATTCTTTTGTTCTTAATTAAAAATAACTATTTTCATGGCAGAAATTGCTCTGGGTGCACATACAAACAGGTTTTGAGAAGCCAAATTCTGCCCTTCAACCAGTGGTGGGATTCCGCTAGTTTGCACCTATTCGGGAGAACTGGTTGTTAACTTTCTAAGCAGTTTGGAGAACTGGTTGTTGGAAAAAAAAATCTCCTTTCTCCCCTCCCCACTCCTTTATAGAGCTAATCCTGTAAGGAAGGCAAGACATTATGGTGTTGTTTCTAGCCTAATCTTTATTGCCCTGCTTACAGAAACTGCCTCTCCGGTTAATCCTTATTACATTGTAACAGCTAAGGAGACGTGCCCATTGATGTGAGTGACATTGAGTTGGCCACTCCCACCCAGTCACATGACCACCAAGTCCAGCCTACCCAGCTGGTCATTAGGGCAGAGAACTGGTTGTTAAATTATTTGAATCCCATCATTGCCTTCAACATATATAACATATAGCCAAGAAGAATTTGGAGCTGTAGACATGGAGTGGAAAGCACAGGGGTGAAGGAATAAGGCTACATCATGTTATGCATTGGCAATAAAAGGTCATTGTATAAGATTTTTCCCCAAATAATTTGTTCTCTGGACACCCACAGTCCAGTTCATGCTTTTTCGTCTGATCTGGGTTTTCTTAACCTCTTCCCTTTAAATATATCCTTTCTAATCTGCTTTTTTTCCTTGGGGGTCCTGTCATGAGGCAGAAGTTAAGTACTGAGATAGTAAACAAAAATCAAACCCATACTTTATCTGCAAGTTAGTATCAACTCTTACTTACATACATAGATGTCTTTCCATGACAATTTGTCCCCAGTTTGACCTTTCAGGAATCATTAGAAGACCTGAAGGCCCAGGTTGGGGGCAGATCATTCTGGAGAAAATTATCTAGATGGTCACTGAGTCAAGATCCACCTGATGGCACATACTGTATTTTGCGGAGTGTAAGACACTCTGGAGTATAAGATGCACATTAGTTTTTGGGGAGGAAAACAATAAAAAAAATGATTCTGCCTACCATATCACATTTTTGGTCAGTTCCAGGTGGCGGGGGATCGGCAGTGGCGGGGATCCCCACTGGTGGAACTGGCCGAAAACACAACACACAGAGGCCAAGAATGGGGCGTGTGGAGGCCAAAAACGTGGTGTGCGGAGGCTGAAAATATGACGCGCAGAGGAGGTGATCAGTGGCAATGTGCTGTCGCAATCCCTGTAGCCTGAAACGGGTCTAAAATGGAGTGTTCAGAGGCTGAAGGGTGGGAGCTGCTGGGTGAGCAGGGCTTCAGCAACATTCACTGTATAAGACACAACACAATTTTCACCCACTTTTAGGGGGGGAGTGCATGTTATACTCTGAAAAATATGGTAATTGTTTTTATCAAAGCAGGCAAGTAGAGATTAAAAGATACTGAAGTAAGGCAGTTAGCAGTTGGGCCTGTTAGTGGAAAGAGGAAAGCAAGATAGCAGATTTTACTTTACAGCAGTATCAAAGTTTGGGCAGACAAGTCAGGATGTGCATATTTTAAATTAAGTTCAATAAATTCATATTTATGCAATACAATATTTTTGCACACTTGATCAGTTGATCAGTCATCATCGCTGATGAGAGCAAATAGGAGTGCTTTCTAATATACTCACAAAAAAATAGAAAAGGCACAGGAAATCTGCTTTTCCTGAATCAAAGAGCAAGGTAACACAACCAAAGCTCACACTTCTAGATATCTCAGAGTAACACTTGTCACTCAAAGAAGCTGGGGTGTGAGTTAACGGGGATAGTTTCAACCTGCTTCAGAGTCATGGCAGTGTTAGGTTTTTGGGTGCAATCACAATCTGATAAATCCAATGAAACTCTGAACACAAGGCAATTTTAATCTGATCAAAGCAAAACTGGGTGACCTTAATCTCTCCCCCCTTGAATAGAGCAGTCAGGGAGAGCAAAAGCAAAAGCCACACACAAAAACTTTTTTTTCAAACTTCTTATAGTTTACACAGCTTGCACAGATCGTCATAGTGTTAGAAACATAATTTCATATCCATTAGTTCATGCAAATGTCATGATTTTCTCAGTGCTCTGAAAACAATGGACCTCAGGAAGGGGAAAGGAATACATTTTCTGACATTTAGCCCAGAGTTTGTTAGGGGATGCTATCTCACATTATTAGTTACAATAGGCAAATTCACATTTTGCATTTCACAAGAAGTTACTTAATAGCAATAGCAGTTAGCAATAGCAGTTAGACTTATATACCGCTTCATAGGGCTTTCAGCCCTCTCTAAGTGGTTTACAGAGTCAGCATATTGCCCCCACAGTCTGGGTCCTCATTTCACCCACCTCGGAAGGATGGAAGGCTGAGTCAACCTTGAGCCGGTGAGATTAGAACCGCTGAACTGCAGATAACAGTCAGCTGAAGTGGCCTGCAGTACTGCACCCTAACCACTTCGCCACCTCGGCTCTTAACTAGGCTACTTGGCAGTTATCCTGGAGGCTTTATATTTGCAGGTATTGCATTAGGTTACAATGGCGCTCAGCTCAGCAGGGAATCAAAAGCGGAGCTAGGTTACACTCTGTGCATGCTCTTATCCTTTTAGCAGAATTATTGCAAAGTCGCTTTCCTCTTTAGGTAGAACACCTGCATCCAACTGCCACTTCTCTGTGACGTTAGAGCTGAAGAGAGGCGTGGCCTGATCTTGTTCATCAGCTAGAGGATTATAATCAACTTTGTGCAGGTAAGATTTGGAGGGGGAGGAGAGAACATAACTGAGGTTACCTTTACCAAAACCTTGTTGGAAGAATTTCTTCCCTATGTTTCATTCCTTGCTCATTCAAATACTGGACAATGTATTGTGGAGCTCAAATTGGCCATGATGGGGGTGGCCTAGTCGGCCTCTTGCACTCCGGGGTGGTGGTGTTTTCACCTTCCCCAGGCTCCGCAGGCTTTCCTCGAGCCTCTGGGAGTGCAAAAATTGCCTCCTCCAGGCTCCGCAGGCCTTTCGTGAGGCCCATTTTTCCCCTCCCGAGCTTTCGTGCAGGCCCTGCATTTACCTCACATCCAAAAGGGGCCACATGGAGACTCCTGGGTGGGGCGTGGTGGGGTGGGAGGGGCAGGATGTGGTGGGCGGGGCCAGCCAGGGTGAGATTTGGAGGTTCTCCAAACCAGCCATAAAGTTAGCTATGGATTCTCCTGAACCTGGGTGAACCCATAGCAGCCCACCCCTGGATGTAGCCCAATTTCTAATTGGTACACCTTCTCTCTGTATTACCAGAAATGTAACCATTTCTCCTCATTCCTTCCTTATCTATGTGTTCATCTCATTTCTGCTCAGATTTCTAATAACTGGTTTCTAAGACCTTCTTGAGATAATTTGGTAAATGTTTATTTGGAAATAACCCACAGCAAAATCATTCAAGCTGTACATTTTAAATAATCCAAATGTCCCTTATTTCATTTCTGTTCCCCCAAATAGCAAGGGAGGAAATTGATAGCTAGCTACAAATTCACAGGAAGAATGGTCTCAGAAGATGACAATGGTAAACTAATTTCATCTTGTTGCCAACAAAAATACATGGACCATTTCCAAGAAGTCAGTGTTTCACTCAAAGGAGACTTGAGTTACTGTCACTGCTGTGCCATGGCCCTGATGAAAAGCACATGAGCAGCCTTGTGCTGTCAGACAGATAGCACAACTTTAACGTTATGTTCCTACTCAGGCATGTCTCCGTTGTTGAAGGCAATCTTGGAGGGACAAAACAGATTGGCTGCACCAATCAATGTACAGAGGCTGTCAAAAAATCACTGGCCTTAATCTTTTCAATAGGATCTTGGGGAAGATTGCTGATGTCTACAGATTCCTAGTGAATTCCACAAATAATTACAAAGATGGACAATAACATCTGAGCTCTTATCCAGTTCTACACTGATCCTCAGATATGAAGGCTGCAAGTTCAAGCAATATCAAAAAAGTATATTTGATTTAGCTGCAAACTTCATGTGTCTTAAGAACTCTTTGTTAGACTTGGAAGCCATCTTTTACATTGGGCATTCAGGCCTCCCACATTTTCTACTGTGGGAAAATGGGAGAGGGGATATATGGAGTATGGGAAATATGTAGTCTAAATTACATTCCTTTCTTAGAGAGTCAAGGACACCTTGCCCTGTACCTGGAGTGGCGTGACTGGGAGGCATCTCCAGTTGAGATGGTGCCTGTTTGGACCATGTGATGGACATGTAGGTAGGTGCTGGGCAGAGACTTGAACTTTCACTTGGGTGGGGAAAACCTGGAAGCTTTCAGATTCGGGTTTTCCCAGATGTGCCAATATGACATCTTTAATAAAATGGAACTTTAAGGAAACTCAAGCCTCGGAGTCTTCTTTCATTGAGGGTGTTACTTGGAATCTTGACACTCTTATTTATATCCATGGTATATTAACATTGCCCCTTGTTATCATTGTTAAAATAATAAAGGAAATCTGCATTTTAGGCAATGTAGGAGATAATGAAAGT